>NC_081843.1:110205606-110549868 GCF_963259705.1 Myotis daubentonii | reverse complement strand
AAATAAGCATATCTGCCCTGACCGGTTTGGCTCAGTGGATAGAGCGTCGGCCTGAGGACTGAAGGGTCCCAGGTTCGATTCCGATCAAGGGCGCATGCCGGGTTGTGGGCTCGATCCCCAGTGGGGGCCGCGCAGGAGGCAGCTGATCGATGTTTCTCTCTCATCATTGATGTCTTTCTCTCCTTTTTCTCTTAAGTCAATAAAAATAAAATAAAAAAAATTTATTGGGGTGACATTAGTCAACATGAACTAAAACATGATTTTTAATGGGTGAATAGTAGTCTATTTAATAGAAATGTCATAATTTGTAATATTTTAAACTTTCCCCTACATAGTTTCTAATTCTAACTTTTGTTGAGAATGCTAAAATGAACATTGTTGCAAATAACTGTCTCCTTTTGTAAAGGGAATATTGTGTGTATTTCCATCGGTAGCTTTTTAGAGGGACTACTTTAATAGAAATGTAAATATGAAAATGCAGCCAAAACCTTGGGAGTGCATCCTTACTGATACATACTACCCCAGGGGCTCTGCAGAAAGGTGGTTTCAGTTTACATCAGCGTCTTTGTTAGGGGGTGGGGCCACAACATTAGCAACAAAGAAACAGAATTTCCAGAGGATGAGGCCCAGAAATCAGAATTTTTTTAAAAAATATATTTTATTGATTTTTTACAGAGAGGAAGAGAGAGGGATAGAGAGTTAAAACATCAATGAGAGAGAAACACCGATCAGCTGCCTCTTGCACACCTCCTACTGGGGATGTGCCCGCAAGCAAGGTACATGCCCTTGGCTGGAATCGAACCTGGGACCTTTTAGTCTGCAGGCCGATGCTCTATCCACTGAGCCAAACCAGTCAGGGCGTGAAATCAGGATTTTAAAAAGATTCCCAGGTGATTCTAATGTGCAGCCAAGGTTGAGAACCACTGGGCTAGATTAATTAAGAGGAGGATGGGAGAGTGGGCTGGTTAATGGCACTTAGCAATGAGATTGTCATTAAAAATTCCCTGGGAAGTAACTCTTCCTTGATATTTTATGGTTGTCTCATAGCCATGCTGTAAATTAGACAGACCAAGTGGTTATTGATCAGTCAGTAATTTTTGAGTACCTAAAGTTTGGCCAGCTTAGTGCAAAATCACAGTCTGCTACTTATTCCTATTTTAGGGAAAAAAGCTCGTACATTTGATTTGGAAGCAATGTTTGAACAGACTCGAAGAACAGCTGTGGAAAGAAGTCGGAAAACACTGGGTAAGAAGTTCAATCATCTGCTGTTTTATTTGTTTTAAATACTGTGTACACCTTACACAAGGATATTGACAGTTATTATTAGACTGAAAAAAAAGTTCAAAATTGTTAAAAGACCATATGTATTGGTTCCTTTGGAAGCAGAGATTTATTTATCTATTTAATCTTTATTATTGAAAGTATTACATATGTCCCCTTTTCCACCCCATTGACCCCCTCCAGCCCGCACCCCCTTCCCCAGCCTTCACCACCCTAATGTCTGTGTCCATGGGTTATACATATATGCATACAAGGGTTTTGGTTGATTACCTCCCGCTCACACCACCCTCCCCCGTCTTCCCTCCGAGATTCTGCACTCTGTTCAATGTGGAAGCAGAGATTTTAAAAAAACACATGGTAAAAGTTGTATCTAAATAGGGTAAGAAGGTCTGAGTGCTAAAGTCTTTTAGAAGTGTGTGCTATGAACACAAGGATGTTAAATTAATATATGAGATTCAGAATAGCAGTTTCTTTATTACCTCTCCTTCCACCTCTATTTAATCCTCATTTCATTTTTTCTTTCCTGCTTACAGCGGAACCAGTATTTGGAAGGCTGGGCGAGAGGTGGCTCTCAGAGCTGTGTACACCACTGACTGTTGACCCAGACAGTATAGAAAATTGAGACATACAGTGACTGTGGCTGCTGCTGTTGAATCCCTGCATTAATGAGCTGTATCAGACATTTAATGAAGGCCTTAATTTCCAGACTCTCTGTTTTGATAGCAGGTGGTTGCCAACCCTAAGTATGACCACCTCAGGGTCTTTGAAGGAGACTGACTCCACACTGCTTTCTTTGGAACTGCTTCAGATCGTTCTTACACTAGATAGAGTGGAAGGGGCTAGAAATCAGACAGGACTCCCGGAAAAAATTAGTTGAATGCTGTTCTTGTCATTGTTGGTTTTAAAATATAGCAGTAATCCTCTATAATAAAAGTGTAGTATGCAAATTGTCCCCTTGACTGGGAGGTCAGGTCGTCCGGGAGTTCGACCAGCGGGCGGGGCCGGCCAGGGGAAGGGAGGGAGGCTCTGGCCTGCAGCCGGGCAGGCAGCCACTAGGGACCCCAACAGTGCACGGGCCTCTAGTATTTAATATTTGGGAAGTGAGCTTCACATGAAATGTTTTTGGTCTCTGGAAGAATAACAGTTTGTTTTTATTATGAAAAGATAGCTTTCTACATATACTATTTATTGTGTGAAATTTCAAACACATAAAAAAGTATAGTAATAGAATCCCATGTACCTATCACACCGATTTAACTACTGTAATAATTTATGGCCAGTGTTATTTCCAGATAATGTGCTAACAAGCAGGCAGTAAAGGCTGTCCTTCATAGCCCTTTGGAGAGAGGTAAGGCTCACTGTTAGATAAGTGGTGCTCGTTAGATAATTTTGATATTGAAGCCACATTTGGCTGCCCACTGCACAAAATCCAAGTCAAGAGACAGGCTGGTGGATGGAAAAGGGTTTATTCAAGTGCTCAGCTTGAGAAGATGGTGCACTCTTGTTGACACAGGCAGGGTTTTTTCTAAGGAGGGAGGAGGGAGAAGAAAAACAACAAGGAATCAAAAGAAGGGGATTGAGAATTTTCTGTTGAGGGGGCTACATGCAAGTCAATACATTCTGTTCAGATAACTAGCTGAAGGCCAGCAAATCTCTCAGAGCTGTAACGTCTGAAGGTCTGAAGGTTGGAGTCTGCTTCTTTTGAAGTTAGTTCCTAGAATTCTTAAACGAATAGGCTGTTTATCTGCAGTCACATATTAGTTAACAGATCATCATTTATAGCAGGGGTGGGGAACCTTTTCTCTGTCAAGTGCCAGTTGGATATTTATAACATCATTCATGGGCCATACAAAATTATCAGCTTAAAAATTAGCCTGCTGCATTTGGTCAAACATTTAATTAACTCGCCCCTAAGGCCTTGGCAGGGCCAGACCAAGTGATTTCGAGGACTTTTTATGGCCCATGGCTGGATGTTCCCCACCCGTGATTTACAGAAACAATGTCCAGAAGAATGGTATGGTGGGCTACAATTTTAGTCTTTAGAAAGTGTGGTCATTATCAGTTGTGGAGCCTCAGTTCACTGCTTTGAGACCTTGTAGCTCTGTTACTTCTCTGTGCCTTAGAGTTATACCATGGAATACTATGCAGCAGTAAACAAGAAGGATCTCTTACCCTTTGAGACAGCATGGAGGGACCTGGAGAGTATCATGCTAAGTGAAATAAGTCAGTCAGAGAAAGACAAGTATCCCATGATCTCGCTCATATGTGGAATCTAATGAACAAAATAAAGTGATGAACGGAGTGGATCCAGAGACATGGAATCTTGGAACAGAGTGCGGAATCTTGGAGGGAAGGTGGGGGAGGGAAGGTGGGTGGGAGGGTGATCAACCAAAGAACTTGTATGCATATATGCATAACTCATGGTCACAGACAATAGGGTGGTGAAAGCCTGAGGTGGGAGGCGAGGGTGGGCTGGAGGGGGTCAGTGGGGGAAGAAGGAAGGCATATGTAATACTTTCAACAATAGAGATATAAAGGATAAAATAAAACTTGGTTTGGCAAAAAAAAAGGTAAACGTGGGTAATGGATATGCTCATTGACTCCATTTGGACAATCCTTTCACAGATTATATGTGTGTTACATCATCACGTTGTATACTTTAAATGTCTTACAATTTTGTCAATTATACCCCAATAAAGCTAAAAAAAAATAATAGTACCAACTTCAGAGGTTGTTACGAAGATTAAAGATTACAGGAAGTGCTTAAAACAATGTCTGGTACACAGTAAGCTTCATGTACTAGCTGTGAATTTTTATGTTGAGGCTGACACTAAGATGCTTTTGGTTACTTGCAAAGAAGTCATAGAAGACCTAATTAAAAATGGCTCAAATAGGAAACATTTAGTATCACACATGACAGGAACTCTGGAGTGGGGCTCTTCCATCCTCTGAGTTCTGACATGACGGACAAAGTTTTTTCCCTTTTCTGCTTTGCCACTTTTAGGGTATTGACTTGTCCTAAGCTGACTGTCCTCATGGTCCAAAATTGTCAGCAGAATTTTGTTGCATGCAGATGACCACTTCTGTGGGATGAAAGGAAACTGTTTTGTGTATCACTTTTTAGGAGGAAGAAAACCTTTCTCAAATGTACCATCAGCTGGCTTACCTTCACATCTTACTGGCTAGTAATAGTGTGGCATACCAGCTCCAAACACCGCCATTGAAAGAGCAGTATGGTTGACTTGGAATTGAGATTCACCCTGGGTGGGCAGAGAGGGGCCCAGCACCTGAAGCACAGTGCTACCTCCTACCTAGAGAAAACTCTGGCTTTCTGAGCAAGTCAGAAGGGGAAAATGTACCTTGGTGTTGTTTCCTGATTAGGGTCACAACTGTCCGGAAGACCTGAGCCTACAGTCCAGGTGTCCAAATGTGGTATCCCAGTGTCCCCCAACCTCGCCCTGGAGGATATGGAAAGATTACTGGAGAAGCTGGGTGACAGGAGCCAAGCAGGCCCACTCTTAATTTTGGACATTATCCTATTTTTAAATTTTTTTCAATTTTCCTCCAGCTATCAGAGTGTAGAATTCTTGACTCCTATCAGTCTACCGGAGAACACACACACACAACACACACACTCAAAAACCCAAAAACAAAAACAAACATGAGCTTGAGTTATAGCATTTGCTTTACTTCTTCCTAGAGAGTTTTATGTTCCACATCTTCTTACCTAGTAATAGACAAACATGTAAATTGACCATCCCTCCACTCACCAGCCAATCAGGAGAGTTTGCAAATTAGCCCATCAAAGATGGCGGCTAATTTGCATACATAGGGGTGAAGGGGCGGAGCAAAGACTGAAGGCTCTGTCTGGAGCGAAGGCCTGGGTCCTGGGTGCCAGAGAAAAACTGGTGCCAGCAGCCAGGGGAAGGGTAGGCCTATTGCATGAATCTCTTCATGCAATGGGCCTCTACTCTATATAATAAAAGCTTTTTTTAAAATTTTTTTTTGTTTTTGTTTTTAAATTAAATCTTTTTTTTTTTTTTTTTTAAATATATTTTATTGATTTTTTACAGAGAGAAAGGGAGAGAGATAGTCAGAAACATCGATGAGAGAGAAACATCGATCAGCCGCCTCCTGCACATCTCCCACTGGGGATGTGCGCGCAACCCAGGTACATGCCCTTGACCGGAATCGAACCCGGGACCCCTCAGTCCGCAGGCCGACGCTCTATCCACTAAGCCAAACCGGTCTCGGCTTAAATTAAATCTTTATTGTTCAGATTATTACATTTGTTCCTCTTTTTCCCCCCATAACTCCCCTCCTCCCAGTTCCTGCCCCACCCTCCGCCCTCCCCACCCACTGTCATCCATAGGTGCACGATTTTTGTCCCGTCTCTTCCCGCATCTCCCACACCCCTTCCCCCCCCAAGAATAGTCAGTCCATTCCCTTTCTATGTCCCTGATTCTATTATGATCACCAGATTATTTATTCACTTGATTCTAAGATTCACTTGTTGATAGATGCATGTTTGTTGTTCATAATTTGTATCTTTACCTTTTTCTTCTTCCTCTTCTTAAAGGATACCTTTCAGCATTTCCTATAATCCTGGTTTGGTGGTGATGAACTCCTTTAGCTTTTCCTTATCTGTGAAGCTCTTTATCTGACCTTCAGTTCTGAATGATAGCTTTGCTGGATAAAGTAATCTTGGTTGTAGGTTCTTGGTATTCATCACTTTGAATATTTCTTGCCATTCCCTTCTGGCCTGCAAAGTTTCTGTTGAGAAATCAGCTGACAGTTGTATGGGTATTCCCTTGTAGGTAACTGGGTTTCTTTCTCTTGCTGCTTTTAAGATTCTCTCTTTGTCTTTTGCTCTTGGCATTTTAATTATGATGTGTCTTGGTGTGGTCCTCTTTGGATTCCTTTTGTTTGGGGTTCTCTGCGCTTCCTGGACCTGTAAGTCTATTTCTTTCACCAGGTGGGGGAAGTTTTCTGTCATTATTTCTTCAAATAGGTTTTCAATATCTTGCTCTCTCTCATCTTCTGGCATCCCTATAATTCTGATGTTGTTACGCTTGAAGCTGTCCCAGAGGCTCCTTACACTATCTTCGTATTTTCGGATTCTTTTTTCATTTTGCTTTTCCGGTTGGGTGTTTTTTGCTTCTTCGCATTTCAAATCTTTGCCTTGATTCTTGCGCTCCCCTGTTCTGCTGTTGGGAGTCTGTATAGTATTCGTTATTTCAGTCCGTGTATGCTTAATTTCTAGTTGGTTCTTTATCATAACATCGAGGGTCTCATTAGATTTCTTGAGGATTTCACTACATTTATCGGCGGCTTCTAGACAGTTCTTAAGAGACCTTAAAAGTGTGGTTCTGAACTCAATATCCTCCATTGACAGTTTTGTCCTGTTTCTTTGTCTCCGCATTTTTTATGCTTTCTTGGTGCACCCCCTAGTGGTCTTTGTGCGCAGTCTTGTTGTAGTTAAGCCTTGATTGTTGTCAGCAATACCGGGGGTGATTTGACCTCCAGGCTAACTGGCTATGAGAGTCCACTGTGTCTGCAGTGGGAGAGCTTCTGTGCTGGATCTCTAGGGCGGTGCTAATCTAGCGTTTGCCTGAGGCTATCCGGCAAATGGCTCTGCACAGGGCTTGGGCGGGGCGGGTCCCCGGGGATCTATAGGTCGGGCGGAGCGAGCAGTTATGGCTGCTCTCAGTTCCGTCCCTAGGGGCTCTGCCTCACAGAGTCCCAGCAACCACTGCAAACCTTGGAGAGAGAGCTGCCTTCGAGTTCCGACCGAAGCCAGACAGTCCCGCTTCTCCCGTTTGAGCCTGGGTCCCTAGAGACTCACCCGGCTCTGGAGCTCAGAGTCTGAAACTCCCTCCCGATTGCAAACAACAACTGCGCCCTCCACCGCCAGCCCGCTCCGCGTGCACTCCGCACCTTAGTATTTCACTTCAGCACTGCGCCTCCTCTGAGTCTGGGTATGATATTCTCTTTCCTCCTAGTTGTAGAATTTCCACTCAGCCAGCCTTCCTGTGGTTCTGGATGATCTCTGTTCCGTCTTTTAGTTGTTTTTTGAAGTGGTTGTTCGAGGCAGCAATCTCCGGCGTTAACCTATGCCGCCATCTTGGTTTCTCACCTAATAAAAGCTTAAGCAACCATTATGGTGGAACGACCAGAACGATTGGTCGCTATGACACACACTGACCACCAGGGGGCAGATTCTCAATGCTGGAGCTGCCCCCTGGTGGTCAGTATGCTCCCACAGCCAGAAAGCTGGGCTCATGGCTGGTGAGTACAGTGGTGGTGGCAGGAGCCTTTCCCACCTGCATGGCAGCGCAAAGGAGCAGTGAGCCGAGTGGTAAGGAGTAGCGAGATGGTGGGCGGTAAGGAGTGAGGGGTCCTGGATTGTGAGAGGGTGCAGGCGGGCTGAGGGACACTCCCCCCCCTCTCCCCGTCACAGTGCACAAATTTTTTGCACCGGGCCTCAAGTTTGAAATAAAAGACTAGTTAGTTGTGGACATTTGTTGGTTATCTCCTTGTTTCTCATCCTTCATATCCAAGCAAGGGAAGACTCTGAAGAGTACAACGTTCTAATTAATTAGTGCCCTTTGATACTTCTTAAGTTTGGGTGTATTGTTTTGCATTATTACGGAAAAGATGTTAAAGATTATCTCAGGCTATTGAAGATGGTAGCAGGTGAGAACTGGACTCTTCATATAACTCATTTACTTCCTGTGTATTCCCCATTGTAGAGTTTGATGATCAGAGGAAAGAGATTAAATTTCCTTGGATAAACTTTTGTCTTACCAAAGTAAACAACTCTACAAACCTAATATAATTGACATTTTCTCATGATTTTGGTAGGAAGTCTCTGACCAAAACTCCAGTGTGGGAAATTCAGACATGAACAAAGTGCTGAATTTATGATTTAAAGCAATAAAAATAAAAAGTGAAATTACGTGGGGATGTGAAGAACAGCATAGGAAATATGGTAAATAAATATGTATGGCCGAAGCTGGTTTGGCTCAGTGGATAGAGCGTCGGCTTGCGGACTGAAAGGTCCCAGGTTCGATTCCGGTCAAGGGCATGTACCTGGGTTGCGGGCACATCCCCAGTAGGAGATGTGCAGGAGGCAGCTGATCGATGTTTCTCTCTCATCGATGTTTCTAACTCTCTATCTCTCTCTGTAAAAAAATCAATAAAATATATTTAAAAAAAAATATGTATGGTGCCAGGTTAGGTACTTGAAATATCGGGGGAATACTTTGTAAAGTACCTGGTTGTTTAACCACTATGCTGTACACCTGAAACTAAAATAAAATAATATTGAATATAAACTATAATTGACAAAAAAAATAAAAAAGTGAAATTACATCAAATCTTACCATTGAACACTTTTTTACTTATCTTTTCCCATATCTTTCTACAGAGTCTAACCCAGGTTCATAGTTTAATCATATGCTAATTTTATTGAGCATATTTGTTAATATTTTCCAAGATTTGTACATTTTTTATCATTACTTGTATTGGCTATATTTTATACTAGAGGCCTGGTGCACGACATTCGTGCACTGGGGCTAGCGGGGTGTCTCTCAGCCCAGCCTGTGGCCTTTCACAGTTCAGGAGCCCTCAGGGGATGTTGCTGCCACAGAGGTGGGAGAGGTTCCCACCACCACAGTTGCACTCGCCAGCTGCGAGCTGTCAGGCTGGCTTCTGGCTTCTGGCTGGGTGGCGCTTCCCCTGTGGGAGTGCACTGACACCAGGGGGCAGCTCCTGAACTGAGCGTCTGCCCCCTGGTGGTCAGCGCGCACCACAGCAACCAGTCATTCCACCATTCAGTCTATTTGCATTTTTATTATATAGGATTATGCTGATATACAGTAATTCACTTATTTTCCCAGTGTTGGGTATTTATGGTGATAATTTTTTGGTTTTAGTGATCACACTGTTACATTTTCATGACTGTTAATTTTCAACCTTCTTAATAACTGACAAATTTTGAAATTTTAACTGTTGGAAATTTATTTTTATCTTTTCAGAGGCAAGAGAAAAAGAGGAAGAAATGAACAGAGAGAAAGAATTAAGAAGGCAAAATGAAGATATTGAACCTACATCTTCAGGCTCAAATGTGGTCAGAGATTGCTCTAAATCATCTTCCAGGTGCTTGACTTTCTCAAAAGGATTCTATTAAACGATCATTTTCTAAGTGTTCATAACACAAGTTAGGCAGGGTTCCTGATATTAAAAGCTTGCATAACTTCTCCCACTTTAGGCAATAGTATTTGTGCTGCTGAAGCGAGCACCCACTTTAGGTAATAGTATTTGTGCTGCTGAAGCGAGCACCCACTTTAGGCAATAGTATAGTATATCCCTAGGATCATGAGAGGGTCCTGTGTCACACTGAGTCATTTGAGGTTTTCTGAAGTTTTCCAGATGCAGTATTGAAATCTGTGCCTTTTTTTTTGTAATCCTCACCAGAGGACACTTTTTCCACTGATTTTTAGAGAGAGAGGAAGGGAGGAGAGGAGGAAGAGATAGAGAGAGAGATGTAAGAGAGAAACAGTGATCGGTTACCTCTGGTATGTGCCCAGACTGAGAATCGAACCCACAGACTTCTGGTGTAAGGACAATGCTCCAACCAACTGAGCTACACAGGCCAGGGCTGTGCTTTTATGATTTGTTTAAGAAATGAGTCCTTGCCGAAACTGGTTTGGCTCAGTGGATAGAGCGTCGGCCTGCGGACTGAAAGGTCCTAGGTTCGATTCCAGTCAAGGGCATGTACCTGGGTTGCGGGCACATCCCCAGTAGGAGATGTGCAGGAGGCAGCTGATCGATGTTTCTCTCTCATCGATGTTTCTAACTCTCTCTCTCTCTCTCCCTTCCTCTCTGTAAAAAATCAATAAAATATATTAAAAAAAAAAAAAAAGAAATGAGTCCTTAACTCTGTAGTCATTATTTCTTGTATTTTCTTCTAAAGTTTTAAAGTTTTATTTTTCATATTTAAGTATTTCATTAACATAAAATTGTGGATAATCTGAAGTTGTCATCCAGTTCTTATTTTTTCCTTCACATGGATAATCAATTTTGCCAGCCTCTTTATTTTGAATGTTTAAAATTTTTTATTTAATAGACTTTATTTTTAAGTGCAGTTTTAGATTCATAGCAAAACTGAGCAGAAGGTATGGAGATTTTTCCATATGCCTCCTGCCCCCATACATTTATAGCCTTCCCCGTTATGAACATCCCCCACCCAAGTGGTACATTTGTTACAGTTGACGAACCTACACTAACACATCACTATCACTCAGAATTCATAGTTTCCATGAGGGTTCGCCTTTGGTGGTGTACATTCTATGGTTTGGACAAATATATAATAACATGTATCTCTACTATTATAGTATCAATCAGAATGGTTTCACGGCCCTAAACATCTTGTTCCACCTACTTACTGCTCCCTCCCTGCTGTTAATAATCTCTCGTTTTTTTTTTTGTTTGTTTGTTTTCATTGATTTTAGAGAGGAAGGGAGAGGAAGAGAGAGAGAGAAGCATCAATGATGAATTTGCTTCCTATGTTGCAATTGTACAGCTATACATCTTATTTATTGCTTAGCTAAGGTGTCTTTTAAAACAGCTGAGAAAAAAATTAGGATTTGATTCTTTTTTTTTTAAAAATATATTTTACTGATTTTTTACAGAGAGGAAGGGAGAGAGATAGAGAGTTAGAAACATCGATGAGAGAGAAACATCGATCAGCTGCCTCCTGCACATCTCCCACTGGGGATATGCCCGCAACCCAGGTACATGCCCTTGACCGGAATCGAACCCAGGACCCCTCAGTCCGCAAGCCGACGCTCTATCCACTGAGCCAAACTGGTTTCGGCAGGATTTGATTCTTAACTGTCTTTTCATCTAATACATATTGTTTCTCAGGCTATGGTTCATATGTATATGTTTAAAAATATATTTCATTGATTTCAGAGAGGAAGGGGGAGGGAGAGAGAGAAAAACATTAATGATGAGAGAGAATCATTGATTGGTTGCCTCCTGCATGCCCCACACTCGGGATGGAGCCCGCAACCCAGGCATGTGACCTGACCTGCAATTGAACCGTAATCTCCTGTTTCATAGGTCAGTGCTCAACTGAGCCACACCGGCCAGACTCTGGTTCATATTTGGTACCATGTTGAGTCAAAGGCATTTTTAAACATGGAATGTGTTCTGTTTTCTGTCAGGGATATTTCTGGACATAGTTTCATGGACTTTGTTTTTCAGAATATTGAAAATATGTTAAGGATTGTTTATTTTTTTGGCTTGTGTACATCAGAAGCAAAAAGACAGAAATGGATTTAGAAGCTCTGTAGAGAAGAAGCTGATGCATTCCATCCAGTTTCATGTGGGTATTGGGCCTCCATAATCAGCCATGAAATCAGCATGGCTCCATGCAGTTCTTAGTTCAATGCTTTCTTCTGAACTAGTTAACTCAGTTAAAGCATGGATGCTAAGGATTAGCATTTCAGTTTAGAGTTCTCTATGGCTTGAATAATTTTGCATTGAGAAAGTCTGACTTCTGAACCAGTACAGCTGGAAAACTGATTTAATCACAGGGAGAAAATTTGGGAGTGTGAATGCTTTAATACAAATTTACTCATTCCCCCAACCATTACTTATGTGTTGAATATCTTGTGGCTTAGGCACTGCTTCAGGCACTGGGGATACAGCAGCTAGCAAGTCAGATGGAACTCTGCTCATATGATTGTGGGGATATTTGAAGGGATGGATAACAGATTTAAACAATAAATAAACACTCAAATGAGATAACTTACCATGTAGGTAATAAAGATAAAGTAAGGTAATTGAGGTAATAGTGACTGATAGGGTGTGTTTGAAAGTTTAGAGGACCTCTTTGCGGAGGCGATATTTGAGGAGACCTGGATGAAGAGAAAGAGGCAGTATGCAGTCAGTTCCAACAGAGGGTGCTGCCAGGCAAAGACCCTTGGGCTGAACCAGGCTTACCCTACTTACTTAGGGAGCCTGTGGGGCTGGAGCTGTTGCAAGAACAAAGGGAAACTCTCTATAGAGGTTTGCTAGCTCCTACCTTTGTATAAGGAGAGCATGCATGTGAGAATGTATTCCTTTCAGTATTGAACCTGGATAAAAATTAAAAGAAAAATCCGATTTACACCAGGCATCATTTGGGTGCTAGAGACATAGCAATGAACACAAAGGAGAGAAATTTATGTTTTCATGGAGCTTACTTACTGGAAATACTTTATTAGAAGGCAGTGACACTTTTGAGTCCTATAAAATATTTGATAGTTTAATTGATACAGTTATGAATGCAATTCTCAACCCTTTGGGATGGGGTAGGAGGTGGAGGGATGGTGGATGGTGGTGGCTTCCAGAATGCTTACAGGTGTTTGATAAAGACCTTACTGAGAGTGTGTGTTAGTTCTCTGGTGTGCTGGGTAGAAAAACAATAGAGAATCAATATGATACTTCCCTGAATAAGATATTTTTAGAATCCCGAATGCTACATTTAGCATTTTAGCAACTCAGCAAACTTGGATGAGAACTGAGAAATAATCTGTATTTCAGAAAATATATTGAAACATTCTGGGAATAATATTAACTTTCTTACATGACTGGCCTTATTCATCTTTGGTGCAAATAGTGATTGGATTCAAATATAGTAGAGAGTGTTTTTTTCCTGTGGATGTAGTGCCTTGCAGTTTTTCTTTCACATCCCGATTGTTCTGCTATGGCCTTTATTCCTGACTTTAATTTATGTGTAGGTAAGATAAGTAGGTAAAGTAAGTTTTTTAGTATGCTCTTAAGGTGAAAACAATTTTAACACTCAGCTGTTAAAGCAGAGTTGGGGTTTCCTGAGAAATCAGTACCATCTCTAGAGTGTGCTTTGTTGCCGCAGAGGCAAAGAGTTCTGTGTTTGTATTTTCAGTGATACAAGCAGTAGTGGAAGTGAAGAGAGTTCTGATTCCTCTGATGATGAGTTGATTGGCCCTCCTTTACCCCCTACCATGGCAGAAGAACCTGTTGATCGTATGGAGCAAGCTATTGGTCGTTTACCTCCACCTCTTCACGAGGAAGAGGAAGATGGTGATGATGATGATGATGATGATGATGATGGTGGTGATTCAGAAGAGGAGGAAGTAAGTATTTAAGAATTCAGTGGAGTAGTGTCTTTAGAGTAATGTAAACATCAATTCCCTGCTAGACTGTTATCTGTTATTCATAAGTGAGAGCAAATTAAAAGGAAAAAATCTGAGTTACTGAAAGCCCTTGTTGAAAGAACTGTAAAGGATGTACTTCAGGAATAAAGAAATAGAATTCAAAAATAATAAGTGGAGGGCCGGAAGCAATGTGTTAAAAAAGAAATTGATTAATAAACATTTTATTAAATTTATGTAAGCCTTGAGTTTAAATAATGGTAATGATGAATAAATTTGAGGATTTAAAAGCAAAATGGACCTAAAATTATTCTGGAAAATAATGTGGAAGATAAGATCATAGAATCAGTTCATTTTGAAGTCCTTGTATTATTTGGAGGAGACTAGAGATATTAGTTAACTTCAAGCAAAATTAGTTTAAGTCAAGCATGTAAATTGCATTTTTAAGAATAACTGTTCAAAGAATAGAAGTAAATTGTATAGCCTCAAAAATAGTAAAAGGAAAAAACATAAAGGAAATCATTCAGAACAGAGAATAGAAGAAAGGTGTTGGGAGCAGGAAAAATTTGCTGAAGCGAAGGCCAAAATCTATGCAAGTGCATGATATGGTGGTGAAATGTCATGTGATTAGTGTATGGCTGAGTTTGCTTAGTAGGGGCAAGTGGAAAGATGAGGCTGATGAGATAAAATTCAGAGAGCAGTACAGAGAAGTACTTTCTGGAGGAGCTGGAATTTGAATGAGCCTTGTAGAGGGTGACATTTTGGTAGACATGGTGGGGATAGGTCACAACCTGTCTACGTAGAGTGAATGGCAGGAACAAAGGCACAGTGTACAAGAATAGATTCAACACGATGGGAAAATTCAAGTTGTCTAGAATAGAAAGTTGATAAATAAAAAGACCAGACCTTTGACGTGGAACTGATGTGTGAGTAAACCTAAAGTGCAGCTATGCAGAGAAGTAAAAACATGCCTTGGTATGGGGCTCAGAAACCCATTTGTAAGCTTTAGCTTTTCATGGCTCTAATGAATGTCTGTCAAGAGATTAACAGCTTGCTGGGTTGTTTTTATAAGATTATTTGCATTGATTCTTAATGGAAAGAAATCATTGTCTTTTTTATGATGTCTTTTATTGTAAACACTACAGGCCTGGTGCACGAAAATTGGTGCAGTCGGGGGGTCCCTCAGCCCAGCCTGTGCCCTCTGCAGTCTGGAACCTCTTGGGGGATTTCTGACTGCCTGGGGAGTGGGCCTAAGCCGTCAGTCGGGCATCTTTAGTGCTGCTGTAGAGGCGGGAGACGCTCCTGCCACTGCCAGCCATGAGCCGACTTCTGGCTGAGTGGTGCTCCGCCTGTGGAAGTGCACTGACCACCAGGGGGCAGCTCCTGCGTTGAGCATCTGCCCCCTGGTGGTCAGTGTGCATCATAGCAACTGGTCGATCCGCCATTAGAGTCAATTTGTGTGTTACCCTTTTATTATATAGGACTAGAGGCCAAGTGCACAAAAATTTGTGCACTCGGGGGGGAGGGGGGTCCCTCAGCCCGGCCTGTGCCCTCTAGCAGTCTGGGACCCCTCGGGAGATAACGACCTGCTGGCTTAGGCCTGCTCCCGGGTGGCAGAGGGCAGGCCTAATCCCTAGGTGCAGCCCCTGGTCGGCTCAGAGCAGGGCCGATTGGGGAGTTGGGGCGCCGCCCCCTGTCATGCACAGAGCAGGGCGGATTGGGAGGTTGTGATGCCACCTTCAGTCACGCTCAGGGTAGGGCTGATTAGGGGGTTGGGGCACCGCCCCCTGTCACACTCAAGGCAGGGTCGATGGGGAGGTTGCGGTGCCACCCCCTGTCACGCACAGAGCAGGGCCAATCAGGGGGTTGGGGCACTGCCCCCTGTCAATCACAGAGCAGGGCCCATCAGGGGGTTGGGGCGCCACCCTCTATCACCCACAGAGCAGGGCCGATCAGGGGGTTGGGGTGCTGCCACTCTCACACTCAGGGCAGGGCCGATGGGGAGGTTATGGCTCTACCCCGTCACACACAGAGCAGGGCCCGTGGTGGGGAGAGGGGTTGGGGCGCCGCACCCTGTCACACACAGAGACGCAGGGCAATCAGGAGGTTGGGGAGCTTCCCCTATCAGGCACAGAGCAGGGCCAATCAGGGGGTTGGGGTGCCGCACCCTGTCAGGAACAGAGCAGGGCAGATAGGGAGATTGTGGCCCCGCCCCCTGTCATACACAGAGCTGCAGGGCGATCAGGGGGTTTGGGCGCTGCCCCCTGTCACACTGATCCCGGTGTCGGGAGGCCTCGCGGCTCCGCTGATCCCAGTGCTGGGAGGCATATTACCCTTTAACTATATAGGGTAGAGGCCTGGTGCATGGGTTGGGGCTGGCTGGTTTGCCCTGAAGGGTGTCCTGGATCAGGGTGGGGGTCCCCACTGGGGTGCCTGGCCAGCCTGGGTGAGGGGATGATGGCTGTTTGAAGCTGGTCACACACCCTTCAGGGTGGGGGTCCCCACTGGGGTGCCTGGCCAGTCTGGGTGAGGGGCTAAGGGCTATTTTCAGGCTGGGACTGAAGCTCCCAACTGTTCCTTTTTTTCTTTTTTTATTCTGGGCCAGCTTTAGGTCTGGCTCCAGCTCTGAGGCCTCAGCTGCTGAAAACAGGTATCTGGTTTGTTTGGGTTCTACAATTGAAACTCTGTATCAACTCCAGCTCTGAGATCCCAGCGGGCTGAAAGCTGGTTTCTGGGGTTTTGTTTAGCTTCTGTATTTGTTACAATGTTTCAAACTGCAGGCTCAGAGGCCGGCAAGGCAGGTGGGGAACGTTGGAGTCCTCCGTCACTGAAGCAAGCAAGCCTCATGTTCGCTTCCAGCTGCCTGGCTGCCGGCCGCCATCTTGGCTGGCAGTTAATTTGCATATTGCCCTAATTAGGCAATGGGAAGGGTAGCAGTCGTACGCTAATTACCATGTTTCTCTTTTATTAGATAGGATAGTAAAAGGAAAAGGCTGATAAATTAATATGCAAGTCAAAGCAAGGTTGTTGGTGATGTGTGCGAACAGCAGCCTCAGTTTTAAAGTGTGCACTAATGGGTAATGCAGAGCTTATTAGTATTGTTTGCGGATTAACTCTGTAGCTTCAGAAGGGAGAAAAAGAGGACTGGGAGATTTCCTATTTATTTTCCATTTCTCATTCAGACATACCACACCTAGCGTTTCCCAAGCTGGCGGACATGGTGGGTCAAGTAGATAGCTTGGGAATTTGAATGTTGTGAGTGTGGTGTTTCAGTGGTTTTGCTAGATTTGGATAAATTATGTTGGCCTTGAATGAAGGCCTTCAGTTTTTATTTATTTATTTATTTTTTTAAAAATATATTTTATTGATTTTTTACAGAGAGGAAGGGAGAGAGATAGAGAGTTAGAACCATCGATGAGAGAGAAACATCGATCAGCTGCCTCCTGCACATCTCCGATTGGGTATGTGCCCACAACCCAGGTACATGCCCTTGACCGGAATCGAACCTGGGACCCTTCAGTCCGCAGGCCGACGCTCTATCCACTGAGCCAAACCGGCTTTGGCGCCTTCAGTTTTTAGATTCTGTGGTTTGATAGTAGATGAGTTGCACCCTCAGGCTTTTTTTTAGGTTCTGAGTGAGAACACAAGTTTTCCGCTGTATTGGATTTGATATTTGGGATATTGGCAGCTGGCTACCTCCAGCAATAATAGAGTCAAGGGTCATAGGCAAAGGAAATCTATTGTTTATTGTCTTCAGTATAAATGTTGTGGGATCTAGACAAATTAGCATGATTAATTTAGGTAATTTGCAATATTTGGCCTATGTCTTAACACTGAGGTTAAGTCTTTCTGGCCTTTGGAAGAATCTTGTTTTTGTGGTTGGTTGGACTTAGGGTATAATAATTCTTTGCTTCTTTTTAAAAAAAGATTTTTTTTAAATTGATTTCAGAGAGGAAGGGAGAGGGAGAGAGAGAGATAGAAACATCAGTGATGAGAGAGAATCATTGATTGGTTGCCACCTGCATGCAACCAGGGCATGTGCCTTTGACCAGAATCGAACCTGGGATCCTTCAGTCAACAGGCCAACATCTATGCACTGAGCTAAACCGGTTAGGGCAATATTTTTTTCTTTTTTTTTTTATATTAGTTCTGTAATTTTATTTTTCTTTTTTTTTAAATTAAATCTTTATTGTTCAGATTATTACATTTGTTCCTCTTTTTCCCCCCCATAATTCCCCTCCTCCCAGTTCCCGCCCCACCCTCCGCCCTCACTCCCCACCCACTGTCCTCATCCATAGGTGCACGATTTTTGTCCAGTCTCTTCCCGTATCTCCCACACCTCTTCCCCCCGCCCCCCCCAAGAATAGTCAGTCCATTCCCTATCTATGTCCCTGATTCTGTTATGATCACCAGATTATTTATTCACTTGATTCTTAGATTCACTTGTTGATAGATGCATGTTTGTTGTTCATAATTTGTATCTTTACCTTTTTCTTCTTCTTCCTCTTCTTAAAGGATACCTTTCAGCATTTCTTTTTTTTTTTTAATTAAATCTTTATTGTTCAGATTATTACATTTGTTCCTTTTTTTCCCCCCCATAACTCCCCTCCTCCCAGTTCCTGCCCCACCCTCCGCCCTCACTCCCCACCCACTGTCCTCATCCATAGGTGCACGATTTTTGTCCAGTCTCTTCCCACATCTCCCACACCCCTTTCCCCCCCAAGAATAGTCAGTCCATTCCCTTTCTATGTCCCTGATTCTATTATAATCAACAGTTCATTCTGTTCATCAGATTATTTATTCACTTGATTCTTAGATTCACTTGTTGATAGATGCATATTTGTTGTTCATAATTTGTATCTTTACCTTTTTCTTCCTCTTCCTCTTCTTAAAGGATACCTTTCAGCATTTCATATAATCCTGGTTTGGTGGTGATGAACTCCTTTAGCTTTTCCTTATCTGTGAAGCTCTTTATCTGACCTTCAATTCTGAATGATAGCTTTGCTGGATAAAGTAATCTTGGTTGTAGGTTCTTGGTATTCATCACTTTGAATATTTCTTGCCACTCCCTTCTGGCCTGCAAAGTTTCTGTTGAGAAATCAGCTGACAGTCGTATGGGTATTCCCTTGTAGGTAACTGAGTTTCTTTCTCTTGCTGCTTTTAAGATTCTCTCTTTGTCTTTTGCTCTTGGCATTTTAATTATGATGTGTCTTGGTGTGGTCCTCTTTGGATTCCTTTTGTTTGGGGTTCTCTGCGCTTCCTGGACCTGTAAGTCTATTTCTCTCACCAGGTGGGGGAAGTTTTCTGTCATTATTTCTTCAAATAGGTTTTCAATATCTTGGTCTCTCTCATCTTCTGGCATCCCTATAATTCTGATGTTGTTACGCTTGAAGCTGTCCCAGAGGCTCCTTACAGTATCTTCGTATTTTTGGATTCTTTTTTCATTTTGCTTTTCCAGTTGGGTGTTTTTTGCTTCTTCGCATTTCGAATCTTTGACTTGATTCTTGCGCTCCCCTGTTCTGCTGTTGGGTGTCTGTATAATCTTCTTTATTTCAGTCCGTGTATGCTTAATTTCTAGTTGGTTCTTTATCACAACATCAAGGGTCTCATTAGATTTCTTGAGGATCTCACTACATTTATCGGCAGCTTCTAGACAGTTCTTGAGAGACCTTAAAAGTGTGGTTCTGAAATCTATATCCTCCATGGACAATTTTGTCCTGTTTCTTTGTCTCTGCATTTTTTATGCTTTCTTGGTGCACCCCCTAGTGGTCTTTGTGTGCAGTCTTGTTGTAGTTAAGCTTTGATTGTTGTCGGCAATAGTGGGGGTGATTTGACCTCCAGGCTAACTGGCTATGAGAGTCCACTGTGTCTGCAGTGGGAGAGCTTCTGTGCTGGATCTCTACGGCGGTGCTAATCTAGCATTTGCCTGAGGCTATTTGGCAAATGGCTCTGCGCAGGGCTTGGACGGGGCGGGTCCCTGGGGATCTACAGGGTGGGTGGAGCAAGCAGTTATGGCTGCTCTCAGTTCCGTCCCTAGGGGCTCTGCCTCACAGAGTCCCAGCAACCGCTGCAAACCTCGGAGAGAAAGCTGCCTTCAATTTCCTACCGAAGCCAGACAGTCCCGCTTCTCCCGTTTGAGTCTGAGTCCCTAGAGACTCGCCCGGATCTGGAGCTCAGAGTCTGAAACTCCCTCCCGATTGAAAACAACAACCGCGCCCTCCGCCACCAGCCCACTCCGCTCGCACTCTGCACCTCAGTATTTCACTTCAGCACTGCGCCTCCTCTGAGTCTGGGTATGATATTCTCTTTCCTCCTAGTTGTAGAATTTCCACTCAGCCAGCCTTCCTGTGGTTCTGGATGATGTCCGTTCCGTCTTTAGTTGTTTTTTGAAGTGGTTGTTCGAGGCAGCAATCTCTGGTGTTAACCTATGCCGCCATCTTGGTTTTCCCTTTATTTTTATTCAATATTTTTTTCTTGATTCAGGAACTGAATTTAGTTTCTTAAGGAAATCTGTTTGAGGTAATTCTAAACAAAATTATAAAAGATTGTCTCATATCAGAATGCTAGTTATATTTTTACAATTTGAGATATGTAAGAATTGTCCCATCTACTTATCAAGGCTTAATCATTTTATGGTACCTTTGATTTCCTCCTGTTTTTTCTCTCATACTTGGCTGCTTCTTCTTCTTCTTTTTTTTTTAGACTTTTTGTGAGTTTATTTGAGTCAAACTATCAACAATTGCTGGGAAGCAAAATCTCAATGGATTGAGATAATGTTCCCTGGCTTCTTTTTTCGATATGTTTTTATTGATTTCAGAGAGAGGAAAGGAGAGGGAGAGAGAGAGAAAAACAACAATGATCAGAGAGAATTATTGATTGGTTGCCTCCCGCACACCCCCTACTTGGGGATGTAGCCCGAAACCCAGGCATGTGCCCTGACCAGGAACCAAACCTTGACCTCTTGGTTCATAGGTCAACACTCAATCACTGAGCCACACCGGCTGGGCTCGTACTTGGATTCGTCACCATCACATTTCTGCCTTTTATTTCCTTCTGTGCTTTCAGCTTTTTCCTTTCCTACTTGGCTCTAAATTTGCAAGCATCCTGAAATCTTCCTTTAACTTAGTTTTCCTTTCATGCCATACAGTTTCCCTCCTCTTTATCACTAAATGTCTCAAAAGCAACGTCTATAGGATGTCCCCCAAATGTATATACACTTTGAATAGTTATGAAGGCTGTGCTTATTAAAATACATTTCCTTTCAAAATGTAATAGAAAGTTCAAGTGTGTATACATTTTTGGGGGACATGCTGTATATTTGCCACCTCTGTTTTATCACCACAGTTTTCTTCTTAAATCTTTGTTGTTATTTTCTGCCCTTACCACTTCACCCGAACTCTTCTCACAGAGATTTCCAGTGACAAACTCCAGACCCCCAAATCCAAAGGCCCTCCCGATTCTCATTCTGCTCCTCTGCAGTCTTGGACAATGGTGACTTCTCCTTCCTTGAAACTCTTCCTTTGGCATTTCTTTATACTATTGGTCTGTGGCCTATCTCTTTGTTTATTCAGCTGATATTTATTGAGAACCTCTTATGAGTTGGGTACTTTCCCGGAGTTGGGGACAGACACAGCAGTGAGTAAAGCAGGCAAACCCCTTCTCTGGTAGTGCTTACTTTTCTGCTAGTCTCTCTTACTACTTCCCGTGCCTCATGCTTCTCCAACCATGAGCATCCCTGGAGGACGTGTCCTTGCTTACCTTACCATTTCACATTTGTCCCGAGGTGAGTTTCTTACGGCTTCTGGTCCTCATGACTCCTATTCACTCAGAGCAGCTGAAGGATTGCCCCATCTCATTTGAACTTCAGGTCCAGCTTTCTAACCCCTCATGAAGCAGGTCCACACTTAAGCTCTAACAGTATTCTAAATTCAATATCTAAGGTCAAACTTTTATTTTCTACCACTTAGCTTGTCTCTTTGCCTCCAGGATCTTTCATTCCAATCCCCTTTTCCTCACTGCTTCACGATTAAACTATTTGTAACACATGTCACATTGCAAATAATAGCACTCATTCCCTAAATGAGTGAAAATAAATCACCACAGCAGCCAGGACTCCCTCTGGGGATTTCAGAGTATAATTTGATTATTTTCTTGCTCAGAAACTTGCAAAGCACTGAGACAGTCTACTGAGTAGGAAAGCGGCCAAGTTCACATACTTGAGTGGCTAAATATTTCAGCAAGTATTATTGAAATTAATGGAAAAATATTTTTTAAGATAATTTTTTTTTAACCCAGTGGTTCTTAATCTTATTGTAAGAATCACCTTTGGTAATGAAGAAATAAGCCTGCTTAGGCTGTGTAATCTGGAGATGGACTCAGTAGGTCTGGGCTGGACCCTGCCTCAACACCTGCAGTCTGTGTTGTAGCAAAGGCTCCGCAGGTAAGCCATTCCCCAGTCAACCTGTGGTAGCACCTTTTCCCAAGAAAATGACTTAATGTTTCAAAAGGATTTCCAGTCAGACAGCTAGCAGAGACAGTGCATTTTAAATGGTTTCACCTCATGGCAATGAGCCCCTGTAGTGCAGCAAGCTGTACTGGAAATAAATAAGCAGTGTTTTCTCAGCTGAGTGATGCTATCATTTTTATTTTTATTTTATTTTTAAAATATATTTTATTGATTTTTTACAGAGAGGAAGGGAGAGAGATAGAGAGTTAGAAACATCAATGAGAGAGAAACATCGATCAGCTGCCTCCTGCACACTCCCTACTGGGGATGTGCCCGCAACTAAGGTACATGCCCTTGACCGGAATCGAACCTGGGACCCTTGAGTCCGCAGGCTGACACTCTATCCACTGAGCCAAACCGGTTAGGGCTGATATAATTTTAAAGGGTGTTTTACCTGCTCGCTGGTCTCTTTTAGTGTTTTCCACAACTTACATATGATTTGTCCCCATTTAGCACCGCCTCTATCAGGAATTCAGAATGTTTTTCAAGGATATGCCTAATGTTTCATCAATATCCCGTGGTCAGCAAACTGCGGCTTGCAAGCCACATGCGGCTCTTTGGTCCATTGAGTGTGGCTCTTCCACAAAATACCGACTTCTGCGCATGGGCCGCTAAGTTTCAGTCGCACTGTACGTGTGCACCCGCACGTGATATTTTGTGGAAGAGCCACACTCAAGGGGGCAAAGAGCCACATGTGGCTCGCGAGCCGCAGTTTGCCGACCACTGATATAGGCTAATGAATAAATAGAAGGTCTGATTTGTAAATGTATCCGACCTCACCAATTCCTATTTGCCCATTAATTTTCTCTGAGAAAGGAGTCTGCTAGTTTTGAGTAGATACTGATAAAAAATTTAATGTTTCCTTCTCATACCTCCAGGCTCTGCTTGTTAAAATTCTGTTCAGCCTTTAGGGGCCTTTTCAAATGTGATTTCCTCCAGGCAGCCTCTCCAGTTGCCAGCTGCATGTGTTACTTCTCAGGCCTGTTTCTGCCTTCCATAGCAAACTTAACCATTGTCCTTGTTAAATCATTACTTGTGTGCTTGTGTTAACTCCTCTGCCTCCCCTTTGCAGTCATATGTGATGACCTCAAATAGAGGGACTTGGCCCTACCGGGTTTGGCTCAGTGGATAGAGGGTCGGCCTGTGGACTGAAGGGTCCTGGGTTCTATTCTAGTCCGGGGCATTTGCCCTGGTTGCGGGCTCCATCCCCAGTCGGGGTCGTGCAATAGGCAGCCAATCAATGATTCTCTCTCATCATTGATGTTTCTATCTCTCCCTCTTCCCCTCTCTAAAAAAAAAAAAAAAAAAAGTAAGAAATACAGGGACTTGTATATAAATGATATAGTAACATTGAAAAACTTACAACCTCTAGTGCAGTGTTTTTTATGTAGTACATACAGAGTAAATATTTGTCAAGTGGAATGGAGCATATTTGGTTTTTATAATTGAAAAGTTTATTTTATGACCCTTGAGAGTGATTTCTCTTTGTGACATATGAATCCCCAGTTTTTAAATGGAAAATGGAAGTGGGATGGAAGTGTGAACCGAGGAAATGTGAGCATAGAAAGGTAACTAGACACCTATTTCTGTAAGGACCATTCTATGCGCCTTACCCTAAGCTTATACTTTCGTTAGATAGTGGTTTAATAATTATGAGAGCTGTCCCACAGTCCAGTTACATTAATTGGTTAATTTAATTGTATAAAGTATAACTGCTTATGAACCTACCTGCTAAATGAGACCAAAAGTAGTTGTAGTTTTCTCTTCTTTAGCCGTCTCACAAAAATTTTTGAAAAATGTGATGGTTTTTATTGAGTTGCAATTTAAATGCAATGTGTACAGTACTTTAAGGGTTCAGTTTGATGAGTTTTTGACAATTATATGCACAAGATATAGGGCATTTCCATCACATAAAAATAGTTCTTTATGCCCCCTCCCAGTAACATAACTTTCTTTAAAAACAGATCATGATTATATTTAATATACAAGTTTGATACAACCAAAAAGTAAAACAGTAACAAAAAACATGGTATTTCATTTGCAATGCATGAGAAATGGTTAACATCTTTAGTCATAAACAAGCTCTTAAAAACCAGTAACAGAGACACTATAATGCAAAGAAACTGGAAAAAATGAAATGAAATAATACAAGTGGTGATTAAGCATTAAGCATATACAATTATTTTGTTGAGCAGTGATGAAGAATAATTTCTCTGCAGTATCACAGTGAGCAGAATAGTAACATAACTTTTTTTTAAAAAAATACATATTTTATTGATTTTTTATAGAGAGGAAGTGAGAGAGAGAGTTAGAAACATCGATGAGAGAGAAACATCAATCACCCGCCTCCTGCACATCTCCTACTGGCGATGTGCCTGCAACCCAGGTACATGCCCTTGACCGGAATCGAACCTGGGACCCATCAGTCCGCAGGCTGACGCTCTATCCACTGAGCCAAACCGGTTTCGGCGTAACATAACTTTTTAAACATGAGTTTTTGATATCACTAGAATTGGGAGGAAAATATCAGTTTTCCAAAAGAACATAAAGAACATAATTAGTAGTTACATTAAGAATTATAATGCTTGGTTATGATTTTTTGTTTTTATTTATTGATGAGAAATAGACACACAGAGAGAAACATCCTTTTGTTGTTTCAATTATTTATGCATTCATTGGTGGATTCTTGTATGTGCTCAGACTGGGGATTGAACCTGCATCCCTGATGTCAGGATGATGCTCTAACTAACTGAGCTATGCAGCTCGGGCAGGGGTGGGCAAACTTTTTGACTCGAGGGCCACAATGGGTTCTTAAACTGGACCGGAGGGCCAGAACAAAAGCATGGATGGAGTGTTTGTGTGAACTAATATAAATTCAAAGTAAACATTACATAAAAGGGTACGGTCTTTTTTTTTTTTTTTTTTTTAGTTTGCCCACGGCTGAGCTAGGGCCTTATTTTTGTGTGTTTTTATATGCATTTAACTTCAGTTGTTGGTTAGTAGTTGGATTAGTGTTAGTGTTGAAGTCCTTGGTTTGGAAATGTTAATGTATATTATGATTTCTTTTGATGACAAACTTGCTTTTCACTCATTCTTACTTTATTCCAATTTACTTACATACACTACTATTAATAAAATTGTTCTTTCAAATATAATACAAATGAAAATCATATGAAAATCATTATTGAACTTTGTCAAACTACACCAACTATTAAATAACTCGAAGTATTTAATAGTTGAAGGTTTATTATTTTTTTCTCTGAATTTAATAAGTGAATAAAAATTTAAGTGGGTAGGGTCAGAGAAAAGAGGTGAATAATCATTGTTAAATCATATTTATTACTTCTACATAATTCTGTGTGTGTGTTTTTTTTTAAGGTAGAGAAGGTTGTAACTTATAATTAAATGGAGACTTTGGGATTATTGAGGATTTTCATTATCCTTGCTATCCTGTTTCCCAGTACTACAGAAAGCTGAAAGTTGACTTTTTATTACTGTAACTAAAGACTAGATGTAACAGTGACTTTTTAGTGGTGAGCACCTGTTTTCCATGAACTTTCTCTGACTCCCTGGCTGGCACGTTCTGTGGTGGGGAGTCCAAGTTGGGGCCACCACTGCACTTTTGTGACTTCTGGCCCGAGGCTCCTCATCCCTTTGGCCTTGGTCATTGCCAACCACCTGTATCAGTCAGTTTCTTTCCCTCGGGCATGGGGACGGTTTAAGAGTAAAAAATGGAAAAAAAACCCCTCTATTCTTAGTTCCCAGGAGTTGATATGAGAATGAGAATATTCATGTCAACACTAAATGTAGGGATTGACCCATACTAAGCACTCTAAGTTGCTAGGTTTTATCATTGTTTTAATCATCATTAACAGTATTTGATTAATGACTAATTTTAATTTAACTATAGCTTATTGGAAAGAAAAAAATTTAAAAACATTGTGATTTTAACTTCAGAGAAAATCAATGTTCTTTAAAACAAAGAAATTTAATTACATGTGCAAGATTCTGTCAGCAGAGGATGCTAGAAGCTCTAGTCCAAAATCCAGTGTGTATTCCTTACCATTTTCAAGTTGGCTTGTGAGGGTATTCATTCTTTACGATGGACACTAGGGGGCAATAGAGGCATTTTAGCTTTGTCAGGAATCCACTTTTTTTCAACTGTCTCCTGTCTACAGTGGAAGGGAAAAAAAAGAATCTTAGAACAGGATGTGCTACAAATTGAAACAAGTGATGTTTAGGTTGCGATTAATGCTAGAATAATTACTGGGGGGGAAAAAGAAGAGTGCAGAAAAATTCTTTATATTCTTTGATGGTTTGATAGTAACATAAAGATATTTCTGGGTGTTTGCTTTTTTTTCATTTTTGATTTTGTCTTTAAGCTTTTTAGATCAGTAACAGATTCCTGCATAGGATAAGGCTTAATGGCAGTAATATTAAGGGTAGCCTCTTTATAATTTAAGATTTAAGTCTATGAGGTAGATAAGAGGTTTATTTTTCTGATCACCAGAGTAATCCAGTCTTTTAAAAACATGTACCAGCTCTTGTTACTTCCTTGCTTCCCTTGTCATGTTTCTGTTAGTAAACCCTCCCATTTCTTCCAGTCACGTTATTAAGAAATCAAAGTTTCTTGCCTTGACCTCTAAAGCCCTGCATGACTTGGCTCTTCAGATTTCTCTGACTTCATTCCCTTCACTCTTCTCTGTCCACACTGACCTTTCTGTTTTAACAACTCTGTATGTTCCCTCACGGAGCCTTTCTTTCTCTTTTTTTAAAAACATATTTTTTATTAATTTCAGAGAGGAAAGAAGGAGAGAGAGATAGAAACATCAATGATGAGAGAGAATCATCAATCAGCTGCCTCCTGCATGTCCCACACTGGAAACTAACCTGGCAGCTTTTTGGTGCACAGGAAGACGTTCTATCACTGAGCCACTCCAGCGGGGCATTATACTAAAAGTTTATTCACTGTTTTAAAAGTGCCTGGCATGTATATGCTGTTACTATTATTATTTATATCCCGTAGATGGAAGGAAATAGAGGCTCCAAGAAGAAGGGATTTTTCATTCTTGCCACTAGTCAGAGACAGAATCCAAATTCTTGTCTTTTTCTTCTCGCCCTGTCTCTTTAACACAGTAAGAGGTTTTTTTTTTTGTTTGTTTTGTTTTGTTTGTTTTTGAGTAGCTGTTGAATGAAGGGTGTGTGAATTGGAATATCCCATGTTACTTGTCAGTTTTGGAAAATTGGATTATAGAGTAGGAATTTTGCTAATATTCACTTCCAAGGTTTTCCAGTGGAATATCATTTTTTAGGTTATGGACAGTATCTTAAGATGTTTCTATAATGTAGCTCAGCAGTAGTACCACGCTATAGTCAGACTGTGCACTTGTGTTGCAGTGAATTGACAACCTCAGAAAGCCTTTATTCTCACACTTTAATGCGCATGCAGATAGATCTTTGGGGACATTGTGCGAAAGCATATTCGGATTGAGAAGGTCTGGGGAGAGGCTTGAGATTCAGAACTTCTTACAGGTTCCTGGGTGATGTCCCTAGTGCTGCTCTGTTGACCGCACTTTGAGTTGCAGGGCATTTGAGTACATTTTTAGCTCCTGTGAGAACTCTGGAGATAGCAAGCTGAGAGGCTTGTGTTAATCTTTGCTCAACTATTAAAAGGCGCTTTGTTTCCCAAATGAAATATTCTAACAAACACTTTTTCTTTGTAGACAGAGGCTAAGGACTTCAAGCTTTCAAAGGATAATTAGTTCAAGTTGGGAAGATGTGAGAATGTGTAAATCTTTGCTACCAACACTATAGAGTTGGGGATTTTTTTAGGACTAGGTCAAATGGTAACCCTCAGGGACCCAGTCTGAGCAGGTGAAATTCTTCCTCTTCCTTTATAGTTGTAAAAGGTATAAAAGAAAGCATTCTCTTTAGGTGGGGATGAAGGAGGGGGAGGGAGGAGCTTCAGTGTAGGGGTCCTAAAAAGCCAAGTTGCTCCTCCTTAATTCTGTTATCGCCAGCCACCCCCCTTTCCTGGCAAGCTGAACCCCTCTGTTCTTTCATTCCTACCTGGAATGGTTAATGCTTTGGGTAAGGGTGGGCTCTTACGTACTTTAATAAGTAATGAGTGAAAAACAGATGTCACTGCAAATCATAGGAATATTGCTAGGTGCTTTAGAGAATAGTATGTTATAAGAAAAGTTTATCTACTTTTAATTATATATGAAACTTTTTGTTTTTTAATGATAATTTTTTTATTTTCCAGCTTTATTGAAGTATAATTTACAAATAAAAGTTGTATGTGTTTAAGTTATACAACGTGATGGTCTGATATATGAGCACCTTGTAAAATAGTCACCACAATCAAGTTAATTAACATATTAATCACCTCACATAGTTAGCTTTTCTTTTTTTGAGTGTAGTGAGACCACTCAAATTCTATTATCTTAGCAAATTTCAACTATATAATGCAGTATTATTTTTTTATTTTATTTTTTTAATTTCAGTTTATTGCATGAAGGAGTTACACTAGTCCAAGTTAAAAGCAGACCCCAAATGGTTACATTATACAAGTTGTGAGGTTTTTAAACTTGTGACAAGGGACAGAAGGGACAGTATTATTAACTACAGTCATCAAGATGAACATTAGATCTCCAGAACTTAATTCATATTATAACTGAAAGTTTGTACTCTTTGACCAGAAACTTCTTAAAAACATTAATTTTATAAACTTAACCTGGAATCATAAGTCATATGTTATAGAAAGTGTCTAAAACAAAATGTGAATATTGTGAAAAGTTATTGTTACTAAAGGCAGTGGAGAGCCAGTGAATATTTTCAATGAAAAATGACCTTTTTCATGGAAAAAGTAACATCATGGTAATGAGCAATGTGGAGGGAAGTGAAGAAGATGTACCACATGGAAGGATCTAGGGTAGTGTTCATAGTTCCAGATGTGAATACGCTTAAGGTAAACCACGCCATCATAGAATGTCATGAATTACCTAGCCTGACTCTTTCACTTTTATAAGTGAAAATGCCCAGGTTCTACACAGTTAATCACGTAGTTCGGTTTAGATTTCAAGTAATAAAAATCCTATATAATAAAACCCTAATATGCAAATCAACCAAACGGTGGGATGACCGGTCTCTAATATGTGCACTGACTACCAGGGGGCAGACACTCAACGCAGGAGCTGCTCTCTGGTGGTCAGTGCGCTCCCACAGGCACCACTCAGCCAGAAGCTGGGCTCAAGGCTGGTGAGCACAGCGGTGGTGGTGGTAGCCTCTCCCGCCTTCATGGCAGTGCTAAGGACCCCTTGGCAGACATCCCCCGAGGGGTCCCGGATTGCGAGAGGGCACAGGCTGGGCTGAGTACTCCCCCCCTCCCCTAGTGCATGAATGTTGTGCACCAGCCCTCTAGTAAGCTTATCCTGTATAATAAAAGGGTAATATGCAAATCGACTGAGTGGCAAAATGACTGGTCACTATGACGTGTACTGACCACCAGGGGGCAGACACTCAATGCGGGAGCTGCTCCCTTCTGGTCAGTGCACTCCCACAGCGGGAGTGCTGCTCAGCCACAAGCTGGGCTGAAGGCTGGCGAGCACAGCAGCGGTGGTGGGACTCTCTCCTGCCTCTTCAGCAGCACTAAGGATGTCCGACTGTGGCTTAGGCCCACTCCCTGTCAGTCGGACATTCCCCGAGGGATCCCAGACTGCTAAAGGGCGCAGGCCAGGCTGAGGGACACCGCCCCCCTCCTGAGTGCACGAATGTCATGCACGGCCTCTAGTAAGAAATATAAAACTTTAGGGTGGTTACCAGAGAGGAAGGGAGTTGGGGGACTGGGTGAAAGAGGTGAATGTATTAAGAAGCACTAATTGGATGGTACAAAATAGTCATAGGGATGTAAAGCACAGCATAGGGAATATAGTAACAATCCTATCTAATAAAAGAGTAATATGCAAATTAACCATCACTTTGCAGTAAAGATGGCAGTGCCCACAGCCAATAAGGAGAGAATATGCAAATTGACGTGACAAAGATGGAGGCGCTGGCTGAAGCCACGGAGCCGGCAGAGCGGGCAGGAGGCTTGGCTTCTTTGGTCGCCCCAGCTAGCTCCATGGCCACCGCCCAGACAAAGCCATAGTGGAAGGGCCGAGGCAGAGGGGAGGGCAGTTGGGGGTGATCAGGCCAGCAGAGGGGGGGCAGTTGGGGGCAATCAGGTCGTCAGGGGGGCAGTTGGGGGTGAACAGGCCAGCGGGTAGGGGGGTGTCAGTTGGGACCAAGCAGGCTGGCAGGGGGTGGCAATAGGGGGCAATTGGGTGTGATCAGGCTAGTGGGACGGACAGTTTGGGGCAAGCATGTTGGCTAAGGGGTAGTTGGGAGCTAGCAGGCTGGTAGGGGGGGAAGTTGGGGCCAAGCAGGCTGGCGGGGGGACAGTAGGGGGTGAACAGGCTGGCAGGGGGGGCAGTAGGGGGTGAGAAGACTGGCGGGGGGGGCAGTTGGGGGTGATCAGGCCAGCAGGGCGGGTGCAGTTGGGGGTGATCAGGCTGGTGGGGGGGCACTTGGGGGCAATCAGGCCAGCAATGGGGGACAGTTGGGGGTGAGAAGGCCGGTGGGGGGGCAGTTGGGGGTTAGCAGGCTGGCATGCAGAGTGGTTAGGGGTGATCAGGCGGGCAGGTGAGCGGTTAGGAGCCAGCGGTCTAGGATTGTGAGAGGGTGCAGGCCGGGCACCCCCCACTCCTGTGCACGAATTTCATGCACCAGGCCACTAGTATTGGAATAACTATGTATGGTGCCAGGTGGGTACAGGAAGTATCAGGGCAACACTTTGTAAAGTATCTGATTGTCTAACCATCATGCAGTACACCTGAAACCAATACAAAATAATGTTGAAAGTAAACTGTAAGTAATTGAAAAAGAAAGTAAAATAAAAAAAATGTTTAGGGTATTAGGAAATGATAAGACATGTCATGGTAGCTGCTGAAAATAAATGTGTCCTTTGATATAAATCCTGTTGGCTTATTACTGCCCATTGTTGTGTGGTAAACAGAAAATGGTCTTGTTTGTGTTTATTGATAATGTCATGGAGTTTAAAAACAATAATATAATCCTAATATATAAAATCCCAGGGTCCGTAACATCCAAAATGACTGAAGGCTCGACCAACTGGAAGTCAGCACTGACTGCCGCTGCTGCAGGCGTGGCGACCCAGCACTGACTGCCTAGGGGGCTGTGGATCAGGTCTGAAGAGAGAAGCAGGGTCTGATCTGTAGCCTCCGTGGCAGGTGTTGATCAGCCCTTCCCTCTCTCTTTCTCTCCGGGCCTGGCCGGTAGCTGCGCCTCTTTCCCTCCAGGTCTCTGCGGGGGCTGCTGATCAGCCCCGCCTCTCTGATTAGGCCCAGAAATAGGCCCGGAGACACTGACTAGCATAGAAACCGACCAATCAGAACCAAATCTGGGTGAACTGGGAGGAACCAATGGCTGCCTAGGAGGCAGAACTTTTGATACTGACTGGCATAGAAACCGACCATTCAGAAACAAATCTGGGTGAACTGTGAAGGCAGAACCTAAGGTGGGGGCTGAGGAGGGGTTTTAAGGGCAACAGCTGTTTGGTGTAAGGTGTAAGAAAGCAGTTCAATTTTTTAATGACTGGTTTGGCAGTATAGTGCATATGGCTGGCTATCAGTCCAGATATAGGGATTATGTATTTTTGTCTGACAAGAGCATCTTCTCCTGCTGAAAAAGGCTCCCCCCCATTTAAGCAATACTATCCTATATAATCTGTCTATACTAATAAAAGGGTGATATGCTAATTAGACTGGGTCAACTGGCCATCTTCCTGATGTCCGACTTCCTTGGTGATGGGGGCTGAGGCAGAAGTAGCTAGGGGTGATCAGGCTGGCAGAAGAGGGCATTTGGGGGCAAGATCAGGCCGGCAGGGGAGGGCAGATGGGAGCGAGATCAGGTCTGCATGGGAGGGCAGTTAGAGGCGATCAGGCTGGCAGGGGATGGTAGTTGGGGGTGAGATCAGGCCAGCAGGGGAGGGCAGTTAGGGGTGATCAGGCAGGTAGAGGCAGTTGAGGGGAAGCTTAGGCCTGTAGGGGAGAGCAGCTGGGGGTGAGATAAGGCTGGCAGGGGAGGGCAGTTAGGGGTGATCAGGGAGGCGGGCAGAGAGGTTAGGGGCGATCAGGCAGGCAGGCAGAGGGGTTAGGGGCAATCAGGCAGGCAGGCAGAGGCAGTTAGGGGCAATCAGGCAGGCAGGCAGGTGAGTGGTTAGGAGCCAGTGGTCCCAGATTGCGAGAGGGATGTCCGACTGTCTGTGGGATTAGGCCTAAACCGGCATTTGGACATCCCCCAAGGGGTCCCCAATTGGAGAGGGTGCAGGCTGGACTGAGGGAACCCCACCCCCTGTGCATGAATTTCGTGCACCGGGCCACTAGTCTCTCTATATAAAAGGCTACTATGCTAAGTGTCCATCTGACCGGTTGCTGTGATGCACACTGACCACCAGGGGGAAGACGCTCAACGTAGGAGCTGCTTTGATGCATACTGGTCATTTACAAAGAAGCAGCACTGTGGACCTGGCGCCAACAAAGCAATACTCGGCTTTCCCCAAGTGGGACACAGGCCCCGCTACCACCCTGGAGCGACAGCTCACCAAATTGCAGCCAACGCTGCGCAAAATATGGCCCACAGCCCAGCCCAGCCTGGAAACGGGGGCTGTGGGCGCTGGGTAATGACATCATGTAGCAACGTTCAGCCTCCTCTTCCTAGCAACAGGCCATTTAACAATAAATGGCATACGGACCTGGTGCCCACAAAGCAACACTCGACTTCCCCCAAGTGGGACACAGGCCCTGCCACCACCCGGAGTGACACCCCACCAAATCAGCCAATGCTTCCGAGACCCCATGGTGCAAAATGCGGCCCACAGCCCAGCCCAACCCATAAAGGGTGGCTGTGGGCGCCAGGTACTGATGTCAAGTAGCAATGCCTGGCTTTCTCTCCCTAGCGACTAGCCTCCTTGGAGTTCCTTTAGCCCAGGAACGCAACTTGCTTTATAACCAGGTGCAAACATTTTACACTTTAACCAAATGTCTGTGAAGCGTTTTCCTGTGCTTCATCTCATTTGATCCTCATAGAAGTCCTTGAGTAGGTAGATAGGAGACTCTGTAGAATCCTATTTTCTTTTCATTAGCTGGAAAAAGGAGATGTAGGAAGTTTAGAAACTTGACCCGACTGAAAAGAAGTAAGAAATGGTGGAACTTGAAAATGACTTAAGGTTTTCTCACTGCACAGAATATAGTCAAACACTGCTACAGTTAAATATTTCACCCTTTGTTTTCCCTGCGTGATCTACAATAATAATCTGCTTTGTGTTGCTACTTATTGCTGTGTTTCTGACAGTTACCTGAAAGAGAAGTTGGGGTGCTTCACTGGGCTGGAAAAAGTTTAGCTAAATCAGAAAGAGGGTCTAATTAAGCAAGTTTATCTATATATATAAAGCTCTCACTGGCACCAATCACACACGTGCGTTTCGATCTGTCATTGTCGATCATGAATTTGGTTGACACTTCTATTATAGAGAAAGGGCGAATAGTGATATTAAAATATTTCTTTAATTGATTTCCTTTCAATGTGCATGAATCCGTGCACTGGGCCACTAGTTTCTTATAAAATATAAGAATGAACTATCCTTTTTTAAGTTTCTCAGCTCTCACACAAGTATAAAAAGTTATTTAACCATGTATTCATAAGTCATGTTACTGAGAAATATTCCCCAAGATTTGCAGCTTGCCATGTGGCATTGAATAGCTTGAAGGTAATTTAAAGGTGGTATGGTAATACTACTAATTGAAGGATTGGAACCAATTATGAGAATTACATAGGGCCCAGCTGGCATGGCTCAGTGGTTGAGCGTTGACCTATGAACTAGGACAGAGGTCGGCAAACTCATTAGTCAACAGAGCCAAATATCAACAGTACAATGATTTAAATTTCTTTTGAGAGCCAAATTTTTTAAACTTAAACTATATAGGTAGGTACATTGTTATTAACTTAATTAGGGTACTCCTAAGGTTTAGGAAGAGCCACACTCAAGGGGCCAAAGAGCCGCATGTCGCTCGCGAGCCACAGTTTGCCAAACACGGAACTAGGAGATTACAGTTCGATCCCTGGTCAGGGCACATGCCTGAGTTGTGACTCGATTTACAGTGTGGGGCATGCAGGAGGCAGCCAATCAATGAGTCCCTCTCATCATTGATATTTCTATCTCCTTCTTCCTTCCTCTCTGAAATCAATAAAAATATATTTAAAAAATAATTATATAGGAAATTATCTTTTCTTCCGGCAATATTTAAGACATAGGGAGTGCACTGGTAGAAAGCACTCATTTCAAGCTCCTGGTTGGCTCTAACTCCTAGCCGCTTGTGGTAGACCTGTGTGACTAGGTAGACTTTTACTACGGGTTATAGTACCACACTATATATGGTGTACAGTAAAACATATATACCATATATAAAAAGTGAAATTGCTTTTTAAACTTACAACATCTGTACCCCAGAAATTTCTGATTTGCAAGTCTTTTGAAAACATTACAAGGATGTTCGTCAGATGGAATTGCTCATGTTATTCCAGATATGTTTGCTATCATTGTTGTTATTGGGTGTAGACCAAAGAGCCTGGGAAATAATCCTGTGGTTGGATTTAAAACCAAACCAAAACAAAAACTGGTATCTTTTTCCCTTTTCCATTATACTTGTAGCTCTTGTTAGGAATTCTGGTAATAAATTACTTAATTGAAGTCTTGTAGTTTATGATGTCCCCTGGCAGGAAAGTCTTGAAAATATTTTACTGTTATAGCAAATTTTGCGCTAAGTCATATTTCAAAGAGTCATTAGTAAAAGTTCTGGAAAAAGAACAGTCACCATCAAGTGATATGTTACCAAAAGATGGATTGCTACTATTTTAAATGATTTAGTTGTGCCAATTATATGGGCTTTTTATGAGTTATGCCCTACATGATTTCCAGTACAACTTTGATTTTAAATGTAAACAACATTTATTTAAACATTTAATTCACTCCTAATGTAAATACTACGTTGTTCTGTGTTCTTGTAAGATTTTTCTTTCAATGTCAGAAATTGTCTATATATAGGCACATTCTGCATTGAAATCAGTGAAATAATTTTCATCACCCCATTTTGGTGACAGTGTTTCGGTTTCCTTAGTGATTAGAAAGGTACTACTTACGAAATTAGGCACAGGCCATAATAGATTCTTCTCTAAGTGAAACATTTGATCTGTTCTCAGCCCTCACACAAGTATACTTAATATATATATATATATATATATATATATATATATGTATATATATATATATATATATACACACACACACACACACACCCTGTGTAGATTTTGTTGTCTATTATAAATTAAATGCACAACTACTTTAAGGTATGCCAGAGTACCAATGAAAAGCAGACTTTAAATATTTTGGATGATGAGAGGGCCTTATGGTTTCATGCAATCTAGGTTTATTGTTTTAAGAGCTTTAAGATAAATTCATTATCAGCTCAAAATGACCAATTGCGACCTATCTAGATATGCAGAAATAAGATATCCTTACACTTTTAATTTCCTGATTTTTTTAAGCTTGTGTTAAAACATCAGTGATGCAATTTTTAAAAATTATCTTTCCTGTGAATGTGGCATGTTATAGTACTCATCAATGTCATGGAATTTTCTTTTTTTAGAATCCTGTTCAAAAGATCCCTGATTCTCATGAGATAACGCTAAAGCATGGCACTAAAACAGTAAGTTTAAAAATTTTGATTCTTTTCTCTCAATAACAGTGCTCTTAAAGAAAAGTGAACTACAAAGATAACATGTATTAAGAATACAATCAACTGATAACACAAACACTATAGACATTAAGAAAAGATTATTTTCCTCTTCAGCCAAAATAGCCATTGAGTTTCATTTAAGATAGGAACAATTATTATTGTTGTTATTGTTGGCTTTAAAACCTCTTCTTCTCTGATATAAGAACATTACAAGTGAAAGAAAGAAATGAAACTCAAGTACAGTTTTCTTTTTTATGGTGTGGGAAAATTTCTCATTACTCTTAGCTTTATTTTTATATCAGTAAAAGCCTGAATTAATTTTTCAGATGAATGTTGAGATAAGAAGTGAACATAAAATAGTCACTGTATTGTTCTAAGTTTGTATTACTGAGATGTATAGATTATTTTTTATATTGTTATATTTATTTAAAAGTTAAGATGAAATAATTTTATCTTATTACAAAACCCATTAAAAAGTGGTAGTTGAATGAATGAAATTTGCTTATCTACACTAATAAAAGAGAAAAATGGTAATTGGCGTACGGGGCTACCCTTTTCATTGGCTAATCAGGGCTATATGCAAATTAACTGCCAACTAAGATTGGCAGTTAACTGCCAACAAGATGGCGGCAAATTTGCATATGTTGGCACAATGCAGGGAGGCGAAAGGGAAAGCAGGAAGAAGCCCCCTGCCGCTGACAGTGATCGGAAACCCAGGGGGGAGCTAAGAGCTGGGGGGCAGGGCAAAGGCGGCCCTGGGGCCGCCTTTGCCCTGCCCCCCAGCCATGATCGGAGAATCAGGCGCCTTTTCCGCCCTGGCCAGTGATAGCAGGAAGTAGGGGTGGAGCCAGCGATGGGAGCTGGGCACGGTCGAAGCTGGCAGTCCCGGGAGCTAGGGGTCCCTTGCCTGGGCCTAAAGTGAAGCCCACGATCGTGGGGCCACTGCAGCTGCGGGTCCCCGCTGCCCGAGCCGAACGCCTCAGCCAGAGGTGTCCTGCAGGGGCAGGGGAGGAGCCTGCAACCGCAGGGAGCTGGGGTCCCCTGCCCAGGCCTGACACCTCTGCCGGTGGCCTCAGGCCTGGTCAAGGGGCCGATCCGGTGATTGGTGATCGGAGGGTGATGAGGATCAACTCCTCTGGCCGAGGTATCAGGCCTGGGTGGGGGGCGGAGCCGGGGATTGGGGGGATACGATGGTCCCCTTGCCCAGGCCTAAAGCCTGGGTCAGAGACGTCAGGCTTGGGTGGGGGGTGGAGCAAGTGATCAGAGGGAGATGGGGGTCCCCTGCCCAGGCATGATTCCTGGGCCAGAGGCCTCAGGCCTGGGCGGGGGCCAGAGCCAGTGATTGGGGGAGATGGGGGTCCCCTGTCCAAGCCTGACACCAATGGCGGAGGCGTCAGGCCTGGGCAAGGGGCCGATCAGGCGATCGGAGGGTGATGGGGGTCTACGCCTCTGGCCGAGGCATCAGGCCTGGGCAAGGGGCAGAGCCAGCAATCGGAGAGGTTTGGGGGTCCCCTGCCCAGGCCTGACGCCTGGGCCAGAGGCATCAGGCCTGGGCTGGGGGCAGAACCAGTGATGGGGGGAAATGAGGGTCCCCTGCCCAGGCCTGACACCTCTGTCAGAGGCGTCAGGCCTGGGCAAGGGGCATATCCTGCGATTGGAGGGTGATGGGGGTCAACGCCTGAGGGCTCCCAGTATGTGAGAGGGGCAGGCTGGGCTGAGGGACACTCTACACACACACACACACACACACACACACACACACACACACACACACACCCAGTGCACGAATTTCGTGCACCGGCCCCCTAGTGAATTAATAAAAGAATAAAATTATCTTGCTTTCTCTTTATAATTAAGCTACCTTTTTCTAGTTGCCTGACATGTAAAGAAGTAAGAAAATACATCCAATATGAGTGTGAAACATCAATAAATAGAATAGGCCCAGAAATGCCATAAATAATATAATTAATAGACAAGGATATTAACAGTGACATTCTCACTAAATTTTTTGCTTTTGAAAATACTGTTTTCATAAAAATATTTATTAAATGTTATTTTAAATGAAGCACACAATAAATAATTTAAAATGCCTTAGTTTTAATTTCTACTATGATAAATGTTGATACATATGACTCACATAAACTACTGCATTTTGGGATCCTCCATGGATTCTAAGAATGTAGTCTTGAAACTAAAGTGTTTAAGAGTTACTGCCTTAAGAAATTATTTCTAAATAATTATTGATATTACTAGAGGCCCAATGCATGAAATCCATAAAAGAGTAGGCCTTTCTTGCCCCGGCTGCCAGCACCGGCTTCCCTCTGGCACCCAGGACCCGGGCGTCCCTCTGGCACCAGGGACCTGGGCTTCCCTTGCAGCCCTGGCTTTGTCCAGAAGGTTGTCTGGAAGGACGTCTGGTCTAATTAGCATATTGTGCTTTTATTGTTATAGATATTTACACTAGAGGCCCAGTGCATGAAATTTGTGCACTCGGGGGGCGGGGAGGGGCCCCTCAGCTCAGCCTGCGCCTTCTCACAGTTTAGGAGCCCTCAGGGCATGCGGACCTAAGCTGGCAGTCAGACATTCTTAGCGCTGCCTCAGAGGCAGGAAAGGCTCCCATTACCGCTGCTGCACTCACCAGCCATGAGCCTGGCTCAGGGCTTCTGGCTGAGCAGCGCTCCCCCTGTGGGAGTGCACTGACCACCAGGGGGCAGCTCCTGCATTGAGTGTCTGCCCCCTGGTTGTCAGTGCATGTCATAGTGACCAGTCGTTCCTCCATTTGGTTGATTTGCATATTAATCTTTTATTATATAGGATTTTATTAAATCAGACTTCTGGTATTTTTATTCTGAAATTGTGACAGTATTTTACCAATATTCATATTTTTAAGTATAAGGACAATAATTGTAGACTGTTAGTACTTAAAAGGAAACTTTCCTACCATTTATGATCAGTTATAATGTTAGTTGAATTTCATAAAAATAATTATTTAAGGTAATATGCTGAGTCATTTAGTGATGTGCACAAGATAATTTCTACTTTGTCCTACTTTGTTAATAGATTTCTTAAAGTTCCCATTATTACTCATTTTGGTAATTTTAATTAAATTTATTGGGATGACATTGGTTGATGTGTTCTTCATTTTGTGATAAACTGTCTTGAAAGGTTTCCTCTAAATTATTTATTGAAAAAACTGAATTGTTTGTGAGATTTCTACTTATATACTAAAGCAACTGATTTTAGCATGTGGAATTGCAATGATAGCTATTCTGGGTACATGGTAGATAAGTTGGGACAAAGCTGGCGATTTGAGAAATTAGAATATTTTCTTTTTATTATTTGAAAAGAAGTTATACTCCTAATTCCAAAATCAAATAATAAAGGAGGTGTTGTCCATTCTCACTTTTCAGAAGTAGCAACTCTTGTTGATATATACGTCCAGTGCCTCGAAGATAGGAGGTGAAGTTAGAGGAAGGAAGTGGGGGTTATAATAGACTATAAGTAGCTTTCTCCAATGAAATTTTTTTTTTTAAACCAGGTTTCTGCTTTGGGTCTGGACCCCTCAGGTGCCCGCTTGGTGACTGGAGGATATGACTATGATGTTAAGTTTTGGGATTTTGCTGGAATGGACGCTTCTTTTAAGGCATTTCGATCGCTTCAACCCTGTGAATGGTATGTATCGCTCAACTTAATACTTTCACATTTTAAGACAGAGTGCTTATTTGAATTCTATCTAATATGGTTTGTCCCAAAATATAGGAGGTTTATATAACTGAACACTACTTCCATTATTCAAATGAAAGTAAAATGTACCTTAATTTTTTTGTTTAGTTTCATTAACCTACATTTTAAGACATTTCTTGTCTTTTGTTGTTTTTTTGCAAAATATATTTTTATTGATTTCAGAGAGGAAGGGAAAGGGAGAGAAAAATAGAAACATTAATGATGAGACAGAATCATTGATAGGCTGCCTCCTGCACACCCCACACTGGGGATCGAGCCTGCAACCCAGGCATGTGCCCTGACTGGGAATCGAACTGGTTCATGGGTTGATGCTCAACCAGTAAGCCACACCAGCCTGGCTGTTGTTTTAATCCTCATCTGATGATATGTTTTTTCCCCTTCATTGATTCTAGAGAGAGAGGATGGGCGAGGGAGAGAGAGAGAAAGACAAAAGCATGGTTGCCTCTGTACATGCCCTGACCGGGAATCAAACCCGCAACCTGGATATGTACCCTGACCAGAATCGAACCTGGGACTCTTCGGTGCCTGGGACAACACTCTAACTGCTTAGCAACCTGGTCAGGGCTAACTGTTTCTTTATCTCCAGTATTTCCGGTAGAAGATTCAAAGGTTTGATTATCATTCATATTTGATCACATCAGGTGGCAAGTATTGTCTAGTTGTTGCCACTATTAGTGACTAGCAATTAAAGTTGGTTCTTGAATTAAATTGGTAACATCTGATTCCTCCATCGTAAAGTTAATATTATATACTTGAGATGGGCAGGAACTTTGTGGGGACATACTTTGGTGCAATGTAAATATCCAGATTCTTGCCATCCCTTCACTTAATAAGTTTAGTGTCCATTAATTATTTGTACCTAAGTCAGTTATCTCAGTGAGGGTTGCATCTAATTAGATGATATTCTAATTTTATTATTTCATCTATGTTTTCTGGCATTTTTCTAGAATAACTTTTATTTATTAACCAAAATGATTTGGTTCTCCTGAAATACAGTTTGTACTGGAAAAGCAGGAGAAATGCTTAGTTATTTCCCTCCTATTACCCATTTTTAGCTTAAGGATTACTGATGATAAATGAGTTGTTACTGTTATTGATGTTGATGATGTTTTTTTTTTTTACTTTTTCTTTTCTGAGTGTGTCAGTATTTATGATTTTAAAATGTTCATGTTTCAGTCAATTGCAGTCATTATTCTTTTTGATATTTAAATTGTCCCAGATTTGGGCATTGGGAGTTCCTGATTGCTATGTAGTTTTGACATGACCTCATTAGTCTTTAAAAGCTTATTTTCTGGCATGACATGAATGTACCAGACTTCCTGGTACATTCCCTTCGAAGTACTGGAGTCAGCATGTCCCATGGAGGTCTATTTTTTTTTTTTAAGTGGAAATGGTATTTAGAGACCAAATCTGGATGTTACACATGCTCATTGATATGGGGGTATTATTGTTTCTTGACCTTTTCTGTGGAAAGAGGTGGAAAATACTGTTACATGTGTGTGCATGCATGTGTATTTAAATGACAAGATCAGGCCTGGCCATTATGACTCACTTAGTTGGAGCATCGTCCTATGCACCAAAAGGTTGCCAGTTTGATTCCTGGTCAGGGCATATGCCTGAGTTGTGGACTCAATCCCTGGTGGGTGTGCAGGAGGCAGCTGAGCACTGTTTCTCTGTCATCGATGTTTCTTTCTCTCTCTCTCTCTCCCCCTTTCCCTTCCTTCTCTCTCAAATCAATTTTTAAAATAATTAAATGAAGAACATTTAAAAATGACAAGATCATTGATATTTTCATTTCAAAATTTTAGTAAACTTTAAATTTCAGACTATTTTTTAATTTACAGAAAGCTTCAAAGATAGTCCAGAATTCAGGTATACCCCTAACCCAGTTTCTTCTGTTGTTAACATTCTACATTTGTGACAGCTAAACCAGTGTTGGTACATTGACTCCAAATTTTTATTTATATACTTATTTCTTGAAACTCCAAACTTTTAGATTTCACTTTTTTTTTTAAAACTAATATCCCTTCCAACATACTGCATTACATTTAGTCTTCATAATAGTTTCTCAGTCTTTCCTTGTTTCTCATGACCTTGACACCTCCGGCTTTGAGGTGTACTGGTCAGGCATTTTGTAGAAAGTCACTCGATTTTTTTTTTTTTAATGTTTTTCTTATGGTTAGACTGGTGATGTGGGTTTTTGGGCTGAATATGAGAGGTGAAGTACCTTTGTTATCACATATCATGTGTACATGCTATCATGTTTTTAAAAAATACATATTTTATTGATTTCAGAGAGGACGGGAGAGAGAGGGAGAGAGATAGAAACATCAATGATGAGAAAGGAGCATCACACCCCCAACCAGGATGGAGCCCACACCTGGCCATGTGCCCCAACTGGGAATTGAACCATGACCTCCTGGTTCATAGGTCAATGCTCAACCTCTGAGCCACACTGGCCAGGCATGCTATTGTGTTTTTAAGTTTCTCTACTGTACCATTACTTTTTCACTCCCCTTTTTATATGCTAATTCTTTGGAAGCAAGTTAGTAAATGCTGCGCACACTTGGGAGAGTTGAAAGATTAAGCTTTATTTCCTAGAGAAGGTGATATTTACATAAACTACTTGGAATTCTTCTATAAGGAAGAATTGTCTCTTTCCTCCACATATTTACTTATTTAATCAGTTTTTTCCTACCAGTGTGGACTACTGCCTATTTATTTCCTTCCTTGGGTTGTACGCCAATACTTAGTTACTTATTGTGTGGCTCAGATTGTGTCAGTTGTGCCCATTGGGAGCTATTTCAGTTTGGCTCTTAGGTCCCTTTCTTTGACATGCTTTTTTATTTTTTGAGTACTTTCTTACTTTTGGTACTATAAGATGCCCCAGACTCACCTTATATTTCTTCCTGCCCCAGTCCTAGAATCAGTCAGATTTCCTAGGAGAATGGTCTCAGAAATCAAGAGCTAGGATCTCGTGTGCTTGTTGCTCTGGGGGTGTCAGTGCATTTAGGCCTTTTCAGACAACAGAGCTAAAAGTATATGCATGGATACTAACCTGTGCATGCACTAGGACTGTAATTGTTTCTGTATCCTTTTGCATCCATTTTAAGCTACATAGGCGTTCATACTCATGTCTCTGACTCTAATCCAGTGCACATTGGTTCATTCTAGTCTTCCCTCTTCTTCCTCCTGGGAAATCTCCAACTTTCCGACAGTAAGAAACCTGACTCCCACCACCCATCCCTGTGTGTATTTGTTTAACCCCAGTACAAATGTAATGCAGTTTCAGAATTGTGAATCTGTATCCCTGTTCCAATTTAAGTTTAACATTACAGAATGTTTACTTAAGGTTTACTTAATAGAATATGTTCTATTTCAAAGATAGAACATATTCTTGAGAAAAGACTATGGGTCAAGAGCAGGGGTTGGCAAAATTTTCTGTAACGGGTCTGATATTAAGTATTTTAGGCCTTATAGGCCACAAATGATCTTTTAGTATTTTCCTTGTGTGCCTGTCTGTATTATATAATATTAAATTGGGTTCACAATAACTTTTTTAAATAAAGGAAAAAGTGCAATATAGGTCTTTACATTTTTGGGGTTCAATATCATTGTCTTTATTTTGGTAGCACATTATTTCAATTTTTGATTCCAACATCCAGCATATTAGTGATCAATCCTTGTTTGTTTGTTTGTTTGCCAATTTTTAGTTTGATAAATGTGCAATAAGTTGTCATTCAATTGATAACTGTTGAATATGGCAGTCAGACTTTGGTATGCCACTAGAAGCCTTTCTTTATGTTGACATTGATCTGTTACACAACTTTTTGCTTTGGTTCTTCATCCATATGAGAATCCCATGCATACCTATAACTCAGCTAAATTCTTCCATAACTTTTTTGTCACCATCTATGTTTTTCCTATATCATCTGCCAAGAAAACTTGAGGGAATTGGTAGACTGTCTTGAAGATATAAAAGCACAGGATGCTGTTTTCAGACCATCTCTTCACCTGAAGTAGCAGATGTCAGAATTTGGCTGATATCCAAGAGGCAGCATTATGGTGAATAAGTGGGTGTCAAAGAGGCATTCACACACAAAGGACCCCCCACTCAGGAGGGGAGCTAGAAGACCTGAGTATAGGGATGAGACTGAGGTATGGTGTGTGAATTTGGGGTACCTCTGATGAATTTCTCCAAAGGACTCTGGAGCTGCAGTGTTTGTAGCCTTGTTCTCACTCCCCTGGGACACCTTAAAGAGACTGATGTTAAATGTTTTCTTGATCTGCCATTATGAAAATCAGATTTTAAAATGTGCTTTTCTTTTATTGTTGCTCAACTTCTGTGTGGTGCATCTTCCGTTTTTGGTATTTTGAAGTCTGTTTAATAATTTGTTTTGGACTTTTGCCCAGCATCAATATTAGATTTGTGGATCTCTAGTTTCTAATGTTTTCCTTTGTCCCACTTAGTGAAAATCAGTACCACATTTTCTCTCATCCAGTCTGCTAGTCATCTTTTATTTTCTCTGTTTCCTCACGGATTCTCAATAATTACCTAAGTAGGTTTGAGTCACAATCCTTGGGATCACAAACCCTTCCTTCAGATGTATCCTCTATACTAGAAAAAATATAGATGGAGTAAAATTTTTCATAAAATATTAAGAATTTTTGGATTACTTAGGTAACCCAATTTAAGAATTCTCTTTTACCCACTTAAAAACAGTTACTCTCAATTTCATTCTCTTTTTAAAACATTTAAAAAAAATAAAACATTTTAATTAAGTAATGCATATTATTTTCTTATACAGAAATTAAAACATTGCAGGTAAGTCTAAAACTCTTCCTTGATTACCTTCATTTTAATCTCCTTCCTAGGTGAAATCACTGTTTTCATTATGGTATATATTCATTGCGGTTTTTCCATGCAGTTATCAACAAATATCTGTACCTATCAAAGAATAGTATATACTTTATTTTGTTTTCATAAATACTATCAGATGGTTGTTATTCTACAATTTGTTTTTCTTTTCCACTTTGCAGTAGGTGCTTGGAGATTTTTAATATCACCACATGTATACTGTATTCTTCCTAAATGCTGCATAGCATACCATGTGAAACTTAACCATAGTTCAGTGGTTTTGAAACTTTAATAGGCATTAGAACCATCTGAAGGGCTTGTTAAAATGTTAAAAGCTAGACCCCATGTTTAGAGTTTCTAATTCTTTGGATCCAGTGTGGTGCAAGAACTTGCGTTTCTAACAAGTTCCCAGGTGCATTACTTAATTAAAACTATATTATTTGTCTTTTATGCTCTAGAACAGTGATTGGCAAATTATGACCAGAGGGCCAAATCCAGTTCATGGATTTGTACGGCACTTGAACTAAGAATTTTACAATTTTAAAGGAATGTAAAACAGAGTACAACAAAGAATATGTGGCAGATACCGTATGTGGCCTGCGAAGCTTAAACTACTTACAGAAAAAGTGTGCTGACCCCTACTGTAGAACCTCTTTACAACCCCCTTGCTACTTTACTCTCCTTGCCTGGTGTTAAACAGGCTGACTAGTTACAGCTCCTCACTTCCTTAAACATAGCATCTTATAGCTCAGTGGTTCTCAACCTTCTGGCCCTTTAAATACAGTTCCTCATGTTGTGACCCAACCATAAAATTATTTTCGTTGCTACTTCATAACTGTCATGTTGCTACTGTTATGAATTGTAATGTAAATATCTGATATGCAGTATGGTCTTAGGCGACCCCTGTGAAAGGGTGGTTCAACCGCCAAAGGGGTCGCAACCCACAGGTTGAGAACTGCTGTTGTAGCTCATGGGATGTGCCTGTGGTCTGAGGGATTTTCCAGGGGCTGAGAGTGGCCCTCACAGGGGCGTCTCCTCTCTGACGGATGCTGTTTCAGGGCAGCGAGTCGCTAGGTTCTGCCTGGTTGACACATCTTTGTTCCATCAACCCCGTGTCATGTACTGAACACCTTTTTCAGCTGCCAGCGGTCTCATGTGGTAACTGTTTCCACAAGGGCAGCCTTTCTTCGTTGAGGACCTGCTAACCCAGTAACTCATGGTTTGTGGGATATTTTCACATAAGGCTGTTGTACCCTTTTGGGGAGGTGTTTTTCTAATCTCTCCGGTCCTTTTCTACCTTTCAGTTTCCAATTCCGCTATTTCTCCCCTAAGTCTCAAGGAGACCTGGGAAATACAGAAGTAATAACAGTAGCAACTATCTGTTTCATGTGCTGTGCGAGGTACCTGTCCGTGTCCTAGTTTCACTTCCCACTCAGCCCTGCACGTGTGGTTCCTCCTGGTTTTCAGTGGAGGAAACCAGGACTCGGCCAAGCTGTCCCCTCACACATGAACTCTGTCTCAGCTCCGCGCAGTGCGGCCGTTTGGTCCCGTCCACTGACTCTCCAGAAAAATGGGGAGACTGAGGCTCGTGGGGCGGAGGGCTTGGTTTGCATCCACAGCCAGTTAGCAGCGAGGATGGAGTCCCTGGCCTCTGGACTCACATTCCGCTGTGCTTTTCACACCTTGGCTCCACAGCCCCAAGTGACAGCCCCAGACAGCTGTGTTTATCTGTCCTGCATGTCTCAGCTTGTTTTGCTAGCGGGAGCAAAAACTACTTAAAAGGATCTTCAGTCTTCACCTTTCCATTCCCCTCCACTTCCACTCGAGCACTCCCCTGGCCCCATGAATAACTTCACAGAGAGAGTTGCCCAATGTTGCTAAGCCTTCCCCTGGAGGCAGTCACTCCCCAGAGGACATTGCTTCCTCAGGACTCCAGTTGACTGTCAGGATTGGCTTTCCCTGCTCCTCTTTGATCGGAATCTTAGTTGTTGAGGCAGGAATTCGAGGAGCAGATGCTACACCCCTTGAACAAGCCCCTTTAATTCTCCTTAGTACTGTGTCTAATAACTCTTAATCCAGTCCTTTTAACTCTGTGGCTAGCAGAATTAGGAGTGAAGTGGGACAGGCATGGTGAGCTTGATGCTGAACATTTCACTTTAATGTTGGCAAAGAGAGCCTGAAACACAGACAGAGGGAAACATGAGTTGCCCTATAAAGTTAAAAGGGTAAGGTGAATATTAGTGTGGGTCACTGAGATTTTGTATTTTCTTCCAAGTGTAAAATCTGCTAGAGCAGGTAGCCAGAGAAAGGGAGCCACTGACTCTTTTTACTGCCATGTCATCTTAAATTTCACTGTTTAGATTTTCCTTCCCCTTTGGAAATGAAAATGATTCACCAGAAAAAAACAAAATGATCGCTTATAGTACTTGATCTTTCATAGGGAAGAAAATAAAGACGTCCCCAAATGGGAGAACTGTAAACAAAGACATGCCTGTGAGCGAACTGCCTCATTCTCTCCCTGCTTCACAGGACTTTGGCTCAGCAGTCTGAACTATCTAATTATCAAAGAGTGGATCTGTTTGTTTACATACAAAAAATATTGGACTAAACAGCCTACATTTTTCTCAGTTTCAATTAATAGCTTGGAATTTGGTATATCAGTCCGGGTCTGATTAGGAGAGAGAAGTCACAGTAATTTGGATGGGAAAGTTTATAATAGAGAATTACTAACTGTAACAGAGGATTGGAGTATTGAGGGATTGGCTAGTAAAAAGTAAAGAAAACTCTAAAGACTATAGGATTAGCAGATAAAAAGAGCAACCACTACCCTAGGGGAGAGAAATAAAATCTTCAGGGGAGAGGCCTCAAGACTGAGATCCGGACCTCATTTTAGAGGGCAAGGCTGTGGCTCACTGAATGATAAAGTGGTTGCTGTGCTGTTATGACAGCAGAACTTTCCAGAAACCTGACCCACCAGGGTCCCCTCCTGAAAAGCCGCACAAGAGGTGCTGGGGAAGCTCCTGGTACTGCCAGCTGCGGCTGCCGTGCACTTCAGGAGCTGGGCAGTGGAGATGCTGCACAGACAGCAGGAGCTTGGCACAGGGAAGTGGAATGCAGTGCGGGCGCCCACCTGGCGGAGCACTCCAGACCAGGAAGAAAGCCCTCCCCTTCCCTGCTCTCCAGCCCTCTCTACCCATGCCCAATGGCAAAGGAAACATCTTGGAAGGGCCCACATCCATTTCTGCAGAGCAGGCAGTGAAGGTTGACTTTTGTAGCTCAGAGGCAATAAATGGACAACTGGAACATTTGATCAAACATTTAGTTTTTTATCTTATCGGTGCCTCCTATGGACTTACATTTAAATGTGGGACCCTGGTCAGAATGTTGCTGAGGATGTCATTCCTTCCCAGGATGTGAGAGAGGCCAGGAGAGGTTTTTCTGTCTTAGGCAGGAAGGGCCCAGGCAGCAGCTCCACCTTTGCTTTTCTAGGTTCCTTTTTCATCAGCTGGTTTGGGAGCTTCTGTTCCTCATCCACCTGGACACTTTGACTTGGGCATGTGATGACATTCCTCACATTGTCAGTCTCACCTCAGAGCCCACTAGATCTCTGTTTGAATGGTCTCTGCCAGTAGAGGCAGGATTGTGAATTAGAATTACGAGTGGCTTCTTAAAGAATAAATATTTCAAAAACAATCAGCTTGAATTTCAACATTTTAGGAGAGCTAGTCAGTATAAATTCTGAGCAGCAGTGTCTAGTTAGTGATGGCTGGCAGAGAGGCATTTCATTGTAAGTATCTGATCTGGATTTGGTAACTAACCAGGAAGAATAATACTATTGAGACCTAGCCAGATCCACATACATTTTAATTTTATATATAATCTCTTTCTGAAGACAAAGTTATTTTCTGAAATACCCCTTTATTTCTCAGCCTTGAAATTATAGACTTAGAAAGTAAATTGGACTAAAGGATCTAAAATTTTGTTAAGATTGTGTTATGTTTTTTAAAGATTGACCTGTGAAGATAAATCATAAAGCAGGCTATAAAGACAGCTTAAAGAAAGATATTTATTTATTTATTTGTTTAAATATATTTTATTGATTTTCTACAGAGAGGAAGGGAGAGGGATAGAGAGTTAGAAACATCGATGAGAGAGAAACATCGATCAGCTGCCTCCTGCACACTCCCTACTGGGTATGTGCCCGCAACCAAGGCACATGCCCTTGACTGGAATGGAAGCTGGGACCCTTGAGTCCGCAGGCCGATGCTCTATCCACTGAGCCAAACCCATTAGGGCAAAGATGTTTATTTTTATTTCTGATAGAGAACATCTATGTTTGGGGCCTTGATCATTAAGTTGGTTCTCCACAGAATTCTTTATGGGGTTGTTATCGATATCTACTTAAGGTGCATAACCTCTAGCTTTCCATTCACATTTGTTTGGAAATTCCTTTTAGAAGAGCATGGCACCTGTACAACATACCTCTCAGATTGCTCTGCTGTGATGGTTTGCATGCCATCTCTGAAGAATGTTATGGACTGTTTTATAGAAAGTTGAATAAGAAGTTTTACTTAAGGAGTTTGTCTTTCCAAATTTGTGGCTGAAAGCCACACGTAGGGGTTGCATAATGACTTAAAAAACGTGCAAGGGAAACTAGGAAGATGGAGAAATTGCACTGCCATGTAATTAATTGCAAGAGTAGCCTCAACTGATCCTACAGGGGGAGCTGAAGCCAGACTAACCTTCCCAGATAACCCACATTGAAACAGAGAGCTTGGACCATTTCACTGCTTGTCAGCCAGTCCTTGAATGTGGGCTGCTTTGGAGTGGTAACAACCTTGGGTGAGGGAGTTCTCTGCAACTTGGGGAAATTCCTGAGGATTCCGTTGTTAGCCATCAGCAGGCCAAGTCCAGGGAGCTGGGTAATGAGTACTTCGTTCCTGAAGGGGTAGATCTGCTTGACGCACCACAGTGTTCACCACAGCCACAATGCCAGGATCAGTTTCAGTGGAGTGGTGAGGGTAGAAAGGATACTATAGTGCTAGAGAAATAAAGGTGGAGGTGAAAACTTGTTCGAACAGCAAACCTGTGAAGGGGAGGAGAGAGCCGATAGACGTTCCCGAGGAGATGGGAGAGGATGGGATCTAGCATGTATGTAGGCAGCAGATTTGCCTCGTGTGGGAAGTGATTCGTTTCCAATATTGTAATCAAAGAGAAGGAAGAAGAGAGTTCAGGTACAAGGAAGTTTATAACATTACTGGGAGGAAGTTGAGGCAGTTCTTATTTGTTTCTTTTGGGAAAGAGTGGGAAGAATCAATAGCTGGAAGAGGGGGAGTTGGTTGGGTTAAAGATTTAAAATGAGTAGAGCCCTAGCTGGTTAGAGCATTGGCCTGTGAACTTAAGGGTCATGGGTTCAATTCCTGATCAAGGGCATGTACCTCAAGGGCAGGCTCAATCTTCGGCCCCATCGTGGTGATGGGGGAGGCAATCAATGGATATGTCTCTCGCACTTGAATGTTTCTCTCTCTCTCTCTCCCTCCCCCTCTCCCTCTCTCCTTCTCTGTCTCTCTCCCTCTCTCCCTCTCCCCCTCTCCCCTTCTCCCTCTCTCCTCCCAGCCCTTCTAAAAAAATAAATGGGAAAAATATCCTATTGTGAGAATTAAAAAAATAAAACGAGTAGAGAAGACTTTAATAGATAGCTGTGGAGACTGGGAGGAGAGAACTAACACGGTAGCCGCTGGTGGCGAGGGTGCATTTGAGGATGGTGTTCCTGATTTTATAGAATTATCAATTTGTGCAGTTGTGTGACTTTTTCTATGACTGTACTTATTGTGGCTAAAGTATAAACATTATGCTCAGTGTCTTACCAGACTATTACTTTTTCTTTTGCATAGCCATCAGATCAAGTCATTGCAGTATAGTAACACAGGAGACATGATTCTTGTTGTATCCGGAAGCTCTCAAGCCAAAGTGATTGACAGAGATGGTTTTGAAGTAATGGAATGTATAAAAGGAGACCAGTATATTGTGGACATGGCCAACACCAAGGTAAGCATGAAACAGACTATTTCAGTGAATTTAATTAATTCAGCACACATTTATTAACAGTTCATTTGAGTTGCCGTAATTCACACAAAAGTTAGTATCTTGTTTTAAACCTAAACAGTTTATTATTTCTCACAATTCTGTGGATTGACCAGGAAGTTCTGCTTCATATTGTGTCAGCTGGGGCACTAGGATGGTTATAAAGTCCAAAAGGGCTTTATAACCAGATGGGTTCACGTGGGTGCTCTGTCCCATGGCATCTCTTTCTCTCCCCTACTTCTCCCCCACCCCCACTTTTCTTTTTTTTTTTATACTAAAAGAATAAAGATTTTTATTAAGCATTGTAAGTTGCATTTAATAGCCTTCAATACACCACACCACAACCCATCTACAATCAGTCAAACCCAACAGCAGTTCATTCTTGCACAATCCATTAGTTAGGACAAAACTCCCTTCAACTTACAGTAAGATCCTACTCAGGTCTTGTGGGCAGGGATTGGGGAATTACATCTCGTTTCTGATCACTAATGTGTGATGAAGAGTATCAGGAGAATTATATGAAAACGAATAAGAAGTGATTCTGATTTCAAAGTACATTGTTTGGAAACATTAACAAAAACATCAAAATGATATAAGTATACCTGCTTCTACTAAATTCTTGATGGGAAAGTTCTCAAGAACAAGCAATTTGTTTCTTGCTATAGAAGAGGGTCACTCCCACTTTTCACATGTTTAGTTTGGGATTTCTCACAGTGTGGTATAGACTTAGTGGGGTTGGACTTTGTGCTTGATGACTGGCTTCCATGAAGGATGAACATGGAAGGTCTGGCTTTAAGTCTTGTGTAACATCACAGGGACAGTCCAAATTTCTGGAGAAGAGAGATAGACTCCACTAATTGATGTGTGAGTGCCAAGGTCACATTTGAAATATCTTGTGGGGAGGGAGATATGGAAGCAGCCATCTTTGGAAACACAGTCTACTATAGACCTACTATGTCCTAGGCTGTAGGACAAGAAGGAAAGAGGGTCTCATCAACCTTTTCTATGTAAAGATTTTTAGTAGGATTATGATATTTTAAAACTAATGTATAAGTAATTAGATATTACCTATGGCCACAATAAGGCTCTAAAACTTAACGGCTTATTTATAATTGCTAACATATCTGTGGTTTGGCTGCTTCTGGCTGGGTTCGGCTTTAAACTACAGGTAGAGTCTAGGTCTGTTCTGTGTATCTCCATTCCTCCTTACACGAGAGGACTGTGTGAGGGCATGTTTTTCTCATGGTGATGGAAGAGACACAAGGGAACCCCAACTCTGGAAGCACATTTCAAGCCTTTGCTTAGATCATGTCCACGAACATTCCATTGGCCAAAGCAAATCACACGGCCCTGGGTAACATCAGTGCAGTGGAGAAATGTGTCCGGTCTCTATTGAGAGCAACTATGGTATCACATGTCAAAGGTTGTGGATCCAGGGAATGTTGATGATTGGGAACAATAACATAATGTACCACAGAAGTATTAGAATGTCGGTGGATAAGATTGATGCAGAATTTTGAGCCTTCGTTTTAATTCTGACTTTTATTCTTTCTCTACCTGTCTAGTACATTTTCTAACATACTAATCCTCATGGTTCGTGCCTATATCAAAATCTTATATGAGATTGATTGTCTAAGAAAATACAGTTTATTCTCATCATTCATGGTTTCTGTATTTGCAGACTTTCTTGCTAAAATTGTTTTGTGACCCTAAAGTCAGTACTCATGGCACTTTTAAAAAAAATTTATTCTTTATTGATTAAAGTATTACATATGTCTCCTTTTCCCCTCATTGGCCTTTCCCCGACCACTCACTCATGGCACTTTCATGATTATTTGTAGACAGGCACTTGCCCTAAACAACAAAGAAGAATTTGAACAGGGTGATCCTCTGCTTTCTTGTTTCAGCTCTCAGAACTGCAATCAAGTGTTCTTTTTGTGGACTACTTAATGCTTTGTTTTTCTTATTTTTTTTGTGCTTCTTGTTGGTGATGTTGCTGTTTAAAATGACCCCTAAGTTGAAGTACTGTGGTCCTGTCTAGTGTTCCTTAGTGCAAGAAGGCTGTGGTGTGCCTTAGAGAGCACCTGTGTTAGACAAGCTTTGTTCAGGAATGGATTATAGTGTTGTTGACTTTGAGTTCAGTATTAGTGAATTTTATATATATGAAGTTGTCCTTAAACACAAACACAAAAACAAAGTTGTGCATTGACTGGTTGATGAATATATGACCAGAGGCTTTCAGGAACATAACCTTGTATTCGATAATTCAGTGTTTGCAGAACTTTATAGACCAGTGATGGCGAACCTTTTGAGCTCGTCGTGTCAGCATTTTGAAAAACCCTAACTTAACTCTGGTGCCGTGTCACATATAGAAATTTTTTGATATTTGCAACCATAGTAAAACAAAGATGTCTATTTTTGATATTTATTTTATATATTTAAATGCCATTTAACAAAGAAAAACCAACCAAAAAAATGAGTTCGCGTGTCACCTCTGACACGCGTGTCATAGGTTCGCCATCACTGTTATAGACCATAACTACTGCAAGTAATGAGAATTGACTGTAATCTATTTTAGGTGCTCTGGTTGAGCTATTGGAATAAATTAGTATAGTATGTTTCAAACTGCCCTCTGTTGAACCTATTGAAGTGCCTCTCCTAATGAGGATCACAATCCGATGCCTTTTCTTTTGTTTGCTAACTGTTTATTGAACGTTCAATATGTGTTAGATGATTCTCATAGAATTCAAATATAATTTAAACATAAAGTTATATACAATTAAATTATAACTAGAGGCCCAGTGCATGAAATCGTGTGCAGGTCTGGGCCCTAGGCTTAGCCTGCGATCAGGGCCATCTTCTGCCCACTTGCCAGCACCCAGTCCCACCCCTCCGCCAACCCCCGGTTTGCCGTGGTTCCTGATCGCAGCATGGCTCCGGTTCCCCAGAGCCTGTGGGCTGGGGGGAGGAATCAAGAGGTCAGTCTGATCGCAGCATGGCTCCAGTTCCCCAGAGCCTGCGGCAGGGGGAGGGACCAAGAGGCCAATCCGATTGCAGCATAGCTCTGGTTCCCTGGAGCCTGAGGGCTGGGGGCGGGACCAAGAGGTCGACCATTCTGCCACTCACCTTGATTTGCCGTGGTTCCCTGTTTGCCATGCTGCCATTGGAGTCTGCGGGCCGGGGTGGGGGAAGGGAGGGGAGGGACCGAGAGGTGGTCAATGCACCTCATGGCGACTGGTCGAGTGGTCGCTCCAGTCGTTATGCTTATGGTCGCTGGTTTTTTATTATACAGGATGGTGGTTTGAATATTATTTTTGTTTCTGAGCATTTCACTATAGTTTTCTCATTCCCCTCCCTTTAAAATCATTGCCCTAGGGATTCCACCAAAGATGTTATTTTGAGGGTGATGGTGGTAAGGAAATAAAGCTAATGGGTTTTCAGATCACTCTCATTGTCTTAAACTCAAATAGTTCTGTTTTTATCTGTTTTACTGGAAACTTCAGGGAATCCAAAACTTTATTTAAACAACTGGGTTGTGGAAATGGAAATGATAAAAACTCCCATTTAATTTATTCTTTTATTAATTTGTGCTTATGATAGATACTTTTTAAAAAAATGTGTGAGGAAGACCCAAATAATTCAATAAAAAATAAATAAAAAGTGTGAGGGAGAGAAGTTTTTGCCAGCCTCTAAGCTCTTCTTCTTCTCCTTTTAAATATATTTTTATTTATTTCAGAGAGGAAGGGAAAAGGACAGAGAGAGAGAGAGAGAGAGAGAGAGAGAGAGAGAGAACCATTGATTGGCTGCCTCCTGCATGATCAGGGATTGAGCCACAACCTGGGTATGTACTCTGACCGGGAATCGAACCATGACCTTCTGGTTCACAGGTCGATGCTCAACCACTGAGCCACCATGGCCGGGCCTCTAAGCTCTTCTTAACGATTGCAGTCATGGTTTCATAATTTACAAAGAGACTAAGGCTTTGCTGATTTAGGTTTTAGCCAAGAAAATGTCAAAAAGAAAGGAATCTTGTTGGGTCTGTGTCTGGCTTTTTCCAAAATCTCAGACTTATAAACATAGTACATATAGTAAGATAATAAGGAAAGTAGGATAAGGATGGATAAACAAATCTAGGTAGAAATATAGGAAATTAAAATACTATTAATTATCATTATATAAAACAGTTTGTTTACTATACTGTAACTTCTGTCTAATATTATCTCCATTTTGATTTCAAAATCATGGTTAATATTTAGTCTTTTTATTTCCCAGCAGCTAATATAATTGATTGTTTACTTCTCTAGGAAATGTTACTGGTATCTTTTTGTTGTTGTTAATCTTCACCTGAGGATATTTTTCCATTGATTTTTAGGGAGAGTAGAAGAGAGAGAGAAAGACAAAGAAATATCGATGTGAGAAAAACACATCAATCAGTTGCCTCCTGCACAAGCCCTGACCAGGGCCTGGGCCAGGGAGGAGCCTACAATCAAGGTTCATGCCCTTGAATGGAATGGAACCCAGACCCTTTGGTCTGCAGGCCAACACTCTATCCACTGAGTCAAACCGGCTAGGGCTTACTGATATCTTGCAGTCTTTTGCTTGCGTGATGGGTTTTGGAAATGCAAGAATTATTTGAAAGTAGTAGATTTCAGGGGCACTTTTTTCTTAACTTTTTAACCTCTTTTCTGATTCCAAGAGTAATTAGTGACTTGTGGCTATACTGGAAAATTCAGTGAGTAGGTTAATAAGGGAAATAATTAAATATATCTGATCTGTTATGATAAAATATTGCATACTCCAAATATAAACAGGCCTTTCTAATTATATTGTCAAATTGTTATCTTGTTAAATTTGTATCTCTAATCTTTAAATTGTGTGTGTGTGTATGTACATATATGTATTTTTTAAGTGTAGTTACTGCGGTACAGTTGCTGCTGTGGGTGGAGAGAGGCCTGGAATGGCAGTGAGGGGCAGGGCCTTACTTCAGCCACAGAAGTGCTCATTTTGTCCCTGTTGCGTGTTGATGGGTTGAAATTCTCCGTGAGATATCCTTTGAAAATCAGGTTTTTCTGCTTCTTTAAAATATTATTTTAAAAATAATTTTATGAAAAATAAAATAAATAAGATAAGGTAAAAGTTATTTTATCTGGGAATGGGACACTAGTTATTCAGGCATAGGTGATTAGGAGCATATGACAGGGATAAGCAGGCATCAACCTTTAAGCCATTAAAAAGCTTGCTTTACTAGTAACTGCAGCAGTATTGACATTACAACTCACTTATTCTAAACTAGGATTTTGGTATTTACTTCCAATCAGAGTGTTTTCCTTTATTATTTTGAATTCTTAAGCACATACTTTGAGATTCAAATGGGGCTCTTTGGCCTAGAGCTCACAAAGTGTGATTATGTAGTTTCTATCCCTCAAAACTCTGGAACAAATCAGTGTTAAGTTAAATTCACAAAGTTTTGGTAAATTATTAGTAAGTGAATGCCTATGATAATAGTCTTCTAATCTCCTTTATTCTGTCAGTTCACCTCAGTTGATGTCGTTAAATGCATTTGCCATGGATTGTCTTCAACCCTTTTCAACATCAAAACAATTGTGCGCTATTTATTTCTTAATTATAGTCAGGCGCCACTTACTGACATTTCAGTCAAGGACTGCATGTACAAGGGTGGTCCCATCCTATCTAATAAAAGAGAAAAATGGTAACTGGCGTACGACGATACCCTTTTCATTGGCTAATCAGGGCTATATGCAAATTAACTGCCAACTAAGATTGGCAGTTAACTGCCGACATAGGCGCAATTCTGGGAGGTGAAAGGGGAAGGAGGGAAGAAGCTGCCTGCTGCTGACTGCAATCGGAAACCCAGGCGGCAGCCAAGAGCCAGAGAACCGAGCTGCCTTTGCTCGGAGAAGCCAGGCCTCCTTTGCCGGCTTCTGTGATAAGAGAACCAGGCCGCCTTTGCCGGCCCTGGGCCAGTAATGGGAGAAGCTGGGTGGGGCAGGGAAGAGGCGGATGTCTGCCTGGCTTCTCAGATCACTGATCACCAGTGATGGGAGAACACCCAGAGGCGGGGCCAGAGGCCAGGCTGCATAGCTGCCTGGGGACACCATCTGGACCCCAGGGGCGACGCAGCCAGGCCCCAGAAGGAGACCCAGGGCCCGGGGCTGAGTTGCAGCTGTGGTACGCAATCCAGTGCCTGGGCTGAGGAGACCCAGAAGGAGACCCAGGCGCCGGGGCTGTTTTTGCCGCTGGGGCACGCAATCCGGTGCCCAGGCTGAGGAGACCCAGGGCCCCGGGCTGCGTCGCAGCTGGGGCACGCCATCCGGTCCGGGGGCGATACAGCCAGGCCCCAGAAGGAGACCCAGGCACCAGGGCTGTATCGCTGCTGGGGCACGCGATCCAGTACCTGAGCTGAGGAGACCCAGAAGGAGACCCAGGGGCCTCGCAAGAGGAGGGTCTCCATGGTCAGATGGCGTGGTGTCGGGACAGGAATAAAGACCCGAGGTGACTCAGATGCCTGGCCACAGGGTTAGACCAGCCAGCAGGGCCTTTCAGTTGGGACTGGGGTGGGGGTGGGGCGAGGGAGGCAAGCCGGAAATAGAGAACTACAACTCCCAGGAGGCTTAGCGGCCAGGGCCTGGGTGCCTGGCTGTGAAATCGGATGGGCTGTAGTTTCGCAAGCCACTTTAAACTAGAGGCTTGCAAGGTTGGAAGTTCTGCGTCGGGAGCCAGGGAGAAATGGAGCTGGAGCAGAGAGAGGGGTCCATGGCAGCTGTGGGCTTTGAGGAGTTCTCAGCACCTCCCGGCTGGGAGCTGGCGCTGCCTCCGCTGAAGGTGGTCACATCCTGGAGAGCCAGCTTGAGACCGAAGTGGAGTTCGTGTCTGGGGGTCTGGGCAGCTCCAGCCTCCAGGAGTGAGACGAAGAGGAGGAGGCAGCCTGAGGCCAGCAAGGGCGGCGCCAACAGGAACTCAATCGCAGGAAGTACCAGGCGCTGGATCGGCGCTGCAGGGAGATTGAGCAGGCGAAGGAGCAGGTCCTGAACAGGCTCCATCAGATATAGAGGATAACATGGAGACTCCAGCAGGAGCGGAGGTTCCTCATGAAGGTGCTGGACTCCTACGGTGACAACTACCGGGCCAGCCAGTTCACCATCTTACTGGAGGACGAGGGCAGCCAGGGCAGAGACGCCCCCAACCCAGGCAACGCTGAGAACGAGCCTCCAGAGAAAGAGGGGCTGTCCCCACCCAGGAGGACGCCAGCGCCCACAGAAGCCAGCAGCCCGGCCCCTGGTGAGGGGCCCAGCAGTTGGAAGAGGTGGCGAGTGCCATAGGAAGGGCACTGGGCAGGAGTCCCGCTGACTCCGGAGCTGGCCCCCGTGCAGATAAAGGTGGAGGAAGACTTTGGCTTCTAAGCCCTCGAGGCTCTGGACTTAAAGTTGGGTTTCTCGGGGGCCAGACAAGCTGCTGCCCTACCCCACCCTAGCCAGCTCCCCCTTTGACTGACCCCCCAATAAATGGACCCGATGCAAAAAAAAAAAAAGCTTATAGAGGCATGTTTATAGGGTCAAATAGTATAAATATAGATGTAACAGGACAATAAAAAGAGAACCTGGCTATGATGATAACCTGAATGCTGCCTCTGTGTCATTCCTTCTTTGGGAACCCCTGGACCTTCTGGGGCTGGACCCCAACATTCCTCTTCTTATAAGGACTTCAGTGAGATGGGCTAAGGGTCCCACTGGAACTGCCACAATTTAATGTAATCCCCTCTTTAAAGATCTTATCTCCATATACAGGTACATTCTGAGGTTCTGGGGATTAGGATTTTAACATACATTTTGTTGATTACCCAAATCAGCCCTTAACAACCAGCATGTTTCAGAAAGTAGATTCCTACAGGGTTATTTACCAAACATTCAGAAGTATTTTTAAAAGAGCTAAGCCCCTCGCCCACCGTGTGGGCCCCTCCCAGCGAAGAGCGAAGGCCTGGGTTCCGGGCACCGGAGGAAAACTGGTGCCAGCAGCCAGGGGAAGGGGCCCCCAAGGGGCCCCAGATTGCGAGAGGGCACAGGGTGGGCTGAGGGACCCACCCGAGTGCACAAATTTTTGTGCACCGGGCCTCTAGTCTATATATATAAAAGCCTAAGCGACCGTTCGACTGGTAGCTATGATGCACACTGACCACCAGGGGGCAGATGTTCAATGTACAGGCATGGAAACATGGAACAGACTGATGAATCTCAGAGGGAAGGGGGAAGGGCGGGGAGGGAGGGTGGAAAGAGATAAACCAAAGATCTTATATGCATACTAGAGGCCTGGTGCATGGATTGTGCACCGGTGGGGTCCCTCGGCCTGGCCTGCACCCTCTCGCAATTCAGGACCCCTTGGGGGATGTTGGACTGCCAGTTTCAGCCCAATCCCTGCAGGGGCCCACCCGTCTCACCCAGTCCCAATCAGGGCCGATTGGGGCCTGGGAGGGACCACGGGAGGGCTCCAGGGCATGTACAGCCCATCTTGATTCATGCATCAGGCTGAGGGACCCCACCGGTACACAAATCTGTGCACTGGGCCTCTAATTAAAGATTATAATGAAGCTGAAAAATTCCTATCACCAGTGATGTAGTGATGTCATAGTTGTAACACTAGCACAGCACATGGCTCATGTGCTCGTGGAGGTGCTGGTGTAAACTAACATGCTGCCAGTCATAGAAAAGTAAGCACATGTGATTCTGTACAGTACATAATGATAATGCATCATTGATAATGATACCAAACAACTGTGTCATTGGTTTCTGTGTTTACTATACTATACTTTTAATCATTATTTTAACCTCTTTTTTTTAAAATTTTTTAAAAATATATTTTATTGATTTTTTACAGATAGGAGGGGAGAGAGAGAGAGAGTTAGAAACATCGATGAGAGAGTAACATCGATCAGCTGCCTCCTGCACATCTCCTACTGGGGATGTGCCTGCAACCAAGGTACATGCCCTTGACCGGAATTGAACCTGAGACCTTTCAGTCCGCAGGCCGACGCTCTATCCACTGAGCCAAACCGGTTTTGGCTATTTTAACCTCTTGAGTGCCGGGGAGCATGATCGCGCTCCTCCTGTCTTTCGTCAAAAGTGCCGGGAGCGCTATCGAAGCTTCGAAATGGTGTCCAGTTCTAAGTCTGCTTTTATTAGTGATGATGATATTGCTAAATATGTCAATGTAGTAAAGGTTTCCTTAAGTTTTTGAATATGTAACTTCATTTACTTGCGATTCATAATTTTTTTCCTAAACTGCTGTAAAATCAGCAAAAATGCCTTGGCAATTTTAGCATAATTCCTAGGATATTGGTTGGCACTCAAAGGGTTAAAGTGTACTTTTTCTACTTATAAAAAAAGTTTGCTATAAAAGAGTCTGTTTTATGCTGGTAGGGGCCTCCTACATCTCATGCTTACTGTGGCTCTTGATTGAGTCATTTTCTCTTACGCTTGAATTAATCTTGTGTTTTATAAATGTAGTCTAGCCTAAGTGTGCAGTGTTTATACCAGCCATGGGCAAACTACGGCCCGCGGGCCGGATCCGGCCCGTTTGAAATGAATAAAACTAAAAAAAAAAAGACCGTACCCTTTTATGTAATGATGTTTACTTTGAATTTATATTAGTTCACACAAACACTCCATCCATGCTTTTGTTCCGGCCCTCTGGTCCAGTTTAAGAACCCATTGTGGCCCTCGAGTCAAAAAGTTTGCCCACCCCTGCTTTATACAGTCTATAGTAAGGTCTACTAATGCCCTAGGCCCGTGGTCAGCAAACTGCAGCTCGCGAGCCACATGCGGCTCTTTGGCCCCTTGAATGTGGCTCTTCCTAAGCCTTAGGAGTACCCTAATTAAGTTAATAACAATGTACCTAAACTTAAACATGTAGTTTAAGTTTAAAAAATTTGGCTCTCAAAAGAAATTTCAATCGTTGTACTGTTGATATTTGGCTCTGTTGACTAATGAGTTTGCCAACCACTGCCCTAGACCTTCACGTTCACTCACCACTCACTCGCAGACTCACTCAGAACAACTTCTAGTCCTGTAAGCTCCATTCATGGTGAGTGCCCAATACAAGTCTACCATCTTTTATCTCTTATACTGTATTTTTACTGTACTATTTCTATGTTTAGATATACAAACACATACAATTGTGTTAGAATTGGCTACAGTATTCAGTACTGTCACATGCTGTACAGGGTTGAGGCCTAGGAGCATTAGGCTAGACCAGTGGTCGGTAAACTGGCCCCTGGAGCGTGGCTCTTTCACAAAATACCACATTGCGGGCGTGCACGTACAGTGCAATTGAAACTTGTGGCCCATGTCACGGGGCCAAAGAGCCGCATGTGGCTCGCAAAGCGTGGTTTGCCGACCACTGGGCTAGACCATATAGCTAGGTGAGGAGTAGGCTGTACCGTCTATGCTTGTGGAAGTGCTCTCTATGACGTTCACACAATGATGAAATCACCAGACAGCGCATTGCTCACAATGTCTCCCCATTGGTAAGTGGTGCATGACTGTGCATGACTGAAGTGGAAGAGGACTGGCTCTCCTGCTGTTTTAGTGGGACATTTCTCCAGGAGTGTACTTAAGGTATGGAAATTCAAAGCTTTAGAAGGAATGTTGGAGAAAAATGTTTTAAAATGCTTTATTTATATTTGAATAGTACATGTAGTTATTCCAATATCCAGCCACTCTAAAAAATTGCCCTTGTATTTGTAGATGAAATTTATTAGCCATATCCTGTTAATAGTAAATACTGTTTCCTAAGGAGTAAAATATTTTAAACTGTGAGTCTAGGTATATTTTTGTTTATTTAAGCAGTTTTAATCACAAATACAAACTCTAAACAGTGCAGTGATTTGAAGAACATTATGTTTCTTTCCAATTTCTGAATATTTACAGATCTTTTGTCTAATCGAATCTTCCTCACACCAGTTTCTGTTCTTTTGACATATCCCCATCATTTTGGGGGTACTTTCTACATTCTGGCACAACAAAATGTTCCAGGCTCATTTTGTACTTTTCCTGCTTTGATGTTACCCATTCTTCTAGTGATTCATGGCTCCTTTTAACTGGGAATTCTATTTATAAATCAAGATCTGGGCACTAGATATGATCATTGCTGCTGAGGTGTCCTTGCCTCTAGACTCTTTCAGAAGACAGAGCTGGAGTGGGGAAGTAAACCAACCAATGAATGAAAATAAACAGAATATACGAAAAATTGTAAGTTCACACTGATACATCAAATTCTAATCCAGCTTCCTAGCATTAAACAATTCCATATTTGTATTTCACTTCACCAACAGTGAGAAACTTGTCCTCCAACATCATCATTGTATTTACTAATTTGTTCAGTGATATGCTACCCAGAAAGTAGCTTCAGAATTGCTGCCCCCATAATCCTTGTTGTAGACAGAATTCAGAATAATCCCTAAGATTCCCTACCCCTCCCCTTCAGTGAGGATGTGAACCTGAGTATGATGAAGTACTCCTGTGATTAGGGTATATGTATGGTACAGCTGACTTTAAAAAAGGAGGACTATCCTCAGTGGATCCACCCTAATCAGGTGAGCCTTTAAAAGGGATTGGCGCTCGGCTTGCTGGTGTGGTTCAGTGGTTGAGCATTGACCTATGAACCAGGAGATCATGGTTTGATTCCCAGTCAGGGTACATGCCCAGTGTGCAGGCTTGGTCCCCATTGTGGGGTGTGCAGGAGGTAATCAATGATTCTCTCACATCATTGATGTTTCTATCTCTTCCTCTTCCTCTTTCTTTCTTAAAAAAAAAAAAAAATCCTATATAATAAAAGGCTAATGTGCAAATTGACCGATCAGTTAACGACCGGTCGCTATGATGAGCACTGACCACCAGGGGGCAGACGCTCAATGCAGGAGCTGCCCTGGTGGTCAGTGCACTCCCACAGGGGGAGCGCCGCTCAGCCAGAGCTGGGCTCATGGCTGGCAAGTGCAGCAGCAGTGGTGGGAGCCTCTCCTGCCTCTGTAGCAGCACTAAGGACCCCTCTGGGGATGTCCAACTGCCGGCTTAGGCCTGTTCCTGTGGGGGGTGGGCTTAAGCCAGCAGGCGGACACCTCCTGAGGGGTCCTGGACTGTGAGGGTGCAGGCCGGGCTGAGGGACCTCTTGCCTCCCAGTGCATGAATGTCATGCACTGGGCCTCTAATCTAATCTAATAATAGACAAACATGGTAATTGACCATACCTTTGCTATGCCTCCCATGGGCTAATCAGCATGATATGCAAATTAACCACCAACAAAGATGGTGGCTAATTTGCATACTGCAGGCAGATCCCGCTGCGCCGCCCCACCTGGGGCTGGCAGCAGCGCGATCCCCAGCTGCTGGCCACCCCAGTGAGAGATCCTGGCCTGCCGTGTGCAGGGCAGGGTGGGCGCGGCGGGCGGCAGCACGATCTGAATGGCCGCCTCTCTCAGCGCGGGATCCCGGCCTGCCATCTGCCACCAGGGGAGCGGGCCTAAGCCAGCAGATGGTTATCTCCGGAGGGGTCCCATTCTGTGAGAGGGCACAGGTTAGGCTGAGGGACCCTCCTCCCCTGCCAGTGCACAAAATTTTGTGCACGGGGCTCCTAATATATATATATATTTAAAAAGGGATTGGCTGTTCCTGGCAGAAGATATTCAAAGTATGGGAGGAATTTGGAGGGATTTTCTCTGTTGCTGGCTTTGATGATGAAAACAGAATTGGATGATGAAATCGGAAAAATAGCTTAGGAGATTTCCAGGCAAAATGCTGAAGGTACTACCAGGTTTCTTTTTGCTGCTTGTAATAAACTATGAGAGAAGAAAGATAAATTGAAAGAAGTCTTGTTAAAAGGTAGCCAGGACTAGATGATTTAGTTAATTTTGAGCCTATACAGATGGCAATGATTGTTAAAATGAAGAAACTGCTTCTGCAAGTGGGGTAGAGAGAAAAAGCCAAGGGTGTGCTGTATATATAACCTTTTGCTAAAACCTCAGAAAGATAAACATTAGAGCATTCAGTAATACTAAAGGTTCTTTCTAGATATTAAGTGTGTGCCTCATAGATATTAAGCAAGCCAGGTGACCTGTAAGAATGGGTATTACTCCTTACCCATTTCAGCAGGAGCCACAGTTAAAGAAGGGGTGGTTTTGCAGAGATTTGGGGGCATGGCTTTTGTCTAATTCATATTCAACAGGAGATTGTCTTTTGCTGGTTTTGAAGATGGAGGAATCCATGCGACACGAAAGGCACACAGCTGAGAGCAGCTCTCAGCAGTCAGACAGCAAGGAAATTGGCATCTTAGTTCCACAACCACAAGACCTTGAATTCTGCCAGAAACCTGAGTGAGCGTGGGATCAGATTCTTCCCAGAGCCTCCAGAAAGGAATGCACCCCTGACATCCCGACTTCAGCCCGTGAGACCCTGAGCAGAGAACCCAACCATGTTGTGTTAAGACTTCTGACCTAAAAAACCATTTGCTAATAAATTGTAGGCGTTTTAAACTCCAAAGTTTATGGTAATTTGTTGCACAGCAATAGAAAATTGATACAGTTATGCAAAAACAAACAAAAAATAAACACCCCTACTAAGTAAAAATGGAAGTTCCTGAGAGGTGGCAGTGATTGTGATCAAGCCCAAGAGCAAGAGTTAGCTTTGAGTGTGAGGAGGGGATGGAGGGAACAGACTGGGCACACATGAAGTTATGTATAGAGATGGTGAGCCTTAGATAGGAGGTTGATGTTGTCACCATCTCCTGGCAGGGTCACTTTCTACCTTTGTGTTTGCAGATGCTGTGATGAGGCCTTTAGTAGGATACAAAAGACTTAGAATAGCCATTGATGGTTGTGAAAGAAAAATTACCAGAAGAAGTGTGGGAGCATTTAGGGCTATAGAATGTAGACTTGTAGGGACAGTCATTCTGCATATTCATATGATATTCTTTTTTTTTTTTAAAATATATATTTTATTGATTTTTCACAGAGAGGAAAGGAGAGGGATAGAGTCAGAAATATCGATGAGAGAGAAACATCTATCAGCTGCCTCCTGCACACCCCCTACTGGGGATGTGACCGCAACCAAGGTACATGCCCTTGGCCGGAATCGAACCCGGGACCTTTCAGTCCCCAGGCCGACGCTCTATCCACTGAGCCAAACCAGTTAGGGCTTCATATGATATTCTTGAATCTTATTTAGGAGCTTGGGTATTTGAATGGAATACATGATGGGGAGGAGGAAATTATTTCAGAATAAAAGTTGTACATTGTAGGTACAGCAAAAGAAAATTCAGGTTTATGCTGAGAGAGAGGTTGAAGTTTAGGATATTGAAAATAAAGAAAGTTAAAGAACTTGAAGATAGGTTGTAGTAAATGGAATGTCTAGAGCCTAGAATATATCAGGTAATAAGTATATGTTAAATTAACAAATATTGGAAGTTCATGATTTCAGAGAAGAGATCATGTATAGTAATGGAAGACTTAGCCACAGTTGGGGCTGCTGAAGTATCTTAGAAAACATCATTAGACTTGAGTAGATCAAAGAAGAATGAATTTGAGAGAACCAAGATGGCGGCATAGGTTAACGCCAGAGTTTGCTGCTTTGAACAACTACTTCAAAAGTGAAACCAAAAAACGGAAGGGACATCACCCAGAACCACAGGAACGCTGGCTGAGTGGAAGTCCTACAACTAGGAGGAAAGAGAAACGCATACGGACACTCAGAGGAGGCGCAGTGCTGAAGTCAAATTCTGAGGTGCGGAGTGCGCGGAGCGGGCTGGCGGCCGAGGGCGCGGTTGTTGTTTTCAATCGGGAGGGAGTCGCAGACTCTGAGCACCAGATCCGGGCGAGTCTTTAGGGACCCAGACTCAAACGGGAGAAGCGGGACTGTCTGGCTTCGGTCAGAGTGAGTGCAGCTTTCTCTCCCAGCTTTGCAGCGGGTGCTGGGACTCAGAGAGGCAGAGCCCCTGGGGACAGGACTGAGAGCCGCCATAACTGCTCTCTCCGGCCCACCCTGTTGATCCTGTGCGACCCGCCCCGCCCAAGCCCTGCACAGAGGCATTTGCCGGATAGCCTCAGGCAAAGGCTAGATTAGCACCTCCCTAGAGGACAGAAGTTCTCTCACTGCTGACACAGCTGCTTCTCATAGCCACTTGGCCTGGAGGTCAAACCCTCCCTGGAATTAGCTACAACAATCAAGATTTATCTATAAGACTGTGAACAAAGACCACTAGGGGGTGCACCAAGGAAGCATAACAAAATGCGGAGACAAAGAAACAGGACAAAATTGTCAATGGAAGAAATAGAGTTCAGAACCACACTTTTAAGGTCTCTCAAGAACTGTTTAGAAGCTGCCGATAAACTTAATGAGATCTACACGAAAACGAATAAGACCCTCGATCTTATATTGGGGAACCAACTAGAAATTAAGCACACACGGACTGAAATAACGAATATTATACAGACGCCCGACAGCAGACCAGAGGAGCGCAAGAATCAAGTCAATGATTTGAAATGCGAGGAAGCAAAAAACATCCAACCGGAAAAGCAAAATGAAAAAAGAATCCAAAAATGCGAGGATAGTGTAAGGAGCCTCTGGGACAGCTTCAAGCGTACCAACATCAGAATTATAGGGGTGCCAGAAGATGAGAGAGAGCAAGATATTGAAAACCTATTTGAAGAAATAATGACAGAAAACTTCCCCCACCTGGTGAAAGAAATGGACTTACAGGTCCAAGAAGCGCGGAGAACCCCAAACAAAAGGAATCCAAAGAGGACCACACCAAGACACATCATAATTAAAATGCCAAGAGCAAAAGATAAAGAGAGAATCTTAAAAACAGCAAGAGAAAGAAACTCAGTTACCTACAAGGGAATACCCATACGACTGTCAGCTGATTTCTCAACAGAAACTTTGCAGGCCAGAAGGGAGTGGCAAGAAATATTCAAAGTGATGAATGCCAAGAACCTACAACCAAGATTACTTTATCCAGCAAAGCTATCATTCAGAATTGAAGGTCAGATAAAGAGCTTCACAGATAAGGAAAAGCTAAAGGAGATCATCACCACCAAACCAGGATTATATGAAATGCTGAAAGGTATCCTTTAAGAAGAGGAAGAGGAAGAAAAAGGTAAAGATACAAATTATGAACAACAAATATGCATCTATCAACAAGTGAATCTAAGAATCAAGTGAATAAATAATCTGATGAACAGAATGAACTGGTGATTATAATAGAATCAGGGACATAGAAAGGGAATGGACTGACTATTCTTGGGGGGGAAAGGGGTGTGGGAGATGTGGGAAGAGACTGGACAAAAATCGTGCACCTATGGATGAGGACAGTGGGTGGGGAGTGAGGGCGGAGGGTGGGGCGGGAACTGGGAGGAGGGGAGTTATGGGGGGGAAAAAAAGGAACAAATGTAATAATCTGAACAATAAAGATTTAATGAAAAAAAAAAGATTTAAAAAAAAAAAAGAAGAATGAATTTATCTCTTTGATGTGTTCAAATGGATTTTAAAATTGCTTGGGAATTAGAAAGACTTGGACTTCAGAGTCCTTGATTCACAGAAGGAAATGACTAAGAATGTGATGGATTACACAACAGGGTCTGGGAACTAAGGCCTGTGAGCCGAATCCAGCCTGCATCCTGTTTTTGTAAATAAACATTTCATTGGAGCACAGCCACACCCATTTATTTACTATTAGAGGCCCAGTGCATGAAATTTGTGCACAGGTAGGGTTGCTAGGCCTGGCTGGCGATCAGGGCCAATCTGTGGGATGACTGGCGGGGCAATGGGGAGGGCCCCCATTGACACCTGCCTTCGCTGATCTGGGGCCTGCAGGCTGGGGGCAGCTCCTGCGTTGAGCGTCTACCCTGTGGTGGTCAGTGCATGTCATAGTGACTGGTCGTTCTGCTGTTTGGTCGATTTGTATATTAGGCTTTTATCATATAGGATTGTCTGTGTCTGCTGTTGTGCTACAATCATTGAGTTGAGTGGTGCAGTGGGAGAACATGTGGCCAGCAAAGCCTAAAATACTTACTATCTGGACTGTTGGAGAAAAAGTTTGCCAACTTGCAAATTAAAACTCTGAACATTTTCTCCGGCAAGGTGTATTCACATAACATTTTTATTGACAATTTCAAGAGGTTTGGTGATTCCTGAAAGCCTGTAAATGGACTCTGGTTAAGAAGAACTTTTGGATCAAAGCTCATAGTATTGATACCATTATAATAACCTGGTTATTAAAAACAGGGAAGGAGTAAAGGGCAGACTAGATAATATAGGCATGCCATTTATATGGCTTTGCTAGGAAGCTGCAGTTAACACTTTTTAAGGGACGGGACAATCGGTGCATGCCCAGTAAGGTCTGGGTGCATGGGAAGATGCTCGTCTGTCAGTCACACCTGGGAACAAGTCAGTGGCCACTGCAGCATGGGAAGATTTAACATTTAAACTCCTGAACAAAGAAATTGCTGGCTCTCTTACCTCTCCTGCTTGCTGCGCTCCTGGGACTCCTGTTGCAGGGGGTGTGCTCCCCTGCGTTGGCCCACGTGGCTCACGGCCATGTGGGACCCACACAGTGGACCGCTGGACTAAATCTAGCCTGAGACTACATCAGACCCTGCTCCACCATGGAACAGAAACTCTGGACACTGGCCCGACTTTTGGCTCTGCTGGAGCCTCAGCTGCACCTTTTCCAGGACTGGGTTTAGGACAGTGGGACTTTGCATCCCGAGAAATGTAATTCAATACCAATAAAAACCATTTAGTTTTCCCATGTGAGTCTTAGAAAGTTCAACCCCACTCTCACTAGCAATGGAGGAATCCATTTCTCTAGCAGCAGTACATTCCCTACTACATTGCTTCTCTTCATAGGAGCTGCTGTGTTAGTTGGATTATCATTCCAGAGACATGGGCATGTGTATTTTGTGGCTCCCAGAGCCTTACTTCATTCATTGACTGTAAATGGTATTGCAGCAGGGCACCTGTTTTTTTTAATATATTTTTTATTTTTGTTGTTAATCCTCACCTGAGGATATTTTTCCATTGATTTTTTAATTTTTATTTATTTATTTTTTTTAGAAAGAGTAGAAGGGATGGGGAGATACAGAGAGAGAGAAACATTGATGTGAGAGTTGTCAACTGAGGTATGTGCTCTTGACTGGAATTGAACTTGGGACCCTAGTCCACAGGCCAATGCTCTATCCACTGAGCCAAACTGACTAGGGCCAGGCACCTATTTTTGCAGCTTTTGTCATAGGGGCAACCACAAGAGTCTGGACAGTTTAGTACAGATCAGCACACACACGTGTGTGTGTGTGTGTGTGTGTGTGTGTGCAGAGGAAGTCAATATTAGTCATGGAGGGAGAACCAAGATGGCGGCATAGGTTAACGCCGGAGTTTGCTGCTTTGAACAACTACTTCAAAAGTGAAACCAAAAAACGGAAGGGACATCACCCAGAACCACAGGAACGCTGGCTGAGTGGAAGTCCTACAACTAGGAGGAAAGAGAAACGCACACGGACACTCAGAGGAGGCGCAGTGCTGAAGTCAAATTCTGAGGTGCGGAGTGCGCGGAGCGGGCTGGCGGCGGAGGGCGCGGTTGTTGTTTTCAATCGGGAGGGAGTCGCAGACTCTGAACACCAGATCCGGGCGAGTCTTTAGGGACCCAGACTCAAACGGGAGAAGCGGGACTGTCTGGCTTCGGTCAGAGCGAGTGCAGCTTTCTCTCCCAGCTTTGCAGCGGGAGCTGGGACTCAGAGAGGCAGAGCCCCTGGGGACAGGACTGAGAGCCGCCATAACTGCTCTCTCCGGCCCACCCTGTTGATCCTGTGCGACCCGCCCCGCCCAAGCCCTGCACAGAGGCATTTGCCGGATAGCCTCAGGCAAAGGCTAGATTAGCACCTCCCTAGAGGACAGAAGTTCTCTCACTGCTGACACAGCTGCTTCTCATAGCCACTTGGCCTGGAGGTCAAACCCTCCCTGGAATTAGCTACAACAATCAAGATTTAACTATAAGACTGCGAACAAAGACCACTAGGGGGTGCACCAAGGAAGCATAACAAAATGCGGAGACAAAGAAACAGGACAAAATTGTCAAAGGAAGATATAGAGTTCAGAACCACACTTTTAAGGTCTCCCAAGAACTGTTTAGAAGCTGCCGATAAACTTAATGAGATCTACACGAAAACTAATAAGACCCTCGATCTTATATTGGGGAACCAACTAGAAATTAAGCATACACGGACTGAAATAACGAATATTATACAGACGCCTGACAGCAGACCAGAGGAGCGCAAGAATCAAGTCAATGATTTGAAATGCGAGGAAGCAAAAAACATCCAACCGGAAAAGCAAAATGAAAAAAGAATCCAAAAATGCGAGGATAGTGTAAGGAGCCCCTGGGACAGCTTCAAGCGTACCAACATCAGAATTATAGGGGTGCCAGAAGATGAGAGAGAGCAAGATATTGAAAACCTATTTGAAGAAATAATGACAGAAAACTTCCCCCACCTGGTGAAAGAAATGGACTTACAGGTCCAAGAAGCGCGGAGAACCCCAAACAAAAGGAATCCAAAGAGGACCACACCAAGACACATCATAATTAAAATGCCAAGAGCAAAAGATAAAGAGAGAATCTTAAAAACAGCAAGAGAAAGAAACTCAGTTACCTACAAGGGAATACCCATACGACTGTCAGCTGATTTCTCAACAGAAACTTTGCAGGCCAGAAGGGAGTGGCAAGAAATATTCAAAGTGATGAATGCCAAGAACCTACAACCAAGATTACTTTATCCAGCAAAGCTATCATTCAGAATTGAAGGTCAGATAAAGAGCTTCACAGATAAGGAAAAGCTAAAGGAGATCATCACCACCAAACCAGTATTATATGAAATGCTGAAAGGTATCCTTTAAGAAGAGGAAGAGGAAGAAAAAGGTAAAGATACAAATTATGAACAACAAATATGCATCTATCAACAAGTGAATCTAAGAATCAAGTGAATAAATAATCTGATGAACAGAATGAACTGGTGATTATAATAGAATCAGGGACATAGAAAGGGAATGGACTGACTATTCTTGGGGGGGAAAGGGGTGTGGGAGATGTGGGAAGAGACTGGACAAAAATCGTGGACCTATGGATGAGGACAGTGGGTGGGGAGTGAGGGCGGAGGGTGGGGCGGGAACTGGGAGGAGGGGAGTTATGGGGGGGAAAAAAAATAGGAACAAATGCAATAATCTGAACAATAAAGATTTAATTAAAAAAAATATTAGTCATGGATTAGTAAAAGTATAGCCTATTATGAGAAACAGATAGGTGCTTAATTCTTTCTTCTAGGCTGTTTCCAGTTAAAGATGCTAAATAAAGAAAAGGATTTTTCCCCCCCCGCAGGAGGGCCTGTGTTCAGATAAAAGAGAAAGAAAAACTAGTTTATTTGATGAAAAAGTGTTTTAATCACTGCCTGTTCTTTAATAGGTGTTACTTTAAAATTTTTTCCACTAATGCTAGCCATGGGACTGATTCTGTTTAGATCCATTTAAGAATCCTTAGTTGAACTTCATTTTTGTTATGACTAATCTTGGTCACTGTTTTAACACAAGGGTACTTAACATTCCCGTCGCCTTTGTCATGCTTCTGTCTTTACAAACAAGAAACAACATTCATAGTCTTTTAGATTTTTTCATTTTAATCTACATCAGTGATGAGAGAGAATCATTGATTGGTTGCCTCCTGCACGCCCCATACCTGGACATATGCCCTTAATGGAATCGAACCCAGGGCCCTTCAGTCCCCAGGCCGATGCTCTATCCACTGAGCCAAACCAGCTAGAGCGATCCTTGTTAATGAAACACCTCGATAATTCTAGTTGGATTGTGGTGATTTCCTGTGACTCCCAGTATCTGTCTTAATGGCCATCAGGCTATGAATGATGAGAAATGTAACACCAGAAATAATCACGAGACGTCTGCAGATTCTACTTGAATATCCTTTCTGCATTACTTTTTGCAACCAGGTCCTGTTATGATCAATTTGAGTAGTGGAGATCATGATGAGTGTCACCTGCAAAGACTGGTATTAAATGCAGCTCCTTCAGAACAGAAACCAGCAAACACCCTTTAAGTTAAAACACCTGTCTATGAGTTTTTGTTAATTTTTTTTTCTTGTTTGTTCATTTGTTGCTTTTACTTTTTTATCCCACATATGAGTGAAATGATATGGTTCATGACTTTTTCTGTCTGACTTATTTTGTCTAACATTATATTCTCAAGATCCATCCATGTTGAGGACACTTTGGTTGTTTTCATGTCTTGGACTCCATGATTAATGCTGCAATGAACATAGGAGTGCAAATATCTTTGCAAGTAAATGTTTTCAAAATTTTCAGGTAGATACCCAGGAGTGGGGTTGCTGAGTCATATGGTAACTCTAGTCTTAATTTTTGAGGAGCCTCCATACTGTTTTCCATAGCAGCTGTACCAGTTTACATTCTACCAGCAGTGAATGAGCGTTCTTTTTTCTCCGCAATCTATCCAACATTTGTTATTACTTGTCTTGTTGAGAATAGCCGTCCTAACAGGTGTGAGGTGGTATCTCACTGTAGCTTTGATTTGCATTCCTGTAATAGTGAAGCTGAGCATCTTTTCATAGATGGTCATTTGTATATCTTCTTGGGAGAAGTGTCTGTTCAGGTCCTCTGCCCATTTAAAAAAAGGTTTTTATTGATTTTAGAGAGACAGAGAGAGAAAGAGAGAGGTGTGTGAGAGCGAAACATTGATCAGCTGCCTCCCACAGGTACCCCAACTGGGGATCGAACTACACCCAGCTCTTTTCCCACATTGGGACCTTCTCACATACTGGCTTCTTTTCATTCCTTCAATCTCAGGTTACATGCCACTTATTCAAATAAGTTTTGCCTGGCCCTCTATCTACGTAAATATGACCCATCTCTCCCTACTGCAGAAGAGGTTCCTCATCTCTGTCCCCCTTTGTCTCCTGTAGACTTGAACAGGATGTCAGGAGTTGGCCAGCTGCTGCTTGAGGCATTGTAGGCACCTTGCACTAGCGATGGTCTCCAGGCCCACGCGTGGGTATTGTAGTTCCAATTTATGCTTTCCGGAGAACCACAGTTAGTTTCCTTCTAAATCATTTAAACATGCACAATTTGCTTCTTGTAGTAGAGCTTTATTTTTTACACTTTCAGAATAAGAGACCTTACCATTATTACAGTAAAAAATATTAGGTTCGCCCTCGCTGGTTTGGCTCAGTGGATAGAGCGTCGGCCTGTGGACTGAAGGGTCCCGGGTTCAATTCCAGTCAGGGGCACATGCCCAGGTTGCAGGCTCAATCCCCAGTGTGGTGTGTGTAGGAGGAAGCCGATCGATGATTCTCTCTCATGTTTCAATCTCTTTCTCCCTCTCCCTTCCTCTCTGAAATCAATAAAAAAATATTAAAAAAATTATTGGGTTCTCTTCTGTCCCATCTGAACCTTTGTATGTGACCACTCTAACTGACTGCTACCTAGGAGGGGAGTGTGTGTTTAAGTTTGATAAGTACTCTGTGGTTGGTATGGTGTCGATGTCAGTCTTATACCAACATCATATTGTTTTAATTAAAGTGTTTCTATATTATACTCTATACTTAGTAAGACGAATCTTCCTTAATGATTTTAAAGATTTTTTTCTTTCCTCACATATATATTCTTCCATATTATTATAGAACCAAGATTGTTGACACACTTTTAAGAAGTATGGATTTTTTTACCCCATTGACACACTTTTAAGAAGCATTGAGTTTTTTACTGCCAACCTCTTGCTTTTGCCTTGATTATTTGAAAATACTTTTTTTATTAATTAAATCTTTATTGTTCAGATTATTACATTTGTTCCTCATTTTCCCCCCCATAACTCCCCTCCACCCAGTTCCCACCCCACCCTCCTCCCTCACTCCCCATCCACTGTCCTCATCCATAGGTGCACGATTTTTGTACAGTCTCTTCCTGCATCCCCCTCACTCCTTTCCCCCCAAGAATAGCCAATCCATTTCCTTTCTATGCCCCTGATTCTATTATAATCACCAGTTCATTCTGTTCATCAGATTATTCACTTGATTTTCAGATTCACTTGTTGATAGATGTGTATTTGTTATTCATAATTTCTATCTTTACCTTTTTCTTCTTCTTCCTCTTCTTAAAGGATACCTTTCAGCATTTCATATAATACTGGTTTGGTGGTGATGATCTCCTTTAGCTTTTCCTTATCTGTGAAGCTCTTTATCTGACCTTCAGTTCTGAATGATAGCTTTGCTGGATAAAGTAATCTTGGTTGTAGGTTCTTGGCATTCATCACTTTGAATATTTCTTGCCACTCCCTTCTGGCCTGCAAAGTTTCTGTTGAGAAATCAGCTGACATTCGTATGGGTACTCCCTTGTAGGTAACTGAGTTTCTTTCTCTTGCTGCTTTTAGGATTCTCTCTTTATCTTTTGCTCTTGGCATTTTAATTATGATGTGTCTTGGTGTGGTCCTCTTTGGATTCCTTTTGTTTGGGGTTCTCTGCGCTTCCTGGACTTGCAAGTCTATTTCTTTCACCAGGAAGGGGAAGTTTTCTGTCATTATTTCTTCAAATAGGTTTTCAATATCTTGCTCTCTCTCATCTTCTGGCACCCCTATAATTCTGATGTTGGTACGCTTGAAACTGTCCCAGAGGCTCCTTACACTATCTTTGTATTTTTGGATCCTTTTTTTCATTTTGCTTTTCTGGTTGGGTGTTTTTTGCTTCTTCGTATTTCAGATCGTTGACTTGATTCTTGCAATCCTCTAGTCTGCTGTTGGGAGTCTGTATAATGTTCTTTATTTCAGTCAGTGTATGCTTAATTTCTAGTTGGTCCTTTATCACAACATCGAGGGTCTCATTAGATTTCTTATAGATCTCATTAAGTTTATCGGCAGTTTCTAGAAAATTCTTGAAAAACCTTAAAAGTATGGTTTTGAACTCTATATCCAGTAGTTTGCTTTCCTCCATTTCTGTCATTTGTGTCCTTTTTCTTTGTCTCCACATTTTTTATGCTTCCCTGTGTTGATAAAGTGGTTTTCTGTGCTGAGTGTCCTCTAGGGTCCAGTGGTTCAGCCTCCCCAATTACCTGAGGACACTCTTGGTGCACCCCCTTGTGGTCTTTGTGCACAGTCTTGTTGTAGTTAAGCCTTGATTGTTGTAGTTATCACTGGGAGGAATTGACCTCCAGGCCAGTTGGCTGTGAGAATCAGCTGTGTCGGCAGTGGGAGAACTTCTGTGCTGGAAACACCCCTCTGGGGCAAGACTTGCTTCAATGGGGTTTTGGTGCTCACGGAGTCTGCCCCCTGAGTGTGTCCTTTATGGTTCCACGGAGCTGCAAACTGGATGGTCCCACTCTGACCTCTGGGTTTCCTGGCTCCTGGATCTCTAGGGAGGTGCTAATCTAGCTTTTGCCTGAGGCTATACAGCAAAAGCCTCTCTGCATGGCTTGGGTGGGGCGGGTCCCATGGGATCAACAGGGCGGGGCTAGCAGTTATGGCTGCTCTCAGTCCAGCCCTCAGAGGCTCTGCTTCTCAGTGTCCCGGTAATCACTGCAAGCCCCTCCGAGAGAAAGCTGCCCTCGAGTTCCGACGGATGCCAGACAGTCCTGCTTCTCCGGTATGAGTCTGGGTCCCTAAAGACTCACCTGGAACTGGAGCTCAGAGCCTGAGACTCCCTCCCGATTGAAAACAACAACCGTGCCCTCAGTCGCCAGCCCGCTCCGCATGCACCTCTGCACCTTAGTATTTTACTTCCGCACTGCGCCTCCTCTGAGTCTCGGTATGCTTTTCTCTTTCCTTCTAGTTGTAGAATTTCCACGCAGCCAGCCTTCCTGTGGTTCTGGATGATGTCCGTTCCATCTTTTAGTTGTATTTTTTAAAAAAATATATTTTATTGATTTTTTACAGAAAGGAAGGGAGAGGGATAGAGAGTTAGAAACATCGATGAGAGAGAAACATCGATCAGCTTCCTCCTGCACATCTCCCACTGGGGATGTGCCCGCAACCCAGGTACATGCCCCTGACCGGAACCAAACCCGGGACCCTTCAGTCCGTAGGCCGACACTCTATCCACTGAGCCAAACCGGTTCCAGCTAGTTGTATTTTTGAAGTGGTTGTTCGAGGCAGCAAACTCCGGTGTTTACCTATGCTGCCATCTTGGTTTCTCCTTGAAAATACTTTGTATTCCTTTTAATTCTTTTCCATTGAGAAAAGAATCTTTAAAGAAGGGCCTATTTTATTTCTCTTTCTTTCCTGAAGAGAGGCTGTTATTTCCTGTCTGTTTTCTTTCTTATTAAGCACCTATATGTAAGCACTGTGCTAATTCCTGGGCAGCTGGGGTTTGGTGGGGTGGGGACGAGGGTGTTACACGGTGAATTAAACAAAGTGAAAATAAACAAAGTGAAAGAAACAGCATATATTTTGAAATAAAATTGAGAAAATAATATCAGTTATTAAAATATTGTGCTTTTGAGAGGACTAAAAAGTTTAAGCATATGTCAGTTTCTGGTTGGTTTATAATTTTTTATGTTTGTTAAACATCTTTTTTCCTTAATTAATTTATTTTTTATTTTTTTAAGGGTCACACAGCAATGCTTCATACTGGCTCATGGCATCCCAAAATAAAGGGAGAATTTATGACTTGCTCAAATGATGCGTGAGTATTGTTGATAATTCATCTAATACATTCATATCTTTTAATATTTTAACATTTGTATTGTAACCATCTTGCCAGTTAAGTAGGAGATAGAGTATTAGGAATCCTGATGTTTATATATTCTTGCTCTTACTTTGACTTTAGCTGGCAGTGTAAGGTTTGTTTAAATAAATATTGAAACTATGCCAATGAGAGTTAGTATAAATTCCAGTAGAGTTTATTATGGAGTACAATGGATCAGATGGATGTTATTAAATGGACTCAAATGACTTTGAAATTGTGACTAATAATTTGTTACTTTTTGTTTTGTTAATCCTCACCCGAGGATATTTTTTTCCATTGATGTTTAGAGAGAGTGAAAGGGAGGGGGAGAGACAGAGAGAGAGAAATATCTCATTGGTTGCCTCCCACACAAACCCTGACCAGAATCGAACCTGGGACCCTTCAGTCCGCCCACTGAGCCAAACCAGCTAGGGCTAATTTGTTACTTTTTATAGTTAAGACTGATTTTCATCTGAGTCTAATTGCTAATATGTTTCTTGTTTAAATGATTGTTTCTTGGCAGTAATAACTGAAAAAATTGATTAAATGGTTATTAAGATTCTTTTCCATTATATCTGTTGGCCTCAGACTCAAGAATATTACAGGGAATATTTGGGTAGCTTTTCCCTGCATTGTCATATTGTATGATTCACTTTTAGTATTAAGAGTAGTTCATAAGAATGTTCTGTTTGTAATATTACAGAGAAATTGCAACAAAAAATCTTTCTTTTCTAGTGATATATATTATTTAATGCAATATATCCAAAATGTTATGATTTCAGCATGTAATTACCCTCATTTGCCCAAAATATTTGTTCCACATGCTGTAATTTTTACATGATTCTCAGTACTTGAGAAAAAAATTTCTTCAAAATATTATTTTATATTTAAGGGAAAAAAATCTAAGATTGAGTTTTTTTTTAATTTCTTTATTGGTTAAGGTATTACAAATGTGTCCTCATTTCCCATTAACCCCCAACCTTCCTGCCTACACCCCCCCCCCCCCCGGCCCACTCATGCACAACAAAAAATCTTACAAATTAAAAAGCATAGATGGTGTTATTTAGGTGAAACACGCTTAGATTTCAGATAAAAAAGAACACTTTTGTTCTTAGGTTATTTTGTCTTTTAGCCTTTTGCTCTCTGATACTTAACATTTGCCTCATTATCTCTCCAAATTGCTCTTCATATTCTTAGATATTTTGTTTTCTGGACTTTATCTTTCAGATAACAGACAAAAGACATAATTTTACTTCCGTAGCACAATCTAAAAATTAATAATCTAAAAGGAACTAAAATTTGGGAATCTATACAGAATATGACTGAAAAAAGATATTATTTCTGAGTAAAATTTTTGGTAAATAGAACTATATTAAGTCTTTACTTAATACCCTTGATAAGGTTTTAGAAATTGCAACTTTAAGTGAAATGTATAATGAAACAAATTTTACCATAGCTTAAATGATATAAACAAGTGTTCAAGCCTGGCCGGTGGGACTCAGCAGGTGAGTGTCGACCCAGGAACCAAGAGGTCACTGGCTGGATTCCTGGTCAGGGCACATGCCTGAGTTGCAGGCTCCATCCCCAGTAGGGGGCATGCAGAAGGCAGCCAATGGGTAATGTTTCTCTCTCATCGATGTTTCTCTCTATCACTATCCCTTCCTCTCTCTCTATCATTAAAAAAAATAAAAATATCTTAAAACTAAACACAAATCAATGAGCTTGCTTTAAAAAAAAAAAAAAAAAAAGAGTTCAGCCAAAACCGGTTTGGCTCAGTGGATAGAGTGTCGGCCTGTAGACTGAAGGGTCCCGGGTTTGATTTCGGTCAAGGGCATGTGCCTGGGTTGCCGGCACATCCCTAGTGGGGGGTGTGCAGGAGGCAGCTGATCGATGTTTCTCTCTCAACGATGTTTCTGACTCTCTATCTCTCTCCCTTCCTCTCTGTAAAAAATCAATAAAATATTAAAAAAAAAAAGTTCAGTTCTTATTCCATATTTTGGTCACAAAAACTTCACCAAACTTCTACATAAAGACCAAAAACACTTCTAATATTAAATATTGAAATAAATGTGAGCTATACACACATTTAAGAAAGATTAAAAAAAACAATTAAGAATTCTTTTCTAATCTGCTTATTTCAGTTCAGGGTCGAGGGTGGCTGGAGCCAATTAGCAGCTCAGGGCGTAAGGCAGGACCCACCCTGAACAGGACTACCTTCCATCACAGGGCGCACTCACACTCACACTCACTCCGACTGGGCCAATGACACACGCCACTTACCTTACCTGCACACCTTTGGAGTGTGGATGGAAACGAGTCCCTGGAGACAGCACATGCAGATGTGGGGAAATGGTGCAAACTCCACACAGACAGTGGGTCAGTGCAAGTCATCCCCTCCCCCATTCATGTTATAAGAAAACTACTTAGAACAAAATGATGTTATTCAAGGACTTGCTGTATCTAGTTTCATTTCTTTTTAGCTTTGTCTTATCATCTGTTCAAATAAATTATGTACGTTTAAAGTGCTATTCCAAACTTCAGCATTAGAAAGTCAAATTTAGCAGTTAATCTAAATTAATAGTATCCCATGGCCAAGTAAGGTTTATATTAGGAATTCAAGGATATTTAACAATTTGGAAATTTTACCAACAAGAAATTTTCAATATAATTCATCTTTTAACAAATGAAAGGCAAAAAAATCGATTGATTTTATAATATGATAAAATTGACATTTGATAAAACTTAGTAGTCTTTACCAATAAAAGTTCTAAGTAAAATAGAACTAGGAAGAAATTACTGAATCCTGATGAAAACTATCAAAATTAAAAATATTGTATTACATATTGAAGTATTGAAGCTACTTGCATTTAAATAAGAAACAGCCCTAATCGGTTTGGCTCAGTGGATGGAGCATTGGCCTGCAGACTGAAGGGTCCCAGGTTCAATTCCGGTCAAGGGCATGTACCTTGGTTGCGGGCACATCCCCAGTGGGGAGTGTGCAGGAGGCAGCTGATTGATGTTTCTCTCTCATTGATGTTTCTAGCTCGCTATCCCTCTTCCCTTCCTCTGTATAAAAAAATCAATAAAATATACTTAAAAAAAATAAATAAATAAGAAACAAGACAGGAATGCCCACAGTTATTTAGAGACTTTATACAGTGTAGTAAAGTAAGAAAATAAGTAAATTGGTATTACTCTTGGAAGAGAGCAAACATACTGTTAAAAAAAAGCACAGAGGATCCAGGCTATTCTGGTTAAAATTGTAAGCTGAATAAAGCAACTGAAAACAATTTCTTGTCTTCAGAACTATTTAAGGATCACACAATTTTATGAGCTCTACAGAAGCTTTCCCCAAAGTGGCTTCCAGGATATGTAAATTAGTGGTTCGAAAAAGGCATTCCAAGGTCAGATAAATTTGAGAAACTTTGAATGTTATATTCCCAGGTCAGTGAGCCACAACAAACATTTAAATGGCTTTGGATAGGTTGTAAAGAAACTTATTTAACTTTGTTACTCCTTTAAGCAACAGTTGGGGTAAAGTTCCAAACTAAAGCATGACATCACTTCACTGGGTATAAAATTTAGTTTATCCCATTCCTTGAAAGAGCAGTTCTTTAGTTCCCTGCCCAGATCACTGACTTACTAGTCTATTGTACCTTTGAAAATGTGCTCCACTTTCTGTTTACACTATAGAAATGGGCTTCCTTTGTCCATAGTGACAATCAGAGGACCTTTACCATAGACCCCCATTATACATAATCTTTACACCTATTAGCGAAATATGCCACTAATAAATTCAGGTCATTTGATTGACTTTTTCTTGGCCTTTGACTCTGAAGGCAATAATTAGAAATGTGCTAAGCTGTGGGAAACCATTTCAGATACCGAGTTCAGTCAACAGATAGAGTGTTCTTATTATGTACCAGGTACACTGTGATCCAAGTCCCTGCCTGCATGGGGCTTACCTTCCAGTGGAGGTGAGTGCTGGAGCAGACAGGTACAGATTACATTAACACACCAATATGGTTTTATGTAGTAGTAAGTGTGAAGAATTAAGTAAAAGGATAGAGGAAGAACAGAAGGCTATTATGGCTGACAATTGGGAAAATTTGAAAATTAGGTGATATGACAGACTCATGGCAAAAATGGCCACAATTCTTCATCTTTCCTTGTATCCATGCCCTTTGCAGTGTGACTTTATAGCTACTCCCATTAAGAGCTGGAGTCTCTTTATCCACCCCATGAATCTGGACTGGCCAGCAGAAGGTGGAAAGATGGCAGCATGCCATTTCTGAGCAGAGGCTTGTTGGGAGTTCCTGCGTGCTTCCTCTCCCTGTGAACTTGCATCACTGTCTCATCGAGCTGTAGCTACCCTGCTGAGAAGGAAAGGTGTGGTGGAAGAGCATTCTGTTGCCCTACCTGAAGCCGTATTAGATCAGCTTATACTCAGCCACCTCCTAAACTTGGAGCGTCACAGTGCCAAAGACTAAATATATTAAATACCCCGAGAAATATACTCACACCCAGCTGGTGTGGCTCAGTGGTTGAGCATTGACTATGAACCAGGAGGTCATGGTGTGATTCCCAGTCAGGGCACATGCCTGGGGTGTGGACTCAATCCCCACTATGGGGAGTGCAGGAGGCAGCCAATCAATGATTCTCTTTCCTTATTTTTTTTTAAAAATATATTTTATTGATTTTTTACAGAGAGGAAGGGAGAGGGATAGAGAGCCAGAAACATCAATGAGAGAGAAACATTGATCAGCTGCCTCCTGCACGCCCCCCACTGGGGATGTGCCCGCAACCAAGGTACATGCCCTTGACCGGAATCGAACCCGGGACCCTTGAGTCTGCAGGCCGACTCTCTATCCACTGAGCCAAACCGGTTCTGGCGATTCTCTTTCATTATTGCACACAGCCAGTTACACCTGTTACACTCTGTGTCGGGTATTCCCAGGAATACCCTTTGGGAAATGAAGGTTGTCACTAGTAAATGCTTTGGATAGTGGAATTCAGTAGATTATAAATATTTGTATTTGGTTGCATCTTATAAAGATGAATTATGCAATTAAATTGTTGGCAAATTTGTCATGACAGAATATATTTTGTGCGCAGTTTACAGACCCAGAGGAACTTGGTTGCTCCACCACTAGGCATGACTTTGAGCTTGTCATTTACCACTAAGACTCAGATTCCTATGAAATGGGATAACGCTTGATTCACAAGATTGTGATAGGGATTAATTAATTGTGTAAAGCCTTGTGCATAGCTAGTGTTCATGCATAGCAGTAGTCTTGGATTCATTTAAACTGGATTAAGGCTGCATATAGTTTTCAGTCTTGATTTTTCTGAGCATTTCAGTCACAGTTTGATGAGCATCTCCTGTTTGAGAGCACGTGTGGGGCGTGTTGGGTCTCACCATGGGCTTTTGGTGAAGACTGCTATTCAGATTTCACTTGATTTTATAATCAACAACATCTGCACATATAGTTATAAAGTTCCCCAAGAAACAATGGTTCCTGTAAAATGGATCCCTGAAAAGTAAACTTTTGTATAACTCCGAGTTTTTTTTCCCTATTTTAAGTATTTTGGGGAGAAACTTTAAAATAGAACATTCAGCCCTAGCCGTTTTGGTTTGGTGGATAGAGCATCAGCCAATGGATTGAAGGGTCCTGGGTTCAATTCTGGTCAAGGGCATGTGCCTCAGTTGCAGGCTCGATCTTGGGCCCTGGTCGGGGTGCGTCCAGGAGGCAGCCGGTCAATGTGTCTCTCTCACATCCATGTTTCTCTGTCTGTCTCTCCCCCTCCTTTCCACTCTCTAAAAATCAATGGAAAAAATATCCTCAGGTGAGGATTAACAAAAGTAAATAAGTACAATATTAATTTCCTATGTGATTCATAAGTGTTTTGAATATAATTCAGTATTATAATTTATAAATTGTTACTTTGTGGCATGATATGCCTCAGAATGTCGTGGCATTTGTAAGTATATTTACATCTTTTTGAATTCTTGACTGCTGCTTTTATATTTTGGTTTTCTTTTTCTGTTAATTGTTACTTCTTGCTGTTGTTGTTGGGGTGATAATTTATATAAGTACCTCAGTTTCTCTCCTCAGTTTTGTGCTTCTAATCAACTGTGGACCTGGGCTGGGGAGGGCAGTCCAAGCTTTGAGAATTAGTGCAAAAGAAAAAGGAATAAGCATAGTAGAATGTATGCATTTTTTTTTTTAGCACATTAATTTTTTCATCTTTGGCTGCTAGAGGACTTTTTCTTACCTTCTGGTTCTGGGCAGAGTTTTTTTACTGTCCATGCTGCCAAATAAGTATGGCGCATTTTAATTTTTTATACATGTTAATTTTCAAATTCCTGTTATGCTTGAATAGCCTTTGTTTGATTTATAATTTTCTTAATACTTTCATCTTACTTAGATACATTTTTTTATCATGTGTTTGGATATGAGTAGCTATAAGTATAAAACTTCACCTCATATATCTAGGAATTGTAAGAAAATTTAATGTCACACTAACCTTGGTGTGAATTTTATGTAATTTTAATGCAAAATGTTGTTTGTATGTAATATAGGGTGCAAAAATAAATATACACATACTTTGAATAATTTCAAAGGCAGTGTTTATTAAAATACATTGCATTTTCAAAATTGAGATATCAGCTGTTAAAGTGTGTATATATTTTTTGGAGACTCTCTGTATATTGACATATATAACAAAGGCAAGATGTTTACACCTTCAAAAACATTGGTGGAAAATTTGATAAAGTCCAAATTTTTTATGTTTTACTTTATTTATACACTTTTTGCAGTTGTTAATCAATAATTTATTTTGCCTATATAAACATCAGTGCTGAACAATAATTCCTATGTGTGGACTACAAACAGTAGAGGATGCTATTTAGTATTTTCTTTGTTTATCTTGAAATCCCTATAAAGACATTGTTCATATCATCAGTACATCTCTTAAGTGTCACAGCAATTCATTTTAAAAAATATTTATTGCCCCCCCCTGTTTGAGACTTCAAACTGCACAACACTGTTCAAAGCTGTAGACTATTAGGTGTCATTGTCTTTATTCTGCTCACTGACACTGCAGAGAAGTTATTCTTCATCACTGCTCCGCAAAATCATATATGCTCACTGCTTAATCATCACTTGTACTTTTTCATTTCATTTTTCCAGCTTCCTTGCATTATTATAGTGTCACTGGATTTTAAGAGCTTGTTTATAACTAAAGATGTTAACCATTTCTCATGCATTGCAAATGATATACCATGTTTTTTGTTACTATTTTACTCTGCTGTTTTACTTTTTGGTTGTATCAAACTTGTGCATTAAATATAATCATATTCTGTTTTTAAAAAATATTTATTTATGTATTTTTGAAGAAGAATGTGGATGTCTCCAAACGTTGAAGGGTATACTAGTGTCCTGGCATCCCCAATGAGGATGTGATGGGGGCAGTTAGAATTTCTTCTGGGGATTTCTAGGTCAGGCAAGGTGGCATCAGCACAGCCAGTCCACCGCATGCGTCACTAAGCGAGTCTGTGTGTGTGTCCTCTATGGTGTGCTGGCCCTGCGGGTCATGTATGGCGGAATCGTATGTGGAGGAGAATATTGTTTGGTAAAAGCTGATGAATTGAACTTAGTTGCAGAAATGGGAATAAAGGGTATCTCTGTATTGTGGATCTTGTAATTCTTAAAACTTATAATTAAAATCAAAATGTTTCTTTGGTTTGACTTTGTTTTTCTGAAAGATGGTTACAATAAGTGATTTTTCTTTTAAAAATTATCCTTTCCATTTCTTTTCTACCTTTCTGTGCCTACATGGCAAATTCATATGTGTTCTGTTTCTGAATCCTTTCTTTTCAATTCTGCTGTATAAGCCTGTTGAGTTCATTCCCAACTTTGGAAGAATTGTCTCCTTATCTTTTCAGTTTCGTATTGACAGAGTTGGGGAAGTCAGGGTGGCTGGTTAACAGGCACTTTGAGGGAAGTGTGAATAATGGGTTGCCCCTTTCCATCGCCTCTTTCTAAATCTTGTAAGTTTACATGATTTTGTAGAACTATTTCTGTCTTATAAACTATCCTTTCATGTGATAATACTTTTTAAATTTCTCTTCATGAAAATGTTAGCTTCGTTGCTGCTTTTGGAAATGTGCTGTGAGTGAAAAGTTACCTTCTCTTGATAACACTTTTCTGGTGTCATTATAGTAGTAAAATCAAGTAGAGTATAAAATAGAGACATCTCGCGAGTTAGTAATTACAGGCTCTGCTTTGATGCATGTTTTCTTAATGGACTAGGTTCTGTTAATTACAATAAAACAAATGGCATTTTTGGAAAGCTGTGCTAAGCTATCAGCAAATACAACTAGCATAGACTTGTTTAGCCACACATCATATAGTTGCTTAAGTCTTGTAATATCAGTCAACTGGGGGCCCAGTGCACAAATTCGTGCACCTTGAAAGGAACTGTGGGTCGCGAGGCTGCGTTGAGCCCAGGGGTGGGTTTTGGCCCATCTTCCTTGCCCTTGCCCAGCCCCTCCCACCAAGGTCCCGGTACTCTCTCTGCTGGCAGCCCCACTCCTGTACCACTGCCGCTGGCTCCACTCCCATGCGGCGCCCTGCTTTCACCCGTTGACAGCGCGGAGTGATTGGCGCTGGTGCCAGCTGTGGGTGCAAGCGGCGGCTGTTTCCCCGATCGCCCTTCAGGAGCAGGGGGAGGTGGAGAAGCCCTCGGGTGATTGGGGCTGGCAGCCGCCACTCGCACCCGCTGATGGTGCTGAGCAATCAGGGCTGGTGCTGGGCACTGGCAGCAGGTGTGAGTGCCAGGAGGGACCGTGGTGCACGGGAGCAAAGAATTTTCCGTAACTACCAGAAGCTTGCCCCAATGACAGCAACTGGCGCCCTGCCGTGGTCTGCCACCCCTGCTCACCTGCTCCACCATCCCACCGTGGTTGACGCCCGCCATGTTCTGCATTCTGCTGCTTGCTGCCAATGCCTGCCATGCTCTGCGCTTGCCCCCTGGTGGCAGCGCACGTCATAGCGACCGGTTGTTCGGTTGTTTGCTTGTTCCACTGCTCGGTCTATTTGCATATTAGGGTTTTATATATATAGATAGCTGTGTCTTCATGGAGGAAATAAGGCTCATTGATAACATTCTTGCCAACAAAAATTTGGTGCCACATCTTCACACAGAATAACTGAAGAGGCAGGGCAGCCTTTGTTTTATATCATGTGACTATGTTGTAGTTAGCATTCTGTATCTTACTGAGGCAGTTTTACTTATATGAACCAAATAGGCTGATGATTATAATTATTTTATTTTTAGTTTTTAAAAAATATATTCTTATTAATATCCAAGAGGAAGGGAAAGGATGAGATGGAAACATCAGTGATGAGAGAGAATCATTGATTGTCTGCCTCCTGCACGGCCCCCTCCGCCGCCCGCCCCCCCCCCCCCCCCCACACACACACTGGGGTTCAAATCTGCAACCTGGGAATATGCCCTGACCAGGAATTGAACTGACCTCCTGGTTCATAGGTCGATGCTCAACCACTGAGCCACACTGGCTGGGCCTAAGCCACACTTAAAGTGATTTGCAAAAATGTAGACCAGTGCCACATTTATTACTACTTTGTTTGCTTTAGAAAATATTGTTTTATGAGACACATTTTTTTTCATAAAAATGTGCTAACATATAATGAGTTTATTAATATAACTGAGGTAATAAATATTTTAAAATGTGTTCTAATGCTGATTTTGGCAATTATCCATGCACATGATGCACGTAGACAAAGATCCTGAGGTACATGGACATTTTTTTTTTATTATTATTAGTTAAGGTATTACAAATGTGTCCTCATCCCCCCCATTAACCCCCAACCTCCCCCCCCCCCCCACACACAAACTCATGCTCCCAGGTACATGGACATTTTTATGGCTATTGATGTATCTTGTCAAATTGTCATCTATTACCAGCCTTTAAAGGACTCCTTTGTCATAACACAATACTTTCAATCTATTTGGTGGTATGCAATTAAAAGTTTTCTATTTACTAGAGTTCTTTAAAATATGTAACAGCATTTTCAGCAGCTCATATTGGGCTTCTCCAGTTAGTATAATCTAGCAAGGCTAGTCTATAGGCACTGACAGAGAAACTGCTGGAATATCTTCAGAGCTCTCTATTTTTTCATGCTACCCAGAGAAATTACAAGATAATTATTTGTACAACTTTGTAGGTTTATTTGTAAGATTTAAATGTGATAAGCACAGGGCTTAGCACACAACTGGTGCTTGGTACAAATTTACTTCCATTTATTCTGGTTATTTTTTTCCCTTCAACCAAATGCATTTAAAATGTACAAGGCCAAGTTTGCTCTTACTGTAGTGCAAAGCTTGGACCACAAATCAGTTTATCACCTGCCATCTACTACTTGTTAGTGCTTCTACCTGTTAGCATACTTGCCCCTTTTTTACACCAATGTTCTTATCTGTAAAATAAAAGCCTTAGACTACTTTAAATTCTGGCCTTTCAAAAAATAACCATTTATCTATGTGGAACAACTCTAAAACTACAGAGAAGTAAGCCAACAGTAAGTAGACCCTGATTTGGAAGGAAGTTAAAGCAATGGGCAGGGTGAAATGTTTACCGGGAGGACTGTCACCTGTGGGGATGCAGGAAGAAGAGGCAGAAAAGGAGCCAGACAGAAGCGAAACAGGACATTGATTTGCATCTGGAGGTTTCTTCAGTTAGGCTCAGCAGACATTCACTCTGTGTCTATTGTTGTGGGACAGGCCCTGCCTTAGCCTCAGTGCTTTGAGCTGATTGCACAGAAATGGTCCTTACTCTCCAGGATGCTTCCCATTTTGTGGGATCCCTGGACACCCATCACCCCATGTTTTACAGCAAAGGGATTGCGGTGGGGAGCTGGGCTCCGTCTGGGTGCTTTCTTCAGGGGAACACGAAGTCCTGTTTGCTAAAAGGCATGGATCCCAAATGCAAAAGCAGAGTTTTCCCATCGGTACTTTTCAGTCTGGGAGTTAGCTCAGACTCACCTGGGAAAGAGACAGTTTGTTTCAGATAGGATGTTGCTTTAGTCTTCAGTAAGTCAGAATATCAATTTCTAGATCCTTTCCCATTTTGAATTAACCCCAAACTCTGCTTTTATGAAAACTACTTTAAACCGACAGAGTCAACTCCAAGGGTTGGTGTAGGGGGGAAGTGTTGTAAATGTTTCCCTCCACGGAAGAAAATAACTCTTTCTTTATATATGTTACTAGAGGCCTGGTGCATGAATTTGTGCATGGGTGGGATCCAGCTGGCCCTCCCTGATTGGGGTGGGCGATTGGGCCGGTCCAGCTGGGGGAGGGGACAGGAGGTTGGCCGGCTGGCCCTGCCCCCAGTTGGTGTGGGGGGGGCCAGTTGGGGGTGGGGCTAGCTGGGGAGATGGGCCCTGGGCGGTTGGCAGGCCGGCCCTGCCCCCTGGTCGAACTCCCATCAAACTCCTGGTAGAGGGGACAATTTGCATATTACCCTTTTATTATATAGGACTAGAGGCCCGGTGCACAAAAATTTGTGCACTCAGGGGGAAGGGGGGGGGGTCCCTTAGCCCGGCCTGTGCCCTCTCGCAGTCTAGGACCCCTTGGGAGATAACGACCTGCTGGCTTAGGCCTGCTCCCGGGTGGCAGAGGCCAGGCCCAATCCCTAGGTGCAGCCCCTGGTCGGGCTCAGAGCAGGGCCGATTGGGGAGTTGGGGCGCTGCCCCTGTCATGCACAGAGCAGGGTGGATTGGGAGGTTGCGATGCCACCCTCAGTCACGCTCAGGGTAGGGCTGATTGGGGGGTTGGGGCACCGCCCCCTGTCACACTCAAGGCAGAGTCGATGGGGAGGTTGTGGCGCCACCCCCTGTCACGCACAGAGCAGGGCCAATCAGGGGGTTGGGGCACTGCCCCCTGTCACTCACAGAGCAGGGCTCCGTACCCTGTCACGCACAGAGCAGGGTTGATCAGGGGTTTGGGGAGCTCCCCCCTGTCACGCACAGAGCAGGGCCGATCAGGGGGTTGGGGAGCTCCCCCCGTCACTCACAGAGCAGGGCGGATAGGGAGGTTGTGGCCCTGCCCCCTGGCACACACAGAGCCGCAGGGCGATCAGGGGGTTTGGGCGCTGCCCCCTGTCACGCTGATCCTGGTGCCGGGAGGCCTCTCAGCTCCACTGATCCCGGTGCTGGGAGGCATATTACCCTTTTACTATATAGGATAGAGGCCTGGTGCACGGGTGGGGGCTGGCTGGTTTGCCCTGAAGGGTGTCCTGGATCAGGGTGAGGGTCCCCACTGGGGTGCCTGGCCAGCCTGGATGAGGGGATGATGGCTGTTAGCAGCTGGTCACACACCCTTCAGGGTGGGGGTCCCCACTGGGGTGCCTGGCCAGCCTAGATGAGGCGATGATGGCTGTTTGTAGCTGGCCACACACCCTTCAGGGTGGGGGTCCCCACTGGGGTGCCTGGCCAGTCTGAGTGAGGGGCTGAGGGCTGTTTTCAGGCTGGCGGGTGACTGAAGCTCCCAACTGCTCCTTTTTTTCTTTTTTTTTAAATTCTGGGCCAGCTTTAGCTCTGAGGCTCCAGCTCTTAGGCCTCCGCTGCTGAAAGCAGGTTTCTGGCCTTTGTTTACCTTCTGTATTTGAAACAATGTTGCGATCCTGCTGGCTGAAGCCCAGCGACTAAAGCAGGTTTCTGGGGTTTTGTTTAGCGTCTATATTTGTAACATAGTTGCTTAGAGTTGCAGCTCAGTGGCCAGCAGCGGCTGGCGGGAACGTTGGAGTCCTCCGTCACTGAAGCAAGCAAGCCTCATGTTCGCTTCAAGCTGCCTGGCTGCCGGCCACCATCTTGGCTGGCAGTTAATTTGCATATCGCCCTGATTAGCCAATGGGAAGGGTAGCAGTCGTACGCTAATTACCATGTTTCTCTTTTATTAGATAGGATGGGCCAAGAGCTTTGTAAACTCTGTCTCACTTAACTTTCACAGTAGTGGCTCCAAGAAGGTAGTGACTTCCTAGTCACGCATCTTTTTAGGGGTTGAGTGGGGATTAGAACTCAGGTCTGGCTCCATTATATTACATTACTTCCCTAGCTTTAGCTTTCTTTTTTGTTTTTATATTAAAATATATTTTTATTGATTTCAGAGAGGAAAGGAGAGGGAGAGAGAGAAACATTAATGATGAGAGCAAATCATTGATTGGCTGCCTCCTGCATGCCCCCTACTGGGGATTGAGCCTGCAACCCAGGCATGTGCCCTGACCGGGAATCAAACTGTGACCTCCTGGTTCATAGGTCAGTGCTCAATCACTGATCCACACTGGCTGGGAAGCTTTAGCTTTCTTAGGCCCAGAACCATCTGTATCCTGTTTACTACATCTTCCTTCAGAATAGGTGGTGGCATAGTAAAGCTGATCCTGGGGCTAGTGCAGTGGTTTTGGGAAACCTTTTTTGGGTCATGACCAGCATTTCTTACAAAATAAAATAAAGTAGAAATTGTCAGACTGTGTCATAGGTAGTACTGTTTTCTGAAATTTCTGCTTCAGTTGTAAGAGGGTGGGGTACCAGGGTGGGAGGAAGGGTGAGCGGGTGTGTGCATGTGTTGGGTCTTAATGTATTTCCTACTATGTGAAAGTCGTTCCCTTTTTTTGAGTATAGGATGTGGTCACAAGTTCACCATTGTGTCTCTTCTCCAGGCCTTGAGAACATTCCATGCTGTATTTCAGTTATAAGGCAGTAAAATGCACTAGTTCTCAGCATGGACTCGAGCCAGATATCAGGGCTGAATCCAGGCTCTGCTGTTTTCTCCCCATGTGACCCTTGGCAGGTTATTTTCTTTCTCCTTGGGGTTCTGTGAGCATTGGATGAATTTATATTCCTGAAGTGCTTGGTTTGGTGTCTGTCTCACAGTAGCACTCCATGAGTTATCTGCTGTTACTGTTGTCATTGTTGGTGTTGTTGAAAGCTTTGTCTTTCTCTCAGAGGGACTGTGGACATACTGCTTTAACAACAGCCTTCCATAGCTTTGATTTATTAGGTTAAGTAATTTGTTGCCAACTTGTTATGCACTACAAGAATGCCAGCTTTGCGACTGGTTCCGTGCACTGCTCCTTTTCCATATACCACTCAGATTGTTCTTATTTGGCCAGCGCCACCCATGACAGCTACTAAGTCACGTGTCTGCTTAAGAGTTATTGTGGAAAGTTGTGAGTCTGACTCTGCCAGACCTTGGCCTGTGAAGCACTGGCTAGCTTTACAGGCTGATTTACTCCTGGTCATAGGCCAGCATTGCCAGCCCATAAAATATGTGTGTATGTCCTGGTCTGCTGTGCTGTGGAGGGTGAAAGTGCTATACCTAGGTCCACCTGCCTCTAGGTCTGTGCGGGTCTGGAGGAAGGTGTCGCTTGGGTGTTCAGGGGAGACTTCACAAAGGAAATACTATTTGGGTTTGGGGTTGAACAATCAGACGTCTTCCAGGAATTGTTAAAGGGGAATCGTTCCAGGCACCAACAAGATATTATACCAAGCTCTGGAGCCTGGAAGTCAGAGAGAGGCAAGAATAAGCAGAAGGAGTGAACAGAACAAACTCTAGGCTGTTACCTTCTAGGATATCTGTTACAGATGCTTATAAGTACCTAATTGGAAAAGTAAACAAAAGTTAAATATGTGTTATATTTCTTAGATAGCCAGCCCTATCTTATAGTGAATAGATATCTGCATTTTATTATGATGATAGTATTTTGTTTCTAGAATTGTACAGACTGACGCAGTCAGAGGGGAGGGCGTTGGGAGCTGGGTGAGAAAGGTGAAGGGATTAAGCAAAGAAAAAATGAAAGACTCATGGACACAGACAACAGTGTGGTGATTGCCAGAGGGAAGAGGGGTGGAAGAAGTGAAAGGGGGTGAGAGGGAGACTTGACTTGGGGTGGTAAACACACAATGTAATATACAGATGATGTATTGTAGAATTGTATACGTGAAACCTGTATAATTTTATTAACTAATGTCACCCCAATAAATTCAATAAAAATAAATAAAAATATGGAAAAAAGAAGAACTGTTTTGTGTGCTTTACCTCTTCTTTTTATCTGGGCCATAGCTCCCCTTAGCAGGCACCACTCAATGGCAGCTGCTGTAATTGCAGGCAATGGATGCATTGGGAAAATTTATAGGACTTGACAGGAAAAGCCCAACCCGGGTAAAAAAATAATTAGTATAATGTAGCGATAGGAGGTCATCATTTTTCACAGAATCCTTAAACATGTATATTAATAATTATTATTAATAGTTAACTATGAGCATTGAACTAATTGTATCCTATCCCCATTTTATCGTACAACATTCTGAAAGTATGAGCACTATATGAGATCAAATTATCAAATGCTCAAGCTGATAAAGGAATCTCTCAAAGTTGTGAAGTTATAAGTTCATGCCATTTTTCTAGTGCCCTTTTATTTCCTTCTTTTTTTTTTTAAATACATGTTTTATAATTACAAAGTTGTATAACAGCATCACAGAAATCTGAGGCAGGTAAGAGGAGCAGACCCTCACCCATTGTCTTCCATTGCTGTCATAGAGGAGAGGAAATACCTTTAAGTATTTTTATTTATTTTTTTTTTTGATTAAATCTTTATTGTTCAGATTATTACATTTGTTCCTTTTTTTTCCCCCCCATAACTCCCCTCCTCCCAGTTCCCGCCCCACCCTCCACCCTCACTCCCCACCCACTGTCCTCATCCATAGGTGCACGATTTTTGTCCAGTCTCTTCCCACATCTCCCACACCCCTTTCCCCCCCAAGAATAGTCAGTCCATTCCCTTTCTATGTCCCTGATTCTATTATAATCAACAGTTCATTCTGTTCATCAGATTATTTATTCACTTGATTCTTAGATTCACTTGTTGATAGATGCATATTTGTTGTTCATAATGTGTATCTTTACCTTTTTCTTCCTCTTCCTCTTCTTAAAGGATACCTTTCAGCATTTCATATAATCCTGGTTTGGTGGTGATGAACTCCTTTAGCTTTTCCTTATCTGTGAAGCTCTTTATCTGACCTTCAATTCTGAATGATAGCTTTGCTGGATAAAGTAATCTTGGTTGTAGGTTCTTGGTATTCATCACTTTGAATATTTCTTGCCACTCCCTTCTGGCCTGCAAAGTTTCTGTTGAGAAATCAGCTGACAGTCGTATGGGTATTCCCTTGTAGGTAACTGAGTTTCTTTCTCTTGCTGTTTTTAAGATTCTCTCTTTATCTTTTGCTTTTGGCATTTTAATGATGATGTGTCTTGGTGTGGTCCTCTTTGGATTCCTTTTGTTTGGGGTTCTCCGCGCTTCTTGGACCTGTAAGTCCATTTCTTTCACCAGGTGGGGGAAGTTTTCTGTCATTATTTCTTCAAATAGGTTTTCAATATCTTGCTCTCTCTCATCTTCTGGCACCCCTATAATTCTGATGTTGGTACGCTTGAAGCTGTCCCAGAGGCTCCTTACACTATCCTCGCATTTTTGGATTCTTTTTTCATTTTGCTTTTCCGGTTGGATGTTTTTTGCTTCCTCGCATTTCAAATCATTGACTTGATTCTTGCGCTCCTCTGGTCTGCTGTCGGGCGTCTGTATAATATTCGTTATTTCAGTCCGTGTGTGCTTAATTTCTAGTTGGTTCCCCAATATAAGATCGAGGGTCTTATTAGTTTTCGTGTAGATCTCATTAAGTTTATCGGCAGCTTCTAAACAGTTCTTGAGAGACCTTAAAAGTGTGGTTCTGAACTCTATTTCTTCCATTGACAATTTTGTCCTGTTTCTTTGTCTCCGCATTTTGTTATGCTTCCTTGGTGCACCCCCTAGTGGTCTTTGTTCGCAGTCTTATAGATAAATCTTGATTGTTGTAGCTAATTCCAGGGAGGGTTTGACCTCCAGGCCAAGTGGCTATGAGAAGCAGCTGTGTCAGCAGTGAGAGAACTTCTGTCCTCTAGGGAGGTGCTAATCTAGCCTTTGCCTGAGGCTATCCGGCAAATGCCTCTGTGGGGAGGGTCGAACAGGATCAACAGGGTGGGCCGGAGAGAGCAGTTATGGCGGCTCTCAGTCCTGTCCCCAGGGGCTCTGCCTCTCTGAGTCCTAGCACCCGCTGCAAAGCTCAGAGAGAAAGCTGCACTCGCTCTGACCGAAGCCAGACAGTCCACTTCTCCCGTTTGAGCCTGGGTCCCTAAAGACTCGCCTGTATCTGGTGCTCAGAGTCGGCAACTCCCTCCCGATTGAAAACAACAACCGCGCCCTCCGCCGCCAGCCCGCTCCGCGCACTCCGCACCTCAGAATTTGACTTCAGCACTGCGCCTCCTCTGAGTGTCCGTGTGCGTTTCTCTTTCCTCCTAGTTGTAGGACTTCCACTCAGCCAGCATTCCTGTGTTTCTGGGTGATGTCCGTTCCGTGTTTTAGTTTCACTTTTGAAGTAGTTGTTCAAAGCAGCAAACTCCGGCGTTAACCTATGCCGCCATCTTGGTTTCTCCCCAGATATACCCCTTTAAGTATTTTTAAATGTACTTGAATATAGCTATAATTATAGATTACACAAAATCTTACTTTTTTTCTCAACCTTATACCAAAAGCTGTATAACCTTATACCAAAACTGTTTTCATGCTGTGATGTACTTTTTATTACCATAGTTTTTAGTTGTGGCACAATAGTATTCAGTTTTAAGCACCATAATTTACAAAGCCTTTTTGTTACCTATTTTTATCTATTATAAATAATGTGTTAAATATTTTTATGCATGCAGCTTATTTCACATTTTGGATTTCCTTCTTTCTTTTTTTTTAAAGTATATTTATCAGCAGTGCCCACCCACATTTAGATGCAGAAAAATATTTAGAAATATAAAAAGAATCTCACTTGCCCTAACCGGTTTGGCTCAGTGGATAGAGCATCGGCCTGCAGACTGAAGGGTCCCAGGTTCGATTCCAGTCAAGGGCATATACCTTGGTTGCATGCACATCCCCAGTGGGGGGTGTGCAGGAGACAGCTGATCGATGTTTCTCTCTCATCGGTGTTTCTAACTCTCTATCCCTCTCCCTTTCTCTCTGTAAAAAATCAATAAAATATATTATATATATAAAAAAAGAGTCTCACTTCCCAAAGAATTTATTTTTGTTGCTTATTCTTTGATTATATGATGTGGCCAGTCCTGTGGTGGTTACTGCCATCCTGTTTGTATCTATACTATATTAGAGGCCCAGTGCACTGGGGCGGGGGGGAGGGTCCCTCAGCCCAGCCTGTGCCCTCTCGCAGTCTGGGACCCCTCGCTCCTTACTGCCCGCCTGCTTGCTGTTCCTTACTAGTCATCTCATCTCGCTGCTCCTTAGCACTGCCATGGAGGCAGGAGAGGCTCCCACCACTGCTGCTGCGCTTGCCAGCTGTGAGCCCGGCTGAGTGGCGCTCCCCCAGTGTAAATGCACTGACCACCAGGAGGCAGCTCCTGCGTTGAGAGTCTGCCCCCTGATGGTCAGTGCACATCATAGCGACCAGTTGTTCTGGTCCTTTCGATCACTTAGGCTTTTATTATATAGATGACAGGTCAGAGGACTGGTTGGAGCATCCCAGTGGGATGTCCTTAGTTACCTGTTTTAGACATGAAAATTTTATTGCAAAAACTAGTTATTTATTGATTCTGAAAAAAATTTTTTTTTCAATTACTTGGTTGTTCTTGCACTGGTAACTGAAATCTTTAGTTTATATATTTGAATCGTAATAAACATACACTATATGGTCTTGATTCACAGCTACATTTTCTTTCAGAGGTCCTTGATGTTAAGCAAATTTACCAGTGTTGGGTGAAATACCCAATGGTTTATTTACTCCATGTTTTTCAATAGAGTACTCTTTTTAACGATTCTTTATTTCACCTTACAATTTAGGTCAGATATAATATCTCTCTTTAATTCCTGGTAATTTTGCTTTTCCCAGGCAGATGCCCTGGGACTGAGGGAAATTATAATAGCAATTGGACGACTACAGGAAGAGTGGGCTGGAAATTCTTGGAGAGCAGGAACAGTGTAGCCCATTTCCAGGTGATAGTGACTAAATATGAAAGTCAAAGTAAATTCCATTATGTTGGATGTGGGTGTCATTTTTCGATACCATACCACTGCAAGGAGCCACAAATATGGCATTGTGGGAATGCGGGTGCTGGCAAACATAGCCTGTTACTGTAAGGTAGATGCAGTGACTGGGGTCAGCCTGTTGTAGAGGATGGGAGCCAACTTCGAGTTGCTGCATATCCAAATTAGTGTTCAGGAGTTCATATCATTGAGGGCTTTCACTGGATTTAATATTTTTACTTTTTTTTGAAATGGAATTATGGATTAGAAGTGAATCATTGAGATTTTGTCTTTAGACACAACTCGAGTAACTTCTGAATGAAAGTCAGCTTACTTTCATTGACTCTTATATGGGGAGGCAGTACTTGTGTTATAGAATGACTTGTATGATCAGCCAGCATGAAAAGAAGTTAGCTGATATTTCAACACAGCAAACATAGTGCATGACCTTTATGAAGTTCATTTTTAAAAAGATGCTTAACAAAATCACTGAGGTTAATGACCACCCAAGTTGCTGTTGTAATAAATGTCTATGGTACTTAAAGAGCATTGGCAGGGCACTGACCCTGAGTTTACCAAATATGGGCTAGTTGTTCTTCCTAGATAGTTTATGGAGACTAGGACTTTTGTAAAACACTGTTTTCTGTATGAGGGTAATGGCCGATGTTATTGAATGCTTGCTGTGTGCCAGATGCACTCTTTTAAACAACGTACTAACCCATTTAATTGTCTCACAAGAAAGGTTGAACAGTTGTAAGACCCTTCCTTTTTTCTTCTTTTCCTCATCTCCTTTTTGTGTAGGAACTGGAACTCATTGCCTTGTTCTGGGGATGTACTTTGTCAAAAAGTAGGGGGTGCTGTGGTCTCAGTGATAAGAGAAGTTTCAGTTCGGGGAGAGTTGGTGGTGAGCCTTTGGTGACTGTATAGTATCAGATGTTAGGCATCTTTCAATAAGAATTTAATTCCGGTTCCAAGTAATTCTAAATATCTTCTTAAATAAACCTATTTTTCATGACTAATCCATACATAAGGGTTGACTATAAAATAATAAATGAGTTATTTAGGTTTGCATTGTGTGAACATCTAATTTAGATCTCTTTCTGGAATTTATTTTGAAATAGATATTTTCAAATAATTTCTAATTATTTTCAACTCTGTTAATATTATCTCTTTAAATATTACTTACGCACCACGAAGGCCAAGACATTTTGCAGTTCTTGTATCCCCTGTGGCCTCTCTCAAAGTTCTAGAAACATGGAATTAACTGATCTAGAAAACTAAGATAAGATTATTTTGGTCAACCTCAAAATTCATATTTTTGAATTCTTTTGGAAATAAAGGCTTCCTAAATGGTATTGGCCCTGAGTTAATAATTACTGAATCTGAGTAATGGGTACATGAGGGTTTATTCTATTGTTCTATTTTTGGTTATGTTTGAAATTTTCCATAATAAAAGTTCTAAAAAAAAAAAAGAAGAAAGGCTTTCTAACTAGTCAATATCACAGAGATGGCATACACTGTATAAAACAACTGTTTAATTAAAATTGTATAAAATATTTGTATGAGATACATGGTCACAACAGATAAGGTTGACTACCTTGGCGGGGCAATGGATAGAGGGTTCAAGAAGTATTCATTTTTGGCAGCTGTTATGTTGGCATGGTGCTAAAGCTTGTTTTGTTCCCAACAAGGACAGGATCTGCTGTAGGAGGGTCTTGGCAACAGGCCATATCATTTTGAGTGTTATTTTTATAAAGCAGGTCTCATTGTATTGGCAAAGCTTAATCTTGTAGTGGGTAGAATTCTTTTGTTATAGTCTATCTTATGACATATTTTTTTGGTAGTAAACTAGAAAAGTACTCTCGGTCGATTTAACATACAGATAGCACCCGAAGTTCTAAGTGCATTTGCTATTTACATATATAAAGTAAATGTGCTAGTGTGGGAAAGGAAAAAACTCATGGATTTGGAGAATTGAGGCTGAAGGAAACCGTGGAAGGAAAAGAGGATCATTTGAAGGACAGGGCAAGCACGCTAGGTACACCTTGCATGGGCACCCAAGATACACTATGGTCTTAGGGTCCGTATATGAGTAGATGACACCAAATGCATTTTCAAATTTTCTGTAGTCAAGTGGAAATTTTTCTTTGTTATTTAAAACTAGAGGCCCGGTGCACAAAAATTTGTGCACTGGGGGTGGGCGGGGGCTGTTCCTCAGCCCGGCCTGTCCCCTCTCACAGTCTGGGACCCCTCGGGGGATGACCACCTGCAGGCTTAGGCCTGCTCCCCGGGGGGATTGGGCCTAAGCTGGCAATCAGACATCCCTCTGGCAGCCTGGCAGCCCTCGGGGGATGTCCACTTGCCAGCGGGGAGCAGACCTAAGCTGCAGTCAGACATCCTTAGCACTACTGAGGAGGCGGGAGAGGCTCCCACCACCACTGCTGTACTGGCAGCCGTCAGCCTGGCTTGTGGCTGAGCAGAGCTCCTCCATGTGGGAGCTCACTGACCACCAGAGGGCAGCTCCTGCATTGAGCATCTTCCCCCTGGTGGTCAGTGTGTGTCATAGTGATCAGTCATTCCCAGTCTTTCTGCTGTTAGGGTCAGTTTGCATATTACCCTGTTACTATATACGATAGAGGCCTGGTGCATGGGTGGGGGCCGGCTGGTTCGCCCTGAAGGGTGTCCCGGATCAGGGTGGGGGGCCCACTTGGGTGCCTGGCCAGCCTGGGTGAGGGGCTGATGGCTGTTTGCAGCTGGTCACACCCCCTTCAGGGTGGGGGTCCCCACTGGGGTGCCTGGCCAGCCTGGATGAGGGGCTGATGGCTATTTTTAGGCTGCCTGCACCCCCTTTAGGGTGGGGGTCCCCAATGGGGTGCCTGGCCAGTCTGGATGAGGGGCTGAGGGCTGTTTTCAGGCTGGCCAAGCCAGTGACTGAAGCTCCCAGCCTCTCTTTTTTTTCTTTTTTTATTCTGGGATTTATTTACCTTCTATAATTGAAACTTTGTTGCTGCTCCAGCTCCAAGGCCACGGCCTGCTGAAAGCAGGTATCTGGAGTTTGTTTAGCTTCTCTAATTGCAACTTTGTTGCTTAGAGTGGAGCTCAGAGCCCGGCCATAGCAGGGAGGAAGCTTGGCTTCCTCCATCACTGGCGCAAGCAAGCCTCCTGCTTGCTTCAGCTGCGTGGCTGCCAGCCGCCATCTTGGTTGGGTTAATTTGCATATCCTGCTGATTATCCAATGGGAAGCATAGCAGAGTATGGTCAGTTACCATGTTTGTCTATTATTAGATTAGATGACATTCTAGAAAAATTAGAAGATTTAGGTTTAAAACCTACAAGATACTTAATATCTGTGAGGCTCAGTTTCCTCATTGACCATTATGTGGGCATGTTAGATAGTACCAGAGGAAGCTTAGCTCTTTCCTTTTCCTCTCTTGCAAAAAAATTGCAATGCCCCTATTGGTATGGCATGATAAAATATATGATATAAAAAAGCACGCGGTTGTCTGTTTATACTATTAGTTATGGTTTTCACTAATAACTTTTACCTTTTTTTGGAGTATTTCTAAATCATGGTTTTAGAAAAGATGTCTTTCTCTTGATGTTGACTTTTTTCTAATAGTGTTTGTTTTATTTCAAAGGCAGTTAAATGGAGCTCATGTTTTTATGCATAGACATTTGCAGTAACTCATGTAGTTAAAATTTAAATACACCATAAGAATGAACCACTTCATATGACATTTTATATAGTGGCACAGAAGCTGATCTTACAGATCTTGCTCTTTCTTGTTGCCCACTGCTATAGTTTTGGTGGATTTGAAGTGTGTGCAGACAGCTTACAAGTTAGGGAAAAGTTTATCGACTTGCTTGTCAGCACAATTCAGATATACTCATCTGGATACATAAAACTCTGAAGTCTAGATAAAAGTTACAAAGCATTTTACAAACTTGACAAATCAGGCCTTTTAAAATCCCATCTTTCCTTGCTTTGCTGCTTGCTGCAAGGCTGCTTGTGTCGTTGGTAACCAAGCTGGTGAAATAGCTTGGCTGGTGGGCATATTTTGCTGCAGAAGTCATCCCCTTTTGATCTTAACAAGATGAGCTGTGGTCATTTATCGTTTGAGTCTTATCTTGTTGAAAGAAGAACCTTGAGTAGATTTATTTTATTACACATCAGCTTGATGTGTGAAATTACTTATGTTGTCTGTATTTACAGCTGTTAATTCTCAGGAAAACAGGTGTCTTTATATTATGTAGCTCACTGGAATTTAAATCTTTTTAAAAAAACATGGTTCTGTCAGTATAGCAAACTCTTCAATATTTAGTGTAATTCCTGTGTTTTAGAGTTGTCAGAAGCCTATGGATACAGCTTGTTATAAGTTGCTAGAAGAACTGTTAGAAGCCTGTAGATATTTAGGGCACTAGAGTAACCTTTCAGGGAGGTAATTCCCTAGAAGGTGGTAGACAGAACCTCTACAGATAGGAGATGTGAATGTGCTCAGCACATTACCCTGGGATGAATAATTATTTTCCATTTAGAAGTGTACATAGGAAATAAAATGTTTAGCATTACCCTTTTTAAAAATATACTTTTATTGATTTTAGAGATGAAGGGAGAGAAAGAGATAGAAACATCAATGATGAGAGAGAATCATTGATTTGCTGCCTCCTGCATGCCCCCTAATGGGGATCAAGCCAGCAATCCCAGGCATGCGATCCCTTGACCGCAATCGAACCTGGGACCCTTCAGTCCACAGGCTGACGCTCTATCGACTGAGCCAAACCGACTAGGACTAGCATTACCTCTTTTTACAACAACTTTATTGAGCTATAATTCACATACTATGAAATTCATCCCTCTCCCTTTTTTTTAAAACAAGCTCTGGCCAGTTGTATTAAAGAACAATTTTGTATGATCTACTTCTCAGTCTGTTCTGGCGTGCCTCTAATGAGCCAGGATCACCTGGGTCGGTGGTAGCCATGCACACACTGTAGTATTTTCCACTCGCTGTGCCCAGTGCGGTCTGATTGCCACTGTAGTGATAGGCGCCAGTCTTGGCCGACATGGCCTAGTGCTCTGCTCAGGTCTCCTCAAGGCGGGTGGTTGTTGGCGATGATGAGTGGTTTTGGTTTGCCTTGTCTGATTATTTTCAGAGTCTGCTTGCACCCCAGCTTGTACTGTCCACTTGTCAGAACAAGTTGGAGCCTAGAGTTGGTTGACTCTAGTGACCTTGTCATCTTTTTTGCGGCCACCATCTTTCTGCTTTGGGTGGCCCCCAACCAAGAGCAGCTGCCAAGCTGGCTGGGAGCAAGAAAAAAGTAAAATTTACCCTTTTAATGTATACGTAATTCATTGACTTTTAGTATATTCACAGAATTGTGCATATAGCTAATTTTTAGGACATTTTTATTGCCTCCAAATGAAACCCTGTACCCATTAGCAGTCCCTCCCCATTTTCCCCTTCCCACCTCTCCCCCTTAACCCTGCACCTGCCCCCTGAACTTTCTGAATTTTAGTATGATGCATTGAAATAGAAATAAATAATAGCTTAATGCCACTGATCCTTTATATTAATGAAATTATGTAATTAAGTTCTATATCATTAAATGTTTAGAGCAGTGTGTTATTAAGGTTTTATTTTTCTCGAGTTGTAAACAATAGTGTCTCATCACTTCATGTTTTAATTAGGCATGGTAGTAGTATATCTGAGTCTATCTCTTTTTTTGGTTTTGAAAATTTGAGATAAATGTTTCTTTCCTTTAACCCCCACCTTGAGATAAATACAATGAACTTGATTGTATTTATCTTTGCTTAGAATATTGTTTCTTCACAGGACAACTAAGTATTTAGTTAGCAGTTATAATAGAAGTAATGTTTAAAATAACTTAAAATAAACTTTGCACTTTTTCTCAGTCTTAGAAATATGCCATTTCTGCACACAAACAATTGATATTCTTTTATCATGTTGATTTGTTCACTAATGGAAACTCTTAAGGTCCTTGTAAGCTGTGTGACTTTGGACACCTGACTGTTGAATGACCAGTGGATTAATATTCACAAATATTTGCTTATTACACAAGGTTAGTCCAGTTTTGCCTGGTTTAAATTGGGTTGAGAGTGAGAGACAAAGGGAATGTTTTTTGAAGTTGGCAAGTGAACTGACGGTTCTGTTAGGATAGAGATCTGCTTTGTAGTTCACCTGGGATGAGAACTGTCAGAATTATCCTAAAACTGTTATCATATAAAATTCCAATATGTGTAAGGAGTGAGAGTGGTTGTGAAACTGATTGTATAAGACTTCTGGGGAAAAGACCTTATGTAGGAACATCACTCTAAGGCTTCTCTGACTCTTCTTGGAAGTGATGACAGAACCTGGGGTCTCCAAAAGCAAATAATAGTAGTTCCCAGTGACTATTCCTAGAACAGCTGCTTTTCACTGCCTCTGTAGTAATAAGCAGTGGCAGATACCTTCAACAACTAAGATACTACAAAACCCACAGGCCGGCCGACCTGCTTTGGCTCAGTGGCTAGAACGTCGGCCTGCGGACTGAAGGGTCCTGGATTTGATTCGGTCAAGGGCACATGCCCAGGTTGTGGGCTTGATACCAAGTATCTTTCTCTCCCCTCTCCCTTCCTCTCTGAAATCAATAAAAACATACTAAAAAAACACAACAATACAAAAAACAAAACCCCCAGGCCGAATGAGCACTCCATTCTTGAAGTCACGCCTTAGGTTTCTCCTCTGGATATAAAACCAAAACATTATTTTTGAGTCATAAGTAAACAGAGGACTAAAACATTGCCATTTCTGGATATTAACAAGAGATGCTTGGTGTCTACATCAGTTGGGCAGGTGGAGAATGGGTATCATCATACATGTGGATACCACACTACAACTTTTATTATGGTACACAAAAATACAACCTGAATCCATGGTCTCGGGAGCATGCTTATCTATAGATACACATGTTAGATTTTATAATAGTACTCAGAGGAAGAATGGGTTTCACTTTACAGAGTTGTGTTCTGCTTACAGAATTTTAAGAATAACTTGTATAACTTGATGCTCCTTTGTGAAATAAATGAAAGCTACACTGTTTAGCTATCACAGACTAGGCCCTGATAAGAAGCTCTAATAATATAATTAGGTTCTGAGGTATTTTTCATGCTAGATTAGCTTCCATGTTAGTCCCCCAAAGATGCATTGTATTGCTGAGTGTTTCATGTTTTTGTTTTCCACTGAGTTTGAACAGGCCGTTTTGTCCATGCCTATAGAAGACTTTTCATGGCTCCCAGTTATCATGCCTGGCTTGTGTAATTGGGTAGTCATCAGAAAAAAAGAGGGGGGGGGGATTTTTTTTTAACCTTTGAAAGTGATATCCTTTTCAGCCTTGGCAGGTCTCAGTGTTCTATCTTTGTCTCTCAAATCCACATCGGAAATGCTAAGAGTTCCCGTACTGGACTTAGGAGAGGTCGTTGTCAGGAGGATCCTGTAGCACTTTTCAGAAATTAGAGGGTCATCCAGCGAAACTAGGCCACATAGTCTCAGGATCAAGTGCACCCATAATATCACTTGGATTTGAAGACCTGCATGCTTTTAAGCTTATCTGTAATTTGGTCTGGTTTCTATTGACCTATTCAAGCCCAGCATAGTTTCTGTGGTTGCTGAAAAAATACTAATATCAGTTTGCAGGTATGAAAGTATTTTTCCATTTTAATCTAATTTTTTTCTAGTAGGTGCCAGGCTTGTGTGTATTTGCCATAAGAATGTCTCATTTAGCCCTACTCACCCACTCACCTGGCTCCTATAGTACAAGGGTACAGTGAGGGATTACATCAGTGTTTTTTTTGAGAATTTGATCTGTTTGTGGCAGGTGTTTAGGAAGTGAATCCATGGCCTGGTCCTTTTCCTGAATTCTATAAATACAGGTTTTTATGTATATTTAAAAGATGTGACTTGGGCTTAGCTCTTGTTTATTTTAATTGAATCCTTCACCAGTGATACATTGGACTGTCCCATTACTTTTCAAGTCTGTTGACAGCCCTCCAAACAGAATGTTCTGGAGTGAAACACTGATCTCTGAAATCAGTGGGAATGGTACCACAATAAGTTAGTGGTGTAGTAGAAATCTTTTAACCTGTGGTTCCTATCATGGAAAGCTTTTACAATACGCGCCTCTGCCTATAACATACTGTTATTTAACTCCTTGCTGAATCAGAATCGTCATTATGAATATCATGTACTGAATGGTACTCACACGTAGGTGCATGTGTAGGGCCAAATAGTGTGTGCGCGACTGACTGTAAAAAGGACCTTGATTTTTTCTCTCTCTGTATCTGTGCTTCTTGCAATGTGACTCTGCAGAGGTAGAGTTTATTTACTTACTTCTCGAATCTGGGCTGACCTTGTAACTTGCTTTGGCTAATAGATATGGGAGAGGTGATGGTGGATCAAAAATGAGGCTAAGCCACAAGAGGTCTTACACGTTTCTGCGCTTGGAATCCTGTTTAGCTGCCATGAGAATTAGCCTGGGCTGACCTGCTGGCTGAGTCCCCATCACACCTGTCACTGCGTCCAAGAGCCAGCCAACCACAATGTATACGAGGGAGGCCATTCCCGATAAGCCAGCCAGTCTTGGCTGACCTATCAGACTATCGCAAAATCATGAGAAAGCACAAAATGCCACAAAATGGAATTGCCAGTTGACCTGTAGAGTTAAGAATGAGGCATGCTCATTGTTTTAAGCCCTTGGGTTGGAGTAGTTTGTTATGCAACAGTGTCTAACTTGTGTGCATGTTGGTCTTAGAACATGTTTCTTTAGGGGGAAAAGCTTCAGACATCAATTTACTTTCTGGTCAGTTGTTGCTGTCTCAGCAAGTTATCTTGAATGATATTTCTGCAAAATTCATGAATCAGGGACAGGGCAGCTGATTTCCATTGCTGTTGGCTACTCCCAAGTGTCTGTTGAATAGAATTACCATCTTTCAAATAATTTTTTCATTGTTTTTGTTGTCCTTTTACTCTAGTATTTCACATATTATCTGTTCTGTTGACATTATTAGAAGGGCAACCCAGAGAAGTCCCCTGTCATCATACATCCATTTTTCAATCTGTGTGCTCAGTGTTTTGATGAAGAATGTTAAGAATTTCCTCTTCATTTGTTTAGTGATAACACAAATAGATTTTGAACATTATACTATAGAAAAGCACTGTGCCAAGCATGGGCTTTTGTGAGCGAACAGTCTAGGAAAACTGACCAGTAAACAACAAAATACAGTAGTTCCCCCTTATCCACAGTCACTTTCTATGGTTTCATTTACCTGCAGTTTCATTTACCCGAGAGAACTAATGAATGAATCTCAGGGCACGGATATTTGTCCGTTGTGTTCACTGCTGAGTTTCTAGCACCTAGTGTTCCGCCTGTCACTAGAGCCACAATCCATGTTGATTGAATGGAAGGAGAAGGGAGGAAGGGAGAGAAGAAAGGAAGGAAATTTTAGAATATATTCATGACTGGAAGAGCAAAGAAAAGGAACACCCAGAGATTTGATTGTAGTCTGAAAGGAATATTTGAATCTTAGTGTATTAGCATTTATGTTTCATTGCTGTGAATAATCCAACATAGAGCTTTCAAGGGCCTGGGCACTACAGTGGAACTGTTGTGGTAGACAGCAGCCTCACAAACAAGTTCCCCAGCATCTTATAGTTCATTCTTCTTTAGAAGATCAACTCTGCTTTGTCTTCATAGTTTCTTCTCTTTTGTATTTCCATAACAATCCATTTTAATTTGCTTGTCCTTGAATTTTCAGATAATATACTTAAAATTATTGGATTTTATTTTATCTCACTGATTCTTTAGAGGCCATGCTTTTCTTCTTGGAAAAATATTTGCTTCTCAAGAATTCTTACCTTACCTGTTGTATGCCCAAGATAGTATATAACTTTGTAAAGGTATGGATATGACAATATCTCCAGAAACTCAAATAATCCTGATAGCAACATATGTCCTAGTGAAACTGCTTTGTAAGTTTATTATCTCTTTAATGAGTTCATTTAATTTTCTCGCTGCCCTGTTTTTAATTTCCCACTCACCACATGTGAGACAGATTAATGTAGTTTATTTAGAGGCCTTATTGCCAAGCAGCCAGGGAAAGCTTCTTTGCTTACATTCTGGTTCACCCCCTTTGTCTTTGTCTCAGCCCCTGTTGTGTCCCATCTGCTTAGCACACCCCGGCTGTGGCTCATTTCCATTCATCTGGGTCAGGAAGTAAGGGGACCTTTAAGTCAGCCTGGGTATCACCGGCCAGAGCTGTGGGTCCAGCACAGTTAAAGACTGGAAACTTTTGCTTTGTTTTTCCTAGGAACTGATACAATTACTCTCGTGACTGTGAATTTATATTTTCTTTCTGAAATGCCCCTCACTGAATTCTAGAAGTTCTAACTTTCAGAATATAGAAGCACTCACCTCAGAGGACTAGCCTGTTGCCACACTCCCCATGACTTCATCGCTCTTCACATTAAATTCTCATCATCACACTGGTGATTTTTTTTGCTCTTTGGCTGATGACTTGACTCAGTTTTTCTTTGAGAGTCTAAATTGGTCTAGGGCAGATCCTACTTTGGGAAGTAGAAAGAATTAAATTTTCTCCTGGCTCTGTAGCTAATATACCCATGAATTAGGAAAATAACTTAAAAACACACACACACACACACACTCCAATTACCAACATTCAAAAATAGCACTATTTATTTTTTCTGTTGGTTTGTTAATTCATCTATTTAGTTTTATGCATCTTATATCATTCGAAAAAATAGTTCAAAGAAGCTCAAAATAATAATAGTAACACACATTATAAAAAAGAAAAAAAGCATCCAAGACCATGAGAAAGTAAGGGTGAAGGGATAAGGTTAGTTCACAAAAAATTATTAGGAGCTGGTTTTGTTACACAGTGGGTAAAGTTAGGTTGTAGATTTAGTTCGAAACTTGCAAATAACCAGAGCAAAGATGGAGACATGCTCAGTTGAGAGTCCCAGAGTCCTCAAGATGAAAACATAGAGGTTTTCTTTTCAAAAGAGCATAAAAGATAAAAGTTTTCCAGAGGCCTCATACAGATTGCACTGGTTGACGTAGACAGCATCCTTTCAATAAACACAGCAGTAAATTTACAGTAATTGGGTATTTACTGTACACAAGGCACTATGCTAAGTGCTTTATGTATATTTTCATAATCAATTCCTTAAAATAACTGTGAAGTAATTATTTCAGAGGAGGAAACAGGCTCTGAGAGGCTGACTTGTCCACAGTCATGGAAAGAGGGGAGAGAGGGTTTAAACAGGCAAATCTGACTTCATTGTCCTCACCCTTATTTATTTTTCTGGACTCTACTCCTGTTACTATTTTTTTGTTGCACCCTTCAATGTAAGTCAAGGGCAGAACCAAAACATGTAATTCAAGAAAAATCATTCTCAGAGGGGACCATGCAATGCAGTCTAAATCTACAGCCAGCTCTCTGAAGATCCTACTTGGGCCAGGGGTAAGATTTGGATGACCTACAGCCATGTTCTTAACCTTCTTGAATCTCTTTGATGATGTAGGGGAAGTTACAGACGTTTTCTTCAAAAGGTTCACATATGAATTCTCATAGACAGCGCAAGACCTCCCCACAAAAACAGTCTAAGATGTAGAGTCAAGTGGCCATGAGCTCTGATAAGTGTTAGGTGTGCTAAATGGGAAGAAATTCTTTTGCATTAACTGGCTGTTCAATATTAGATGGCTTATCCCCTCTTAAGTCATAGGCCAGTCATAAGCCAGTTCTATCTTCTTAAATTTCACTAGATTCTAAATTCCAGATCTCATGTAAAGGCTGTAGGGCCAGAGAGCATTTGGGGACTTGCTGAGTTTCAGCCTCTGTTTTCAGCATGGGGTGCCCTGGTGTGTGACACTTCTCTGGCGTGGTCCCCAGCAGTGCCTTTTCTCAGCCACCCTGCTCCTGGTGGCAAAATGCTACTTCGTTCCCCCTGCCCTGCTGATCCTAGTAGTTCATAGCCCCTGTGCAATCTTTTAAACTATGTGTGGCGAGTTTTAAAACGTTTCCTGGATTCACCTTATTTATTTCCCTGTTTGATCTTGGTGCATCAGCTGCTGCTGATCTGTCTATATGTTCTTTCTCTTCCCCTCCACACAGAAAATCTATCCCCTCACTGTATTTTTAAAGAGTGTCTAACAGGCTTATCCAGGGGGAACTGCCTGCTTGTGAACACGTATGATAGGTCTGGAAGTACAGGGCAGTGAAGGATGGGGAACAGAAGACAGGTGTTTAATAAATGGGATTCCTCATCCTTGTGTCCTTGTCAAAGTGTTTTCTTATTGATATCTTCATTGGAAGAGAAAAATTGTTACTTATTTTATTGAATAGCGAGGACTTCATGTCTGTAACATAATATATTTTATAACAGCGAGATTTTCAAAGTCACTGCTTTTCTCTAAAAGATGCAAAATACAAATACTGTTCAGCCTTATTTTGCATTAGTTTCATAAATATGGAAATTTTGCAGTATTCTTTCTCAGGTAAAAGTATTACTCAAACCATCAATATGTATGGCATCCAAAATTGTTGTGACCTTACCTGTGTTCATGGGTTCATGTGATGACTGAAGCTTGAGTAGGTAGTAGGCATGGCAGTTGATTATTCCACTTACGTGAATATTGACATTTGTTACTTCACCCTTTTGCACTTTAGTTTTCCTCTGTAAAGTAGAAATAATAGGATTTTCTTCATAGAGTTGTGAGGATTGAGTGATAGAGTGCTTAGAATAGTGCTATTTTCATTATGAGCACATACATATCAGCTATTATGATTATTAGTTCAAATCTTAGCTTTAATTCAGATTATTAGTTCAGTATTCAGAATTCATTAGCAAACACATCTTGGCAGTCATGATTTCTGGAAATAATCCTGCAAGTACAAGAGCTCGGCTGTGGATGACTTAGTTAGAGATATGGAAAAGGTTCACTATTTTTAGTATAAACTTCTCAAGTAATGTTGACTTCACTGCTCAACTCTATGACTTGATTAACATTGTTTAACTTTTAGGTCAGGAAAAACCATTCTCTTTCAAGAGAAGAATATTTATCTCATTTTCAAATTCGCACTGAATCACTCTTGGCACATACATTTTATCTTTTAGAATCTGTTTTGCAGATGTGGAGCCCGCTGCTGTAAGACTTGCTGGTTGAGTGAAAGTTTCATATATACATTGCATTTCAGAGACATTAAAAAAAAAGAATAAAGCTGCAATCTTGGAGAATAATGGCTCCATCCTTCAGTGGCTTGTTGGAAAGCCTGCCTGCACCTGCTAATATCCCAGGAGAAGTTGGTCCAGAAATACTACTGAGCCCTGGCAGCACCCGGGTAAAGGGTGGGTGGAGGCAGATTTCTATAAGATTCGTCATACCCACCTTTTCCTGTGCTGGCTTCCCTAATCTCTCTCCCTTTCCCCCGTATCTCCTCCTTTTCCACCTCTACCCACTGTGCTCTGTCTTGCTCTTGTCAGGAGGTAGTAATTACTTCCTAACATAAATTAAAACAGTCATCTGTAATTATAGACACATTACACCTTTCTCCTCGTTTTAAGGCCAAGTTCACATATGATTTCTTATCTTGATATGTGTTGTAAGAGTAATTCCGTGAGTTACTTGCTTTATGCCCCAGGTGGATTCATGGTGAATTTCCTGCTCCCCATCAAGTATACATAGAAAGGCAGCTGGAGAATTATAGAATCCTCCGGCCTGTTCTCAGTGCCCTCTCCACTAGAGCTGATTTCCATCAATGATCTCTTCCCGTTCACTTTCAGTTGGTCAGGAATAGGCCCTATTAGAAGTACTTGATCTTTCCGATTTCAATTTCATTTTCTATTTTCTCAGATTCTCCCTTTATGTTAATAACAGCATCATTCTCCTTTGTCCAGGACCTGTGTCAGTGACACTGTCTTTCTCTCTTCTTGGTTCCATACTCTGCAGCCACGGGCCAAGCCCTTTTACTGGAGCACCAGTCCAGGCTGACTTTGGGGCACACTGCATCTTCTATACAATTTCTAGGATTCATGTGCAGAATCTCAACTCTCCCCAAAATAAACACATCTCTGGAATCATTTCCATATCTTTCCAGATGAGCTACCTCTTTCTTTTTTCTGGGTGCTGCCTCATGACCTGATGACATTTCCCCTCAGTTTTTCTCCTCCATTAGATTATGTGTTGGAGAACAGGCACCTTTGTATCCCCAAGTATCTACCAAGATAGCTCGCCTACAAAAAGTATTTAATATATACCAGGTATGTGTTGAATTGTTGCCCTGTGGCTTATTGCTTGTATGTTATTTCCACCAACCAATCTGTGATTTCTGGGGAGGCAGAGGCCCTGTCCTACTCAATCTTTGTTTCCTCAGAGCCAGGAACAGTGCTCATGATTTTGAAAAGTGTTTTGGAGCAAATGCTTTTTTTTAATTGATATTTTTTAGAGAGAGGAAGGGGACACACACACACACACACACACACACACACAGAGAATTAGAGATAGAGATAGAAATAGATAGAGAGAGAAAGAGAAAGATGTGAGAGATGCATGAGCGAAATATTGATCGGTTGCTTCCCACAGATGCCCTAACCAGGGATTGGAACTGCAACCTTGGTATGTGCCCTGATTTGTAATCGAGCCTGCCACCTTTTAGTGTATGGGACAATGCTCCAACCAACTGAGCCACACCATCCAGGGCTAGAGCAAATTATTTTGAAGAATATTTTAGGAGAACTCAAGAGTAGAGCAGTACTGAGAGAGAGAGATAGATAATGATATGTATTATAAATATGTATGTATTTAATTATATATATTTAATTATATACATGGGCTATGGGATTTTAATTTTATTAAAAGCCTATTATGTGTGCAAAACAATGCTAGGTATTGAGAGAATAAAAGGAGTCAAAATGGGTATCTGTGGATGGTTTGAATTGGCATTGTAGAAGGTAAGGTGTATGGAGGTCTCTATTCATTCTTTTGAAATACTTGTGAAGCATTTTTGCCATAAGTCTGAGCAGAACCATTCTCAGCATCTCTGTGGGCGTTCTCTTAAAACACTCTGGTGCATTTCCCATGAGCTTCATGTAGGTTAAAATAAAAGGGGTTAAAGGGAAAAAAAGGAACCTACTGCCTCAACATATTTGGTTATACATCTGAGTTTTCCCTTCCCTCCCTCCCTCCTTCTCTCCTTTCCCCTTCCTGTACTTAAGGTCACTTATTGAGATATAAATATGTATATTATATATTTATAATACACAACTTTTAAGGAGTACAACATCTGACATCTGGTATAGAGGTTTTTTTGTTTTTTTATTATTGCTTAAAGTATTACAAAAAGTATTACATATGTCTCCTTTTTTTTCCCCCCCGCCCTTGACAATCCCCTGGCCTCCCCTACCCCCCAGTGTCATATGTCCATTGGTTATGCTTATATGCATGCATACAAGTCCTTTGGTTGATCTCTCACATCCCCCGACCTGGAAAAAATTACCCTTGCACCCACTGCCTTCTCCCTGAGGTTGGATGGAATGTTTGATGCTTCTGTGTCTCTGGATCTATTTTAATTCATCAGTTTATGTTGTTTATTATATTCCATATCTGAGTGAGATCATGTGATATTTATCTTTCTCTGACTGGCTTATTTTGCTTAGCATAATGCTCTCCAGTTCCATCCATGCTGCTGCAAATGGTAAGAATTCCTTCTTTTTTATAGCAGCGTAGTATTCCATTGTGTAGATGTACCACAGTTTTCTAATCCACTCATCTGCTGATGGGCATTTAGGCTGTTTCCAAATCTTAGCTATTGTAAATTGTGCTGCTATGAACATAGGGGTGCATATACCCTTTCTGATTGGTGTTTCTGGTTTCTTGGGATATATTCCTAGAAGTGGTATTACTGGGTCAAATGGGAGTTCCATTTTTAAATTTTTGAGAAAAGGCTATACTGTTGTTTGATTTGTTGGTGATAGCCATTCTGACAGGTGTGAGATGGTACCTCATTGTCGTTTTGAATTGCATCTCTCGGATGATTAGTGACTTTGAGCATGTTTTCACATGTCTCTTGGCTTTCTGAATGTCCTCTTTTGAAAAGTGTCTATTTAGGTCCTTTGCCCATTTTTTGATTGGGTTGTTTGTCTTTCTTTTGTTAAGGTGTATGAGTTCCCTGTAAATGTTGGAGATTAAACCCTTATCGGAGATAACATTGGTCAATATGTTCTCCCAAGCAGTGGGCTTTTTTGTTGTTTTGTTGATGGTTTCTTTTGCTGTGCAGAAGCTTTTTATTTGATGTAGTCCCATTTGTTTATTTTCTCCTTAGTGTCCATTGTCCTGGGCTAGAGTTTTAATTGAATGTTGGTAGGAACCTGTTGAGTCTTCACCTGCAGTGGTCCAGGAGGTCACTTGGACTAGCACTCTGTGTCATTCAGGACTCTTCACTTCTTAATCTATACACCAGGCCCTGATCTCGTGTCTTGTGTGACTTAATGAAATAAAAGTTTTAAAAAGTGTTTTGTAAAGAGCTTTATGTTATTTGGTTTGTAAGAGCACGGAGTAATTTTTGTCTAATAAGAATATTGGTGTATATTTTAAATTGGGAATTTTTTCTACTTCCATTTAATGGACTTCTTCATCTGAGGTTTCCTAAAGTGGTCCTCAGAAATGTTTAATTACTGATGGTCATTCTAGGAATTTAATGAGACTTTCGGCTATAGAGATTCCAGCTGAAACTAGAAGAGACTGGGGGCAGTTAAAGGATGTTTAGTATATTTACAGAGTTGCGCAACCATCTAATTTACAACATTTCTATCACCCCAAAAGGAAACCATCTTCAGTCGTTCCCCATGCTTACCCCCGTCGTAGGCAACCACTAATCTGCTTTCTGTCTATATATTTGCCTCATATGGACATTTCAGATAAATGGGATCATATAATATGTGGCCTTTTGTGTCTAGCTTCTTTAACTTAGCAGAATGTAGTTTGAGGTTCATCCATGTGACAGTGGGTAGTGGGTTGAATGGCAGCTCCCCAAAAGATATTTCCATATCAAATTCCTGGAACCTGTGAACGGTTCCCTGCTCGGGAAGGATCTTGGCAGAGAGGTCTTATCCAGGTGGGCCCTAAACACAGTGCCAGTATTCTTACAGGAGATGGAACAGGAGAAGACACACAGCGAAGGCCACGTAAAGATCGAGGCAGAGCTTGCAGTGACGTGATGAGAAGCCAAGGAAACCAAGCCCTGCTGACAGGCACCGAAACTGGAAGAGGCAGGAGGGTTGTCCCCCAGAGCCTGGGAGTGTGAAAGAATAAATTTCTGTTGTTTGAGGCCACCCAGTTTGTAGTTCTTTGTTATGGCAGCCTCAGTTACATGTGTGTGTATTACTTTTTTTATTGCCAGTTTTCCATTGTATGGCAGCTTGGTATTTTGTTTATCCATCCATCACTTAATGTACATTGGGGCTATTATGTACAATGCATCTCGGAACTTCATGTTCAAGTCGTTGCATGGGGATATGTTTTCAGTTCTCTTGGGTGGAAACCTAGGAGTGGAATTGCTAAGTCACGTAGTGAATCTGTATTACAAAACTGCCAAACTGTTCTCCAAAGCGGTTCTACCATTTTACATTCCTACCAATAATGTATGAGGGTTCCAGTCTCTTCCTCACCAACACTTACTATTGTCTGTCTTTTTATTATACTAGTAGCTATCCAGTGGGTATAAAGTGTTATTACATTGTAATTTTGATTTGCATGTATTTTCTTAATAATAGGTAATGTCAAATATCTTTTCATGAGCTTAATGGGCATTTGTGTACATTCTTTAGTGAAACTTATATTTAAATCTTTTGCCCATTTAAAAAATTGCATCACTTAGCTTTTTATTAAATGATGCAAGTTCTTTAGATATTCTAGATAACCATTCCATTATCATTATATGATTTATAAATATTTCCTCCAAGTCTATGTCTTGTCTTTAAACTTTCTTCATTGTATCTTTTGAAGCAGATAAATTTTTAATTTTGACAATATCCAACTTATCTTTTTTTTTAAAAATCATTTGTGCTTCTGATGCTGCATCTACGAAATCATTTCCTAATCCAAGGTCATGTTTTAAGAGTTTTACCTCTATATCTATGGTCCATTTTAAGTTAATATTTGTATGATGTGAAGTAAAGACCACATTCACCTTTTTTGCATATAGATATCTAGTTGTATCGGCCACATTTTTTGAAAAACACACACACACACACATACACACACACACATTCTTTTTCCATTGAATTGTTATGGTATCTGTTGAAAACCAGTTGGCCATAATGTAAGAGCACAAGTGGTATTTATTGTAGCATTCATTCCCTACTCTGATGCTAGATTTCAGAGGGCCTAATTTTCGTAATTGTAAGTTTATAGCATTAGTACCAAATCTGTTTCTTTTAAGTGCGACTGTATTCTTATTGCAATTACTCAGTGGGTGCATGAGAATTATGTATGTTTATAAAGATTATTGTGGGTTTATATTGAAGCTAGATTATTTCCCCCATTTTTGTGGAACCTTAATATCTTAGTATTTGGACATTTTTGAAAAGAAGTTTGTCTTGTTGGATTTGTTCTGCCAAGAGAGCCAGCCAGTTTCAGACTGTTCCACCACTCACGCTGCTTGTGTAGTCTTTCGAGGAAAAATTAAACCAAGATCTCTTAAGTGATTTCCATGCAAAATTAATGCTTCCCTTGACTTCTGCCAAATGCTGTGATGCATTTATGCAGCAGATGCCAGAAAGTTTAGAACTTGTATTTGGAAAGAATTCAGAATTTTAAGACAGAAAGCATTTGTGCCTGGGGCAATATAACGACCCACCTGTGTTTTTTCTTGTCTTCGGTGTGTTTTCATTGTGTTTCCAGAACAGCCCAGTCAGATACTTCTTCTATTTTCAAATCATTTTTATAAAACGGTTTTAATTTTACAAGACCAGATCTCCCTTCAAGTTTCAAAATATGTGTTCCGTAACAGAAAATGTTTTGACAGATACCTACTGGCCTTGTACTTTAGCATCCATTTTTGAAGACAAAGACTCAGAGAATCAGAGCCATACAATATAGTGTAATTAGTCACCATCAGATTCTGCCTAAATTTATATTGTGTACATTTATATGCCACATTAGCTGCTTTCTTTTCTTCTGTTATTTGATAACCAGCTCAACCTGTTACTATACAATTGAAATAAATGGTACATACTTAGTGTTGGGTTTATTAGCTTTAATATCTTATTTATGGTCTGAGAGGAAGAGAGAAAGGAACGAGTATTTATTGAGTGCCTACTGTGTTCCAAGTGCTGTCCTGGACACGTTTACATCCCTAATCTCATTTAATCCTCATAACTCCTCATTGTGGCAGTGTTATTCCAGTTTTAGAGATGAAGAACATTAAACAAGCATGATAATGACAATGATATTTGTGTGTGGTCTTTCATATCATAATTCTAAAGTATCAGCTGACTTTTGGAGATGTTCAGTTATAAAAAAGGAGAAACCATAATAATTTATCCTCCCGGTTGCAGAGCTGACTGTAGAAAGAAAAGGCACACAAGTTATTTCTCAATGTTTTGCGCATATTAACTGTGGGAGGCATAGTGACCTGAGATAGGAGACAAGTAAGCAAGACAGAATATGTTCAGCAAGGGTAAGGTTTGAATGTTCAGATACAAATGTTACAAAACAGTGGATATTTACATGCAGAAAAAGTACCACATGTAAAACAGCCCAAGTGCCCATCAGTAGATGAGTGGGTACATTTACAAAGTGGAATACTATGTGGCTGTAAAAAAGAAGGAGCTCCTACCCTTTGTGTCAGCATGGAGGGACCTGGAGATTATTATGCTAATAAGCAAAACAAGCTGGTGGAGAATGACAGCTATCACATGATCTCACTCCTATGTGGAATCTAATGAATAAAATAAACTGACGAGCAAAATAGGTCCAGAGGCATATATGCATGGAACAGACTGACAAATCTCAGTGGGAAGTGGGGAGGGGACAGGAAGAGATTAACCAAAGAACTTATCTACATGTATGCATAACCCCTGGACACAGACAATAGTGTGGGGAAGGCTTGGGGTAAGGTGTATGTATGTAAATTTGTTCATAAAATTCTTTTCTTATCCTTTTAATGTTGTTAAGCTCTATAATGATATATCCTCTCTTTCATTCAATATTTGATATTGTCTACATTGCTGTTTTTTTTCCCCCATCAATTTTGCTAGCGATTTGTTAATTTTATTGAACTTCTCAGAGAGCCAGCTTTTGGCTTCTCCACTGTTTTTCTGTTTTCTATTTTATTCCTTTGTACTCTCATTTTTATTATATCCTTCCTTCTGCTTGCTTTGGATTTAATTTTCTCTATTTTTAGTTTCTTAAGGTTGAATGGTAGGTCATTGATTTGAGGTATTTTTTTCTAATATGTACAGTTAATGCTGTATTTCTCTCTGTATCCTGTAGTAACTGAATACCATGAATTTTGATATACTATATTTTAAAATCTGTTGTATTCTGTTCCCACCCTAGCTCTAGACTGCTGTTGCTTGTTACTTAGTGAAAACTCAGGGGCTGATAGCTTGGTTTTTACTCCTCCCCAAGGGGCATGAGGTCTTTGCCTGGGACATAGAGCAGGCCATCATTCTTTGTTAATGACCTGTTTTTTTCAGTGTGCTTTCTAGTGTATGTTACAAAATGGTGCATTAACACATATAAGTAATTCAGAAAGTAATGTGTGTATATGTAGGTGGTGTAGTTTTACTGATCAGAGTGTATCAGTCAGGACTGTGTGGAGGCCACTGCCTTAGAGGGTCAGAACGAATCTAATAGATGTGAAGTAGAATTTGCCATTTGCTCTTTGATTTGACAACAACACGGTTCACCTTATTGCAGAGAGTAACCTCATTTATAACTGGAGAATGTTTCACAGAGCACATTTCATTTAAAAATATTTATTACATTTACATGCTTAAAAGTTGAAGCAGTCTATATGGGCGTTTTGTGTTTTGAACTCCTTTCTTTTTGGTACATGACAGTCTCCTTATTTTTTTTTTTTAGGACTGTGAGGACATGGGAAGTTGAAAATCCAAAGAAACAAAAAAGTGTGTTTAAACCACGGACGATGCAGGGTAAAAAAGTGATTCCCACCACATGCACATACAGTAGAGATGGAAACCTCATAGCAGCTGCCTGCCAGAACGGAAGCATACAGATCTGGGACCGGAATCTGACGGTGAGTCAAGGACATTTAAGTCCGTTTTTCTTAGAAGAAAACCACCTTATATATAAGATAAATGTTAAAATGTTATGAAGATCAGTTTCCTGAGTTTAGCCCTAATTTAAACTTCAGTGTTAGTTGACAAAACATTGGAACTTTTGCAGTAAACAGCATTTCAGCAAATATACCAGCTTAGTATTTTCTAATGTGTATTAAATTTTGTTTTTAAAATAAATTAGGTTGTTTGGTATAAAAATTAAGAAGCACAGTGCAGTTTATTATACAGCATTTAAATGTAAATGATTTTGAAAATGAAGGATTTGATGGTAATGTAAAGCAAGGCTAAGCAGAGAGCTAGAAAATACCCTTTAAAAGATTTAAGAAAATTGTGAAATGTCCAAGATGATACAGCCATTGTTTTGCAGTTATTTCTGTAGTAATTTAAAAAATATTTTGACTTAATATTCCATTTGAATAGGTTTTAGATTTTTCCTTTACAGTTTAGGTCATTATTAGAATAAATACAATTTGAATTGGAGAGGATCATAGAATTTTATAATCATAGAAATAATGAATATAAAAGACTTCGACTAATTTTGTGAATTACCAATAAGCTTTAAAAAGGGCTTTATATGCCTGGCTGGTGTGGCTCAGTGGTTGAGGGTCGACCTATGAACCAGGAGGTCACGGTTCAATTCTTGGTCAGGGCACAGGCCTGAGTTGTGGGCTCTATCCCCAGTAGGAGGTGGGCAGGAAGCAGCTTATCCATGATTCTCTCTCATTGATGTTTTTATTTCTCCCTCTCCCTCTCCCTCTCCCTTCTTCTCTGAAATCAATAAAAATACATTTAAAAAAGGAGGGGTGTTTGTATATGTGGTAAAATCAGAACTTTTGATAAGTAGAATGATTCTACATTACTAATGTTAAAATGAAAATCTAGACTAATGTTATAGTAACAATTTGGTTCTTTTTTTTTTTTCAACAGTGATTAGTTTTATTTTATTTTTTATTTTAAAACTTTATTGTTGAAAGTATTACATATACCCCCTCTATCCACCACTGACTCCTTCTAGCCCGCCCCCCGCACCAGGTCTTTACCACCTTCTTGTCTGTGTCCATGGGTTCTGGTCTACTTATTAATTCAGTAAATTTTTATTAAGTACCTACTATATGGCAGGCACTATTCTAGGCACTAGAAATATTGCAGATTAGCCAAAATTCCTGGCCCTTGCTGTGTAGCGTAGTTGGTTAAAGTGTTGTCCAAATCAGTGTTTCTCTCTCTCTCAAAACCAATCAGTTAAAAAATTAAAAAAATAATTCCTGCCCTCGTGGGAATTACATTCTAGTTCTTTTTAAAAATTATGAAAATAATGTCTTTCAAATAAAACATTTACATTTTGAAAGGGGTCCCAGGAAAGTAGTCATCTTTTCAGGCACAAGAGTTAAAGTTAGTTTTCTAGGAATAAGGTAAAAAGTAATGGCAGTGAAAAAAGAACCCATGTTTATAATGCCAGAAATAGCTTTGGCATTTTCTGTTTGTCAGATCTCTTTATTTCTGTTTTCATCTTCACTACAAACCCTGTAAAGCTTCATAACAGCACAGAGATTTTAAAAATCCTTTGAATTGTAAACTGAGTTTTAGCCAAGCAGTAAATTTTTAAGTAACTGGCTTTCATTGTCTCTGGGAGCTGTTGATTTAAACATAGAAATTCTAAACCGTGAAGTTTTCTTGGGTAGCTTATTATTATTATTATTATTATTATTATTATTATTATTATTAGCTAGTAAGTCACAAGTGTTTACCTAAAGCAATAACACTGATAGATTTTTTTCCATACTCTGTCTTTTACATCATTGCTCTTTTTTCTACCCAAAACAATAGTAGACTGAAAAAAAGAAAGACAACAAAACAAACTATAAAAATAAAGATGACACCAGGACAGGGTCTAATCCCCACCCCAAGACAAACTAGTATTTGTAAATTCCTAAGCAAATACACCTAGCTTAACAATCTTGGTCTCTGCCGCTTACTGACTCTGTGACATTAGGCAAAGCCCCTGTCTTCTCAGTGCCTCGGTTTCCATCTCTGTAAGATGACCACATGTGCGTTACGTATATGACTTTATTAATGTCTCTGTGTCAAAGGCATCTAGTGTATTGTACTGCCTGGCGTGGAGTATGTGCTCAATAAACAGTAACTCTATCATTGACTTTCAAGGCCACATGGGTGTCCAGGGAATACATCAAAGTCGTCTTTCTTTCAGTCATGGCAACGCTCCAGGTTTCTGGTCTTCAGGGAGGCAGTCCTGCAGGTGGCTTTTGTGATGTCCGTCTTAGACATTCTTGCTTTCCTCCCCATTACCAGTGCCTGAGTTTAGTCCTTATCACCTCTCATCTGAAGTGTGTCGTTAATCTTCACAAGAAGGCTATGAAGTAGGTGTCTTTAGTGGTATTCCTGTAGGTAGATGAAGAATGGCCTGCTCTCACAGCTGTGTGCCAACCTTCTCCACCTCCTGCCTCGCCTCCGTGCGAAGCAGCAGCCGCTGAGTCCTTGATGATCGATTGTTAGTTATTGACTTGATTCCAAACTCAGAGGAGGCGCAGTGCTGAAGCGAAACACTCAGGTGGGGAGCGCGCGGAGCGGGCTGGCGGCGGAGGGCGCAGCCGTCGCCCTCAATCGGGAGGGAGTTTCAGACTCTGAGCTCCAGATCCGGGCGAGTCTCTAGGGACCCAGACTCAAACGGGAGAAGCGGGACTGTCTGGCTTCGGTCGGAACTCGAAGGCAGCTTTCTCTCCGAGGCCCGCAGCGGTTGCTGGGACTCAGCGAGGGAGAGCCCCTAGGGACGAACCGAGAGCAGCCATAACTGCTTGCTCCGCCCGCCCTCTTGGGTAGCTTTAATAGTGTCTGTTTAACATGGTTCATATATATTATTGTGTGTGTCTTTCTCTTAGAACCTTTATATTTTTTTAAAGATTGGCCTTGCATATCTCTTGAGGTAATGAGTATCCTCTGTTTCCAGTTTTGTAGAAAATAAAGCAGTTTGAATGCTAGTTCTCCTCCCACCTCCTCCATCTTTTCTAGCCATTCTGCTAATCATAGTCCTTGATTCTATTTTGCTAGAATTTAATAGTACATGAATGTATAGCTTATTATACCACATCCCATTCATGATATTTATTTATATTTTTACATTTGCATGTAAGTGTGGGGCAGGGGAAGCTGGGGCCAGAGCTGGGTATCACACCAGGAGATAAGCTCCTGGGCAGGTTTCCGCTGGTGAGTAAGAGCATATGATGGAGAGAGAATGCAGGAAAGAAGTCCCCAGTAGTAACTTACACCCACTGCACCCTGAATCTTTAAGTGTCTCCAGTCACCGTCAGGTAACCAACTGATCCACCCAAACAGGGCAAAATTGACTTTTTAACCCATGTTAACATTTGCTTGATTTATGGCCTTGTTTACCTTACCCTTTATTAATAGGGAGTAAGAGGTTTTATTTGTTTTTACATAGAGAGAGGATTGCAATGCGCTTAATTTAATTGAATATAGCATGGACAACCTTGTAAGTAAATATGTATAACTCTAATTTGCTTTTTTCAAAATTTTTTATTTGAATTGAATCATAATTTTATACATGTGAAATGTATACTTTTCAAAAAATCTGTTACTATTATTTCATTATTAATTGCCTTCCCTTTGTTATCTCATCATTCTATCTCTACCCCAAATGCTTGTAAATTACTTGGTATGTATCCCTCTGTACTTTTCTCCATCCTATATAATAAGAGAGGAATATGCCAATTAGCTGTTATGCCCTGAGGCGTAACAACCAAGCGCATCATGACCAGATCACGAATCAGTAGGAGGGTGGGCCAGCGAGGTACAAGGGGGCTGCGGAGAGCTACAGGTGGGGGCAGGGCAGCAAGCTATGAGGAGGGGAGGGGGGCGGGTGGATCTACAGGAGGGCGGCGACCTACTGGCGTACAGATTCATGCACAGGGCTACTAGTATCTCTATATCTGTATATATTTATATATCCAGCTATCTATGTAGGTCAGGAAAATTTCACCAGGTATTTTTGAGCACCTACCACCTAACTGAGAATGAGTCAAAAATGTGATCTTTCCCTTCTTTCTCCAAACACTGATCACTTAATAATTCACAGCCTTTACCCAACTGCTCAAGTTAAAGCAGTCAAATACTGCATATAGGGGGGAGAGAAGCATATTATAGGGGAAGTATGACTTAAAAAAAAATTCTCACCTGAGGATATGTTCATTGATTTTTAGAGAGAAAGAAAGGGGGAGGGAGGAAAGGGGAGAGAGAGAGAGAGAAAGAGAGAGAGAGGTGAGAGAGAAACATTGATCAATTGCTTCCCATATGTGACCCGACCGGAGGTCAAACCTACAACCCAGGTATATGCCCTGACTGGGAATCAAACCCACAACCTTTTAGTGTACTGGAAAGTGCTCCAACCAACAGAACCACCTGACCAGGGCGAAATTGACATTTAAAAAAACAATTTTAAAAAAGCAAGTGATTTAGAAAATGATTCTAGTATCATCCTTTGGGAAAAAATGGTGTATCTCTATAAAAGATAGAAATAGCAATGTTGAAAATTCAAATAGAGATTTTTGTCTTTGCGTTGGCTTTAATACTGGGAGTCTAGAAGACTGTCTATGACAGCTGAAAGTCTGCTGTCTAGTTCTCTAGCACATTTTGTCAGTGAGACCCGAGACATGGAACTTTCTGTCGATCAGTTCTGAGTTTCTTAAGCTCTATGCACTGCATTTTCTTTATTCATGAAATGAGGGCACGATCCCCACCTTTTCAGGTTATTTTGAGGTTTATATTAGGCAATGTATTTAAAGAACCCAGAATAAGACTTGTTGCACCAAACAGGTTCTTAGTAACTATTGGTCTTCTTCCTCCTCGTTCTTCTTAGCTCCCAGGTGTTTTACAGTTTTTGTGGAATGATGACCAGTCGCTAGAAGTTGCTGTACATCTTCACCAAGGCTTATCTATCTTTTATATGATAGCCATCCTAACAGGGTGTCAGGGTTATCTCATTGTGGTTTTATAAGTGTTCTTAAAACTTAAAGTTTTATAAGTGCTCTTAAAACATTTTATCACTTTTTAAAATTTTGATTGATTTTAGAGAAAAGGAAGGAGGGAGGAAGAGAGAGAAGAAGAAGGGAAGAGAAGAGAAGAGAGAGACAGAGAGAAAGAGAAAGAGAGACAGAGAGAAACATCAGTTTGTTGTTCTACTTATTTATGCATTCATTGGTTGATTCTTGAATGTGCCCTGACCAGGGATTGAACCTAAAACCTGGAGTATCAGGACGATGCTCTAAACATCTAAACTGAGCTAATGGCCAGGGTTAAAAAATGTTAACTTGTAAGTAAAATAGAAGAATTTCCCCTAAATGTGGTAGGAATAGAAAACATATATGTATACTCATGGGTGTATGTTGATATTTAGGGAAAAAATGGAAATCAGTCATGAACCAAAAATCTCTCTTTTAAAATATATGAATAAAAGCTTCTGTTATGGAGTCAAATGAATAAACATTATAAGTAAACAATTAATATAATGTTATATTTCCATTATGTTGAATAAATAGACCAGAGGGCCTATGTAGATTAAATAGAGAATGATGTAATTTTTGTCACTATTTGGTGACTTGAATTTAGCCAAAAAATTAAAGTGAAAGTAATTATGAACTATTTTTTAAAGGCCAGACATTTCTACCTGCATTGTGTGCAGTCATGATTATAGAGAGTCATTTTGTAACTCTGTTTTCAATTTCATTATACATGTATCCAAAGCATAGCTCATAATTTCCTCTGAAAACCAGATCCCAAGCTTTGCCCTCTTAATGGCCTCCAAAGAAAGTTAATTTTGGCTTTTTTTCTGATTATAAAAGTAATCCATAGTAATGTGTAAAAATTTTTACCCAAAATAGAAAAGCATCTGAAGAAAATGAGTCTCTTATAATTACACCATCCAGAGGTGAGCATTTCTAGATTCCTTTCTGTACTCACATAGGTGTGTGTCCTACAAGCGTGTGTGTTTCCATGCTAATAATTAGCACTCCTCTTCACTACCTGGAATCTAATGAGGAAATAAGACTAATCACTAAAGCAGGACAGATGAAGGCCAGAGTCCCCCTTTGTTACTGATGGCCGAGGAAGATGAAAGCCAGATGTGCCTGCTGACTAACTCCTGGAATTGGACAGACTTGTCCCCTCACCCCCACCCAGTCTCATCAACACTGAACCTGAGCAGGCTTGCCCCAGGAAGACTCATGGCATGGAGAAGCAGAGAGTTACTCCCTAAGGGCAGTTTGCACTCAAGAAAGAAAAGAGAAGCCCTGGCCGTGTAGCTCAGTTGATTGAGTGTTGTCCATGCACAGAGAGGTCACTGGGTTGATTCCTATCAGGGCACATGCTCAGGTTGTGGGTTCAATCCCCAGTAGGGGGTATGCAGGAGGCAGTTGAATTATGTTTCTCTCTCTCATCCATGCTTTTCTTTCTCTACTCTCTTCCTCTTCTCTAAAAAATCAATAAAAACATATTTTTAAAAATGGGAAAAAAGAAAGAAAAGGGAAGATCTGAGACATGCATTCTCCCCACATTCACAGGTCAGATTAAGAAGCCTTCCTTCGTAGGAAAGCGTGAATGGGAAAAGGTTGGGCAGAGGATATCAGATCAAATAGTACCTCGGAGTCTATGGAAAAGAGTTTGAAGACTCTTCTGAGGGTAATAGGGCCATTGGGTTTTACAAGAAGAATGACATCGTCATCCAAGTTATATTTTAAGAAGATTCACACTGGCCCGGCCAGCGTGGTTCAGTGGTTGAGCATTGACCTATGAACCAGGAGGTCACGGTTCCATTCCCAGTCAGGGCACAAGCCTGCATTGTGGCCTTGATCCTGAGTGTGGGGTGTGCAGGAGTCAGCCGATCCATGATTCTCTCTCATTATTGGTGTTTCTATCTCTCTCTCTCCCTCTCTGAAATCAATAAAAATATATTAAAAAAAAAAAAAAAGAATCACATTGGCTGTTCTGCATGGGGACAAAGGCAGAAGCAAGGTGATGGTTGGGGGCTGGTGGTTACGGACGTCCAGATCATTTTCTGGGCAAGAGTGCCTGTGGTGGAGGTGATGTTTGGCCTCGTTAGGGTTTTTAAAGCAACAATTGACAAATGGGTAAAATTTAATAAAGGTAATTTTTCCACAGTATTTAAAATTATGCCTTTTAAAAGTCTTGTACACTGGTATAATATAGATAATTTAATTTAGAAAATGATCCCATCTAACCCATTTGATTAGTACCTTTCATGATGCCTGGTTTTTCTTATGGTGAGTAGGCTGTGTGAGAGTAGAGAATTTAGATTGCATGAAAGCCTGCTTCAATATTGTGTTATTTTAGCAAATTTTGAACAGCTAATTTTACTTTTATTGTTATCTTGTATTCATTGACAATATGGTATGAATGCTCCCCAATTATTTTTTAAAAAGACTGTTGGGATTTTCTTAGCACAAGTCAAGTCCCGTGCAGTGTGTAAAAGGACTGCTGCGTCTTCTAAAAGGGCCAGGCTCTGGGCGCCTGCAGAGTCTACTCTAGAAGCCTATATAAGGGATGCCTCTCTCTGGGAGAGACTTCCTGAGCCGCGCTCCTCAGCTCAGGACAGCCGAGATTTATTCTGTAAGCTGACGAGGCCAAACATTACTGTCCTAACCATTATAAACAACATAGTAAATGTTAAATGTTCACTCCTCGAGTCACTAGTAGGACTTTTATATACAGAAAGTAAAGTCTGAGCCAAAAATGTGAAACAGTTCTCTGGTCTGCGTGCATTCTCTTAGCCGACTCTGATTCACTGCACACAGATGTGACGCAACCAGCAGTGACTGAGCTCCCAGGCCCTGGGTGCTTCGGGAATCCACCTGGCCTTTTCTTTCTCCTTCCTCCTTCTGCTAATTACTCAAGCTCTAATGATTGTCCACATTTCTTACAACGTCTCAGAAACTTTCATTTTTGTATGTGAGACCGAAGTGGAAAACATTGCAAGATTCTGTTAAACCTCAGTAATTCAGACTATTTTAAATATTTACCCATTTTGTGACTTAACAGAGTTTTGGGGGCTTTCAACTCTATTCTACAAAGTAATGCAAGGATCAGATCTTAATTCAGAAATATTTTTGAAGTCTTTGCCCAAATTTGCTTATAGTTAATTATATAAAGAATTACTCTCACTCAAAGCTATCTGATAAAGAATTTTATAGTAGCCCCCCCTTATCTGCAGGAGACACGTTTTCAAGACCCCAGTCCAAGCCTGAAACCAGATAGTACTGAACCCTATATAAACATATACAATGTTTTTTCCTATATGTACATACCTATGATAAGGTTTAATTGATTAATTAGGCACAGTAAGAGATTAACAACAATAACTAATAATAAAATAGAACAATGATAACACTATGCTGTAATAAAAGCTATGTGAATGTGATCACTCTCTCAAATATCTTATTGTACTATACTCAGCTTTCTTCTTATGATGATCTGAGATGATAACAGTGCCTGTGTGAAGAGATGAAGTGAGGTGAGGATGTAGGCATTGTGACGTAGCGTTAGGTTACCATTGACCTTCTGGCGCTACGTCTGAGTGACTCATGGGTGGGTGGTGTATACAGTGTGGCTATGCGAGACAGAAGGGTGGTTTATGTCCAGGTACAAGGGGGTGGACAGCATGAGAATTCATCACACCACTCATAGGTGCAAGAGTTAAAACTTATGAATTGTTTATTTCTGAGATTTTCTATTTAATAATTTGTATCACAGTTAATTGTAGATAATTGGAACCTTGGCAAGCAAAACTGCAGATAAGGGGAACTACTGTACTTTTTGCAGGAAAAGTGTGACCCTCATGGCTAGAAAACACTGATGCACATGGGACAGGTGGTGATGGGCCCGTACTTGTGTACATCATGGGATAACCCTGTTTTATTCTAAAAGACAGATTCTTATGCTCTCTCAACCTGAAAATATGACAGAGAAAGGGCTGATTTGTCTTAGAAAATTGTATTTTTCTTTTTTTACCCATAGTCTATTACAGTTTACATTGTGGCCGACTGCACACATATCTGTACACTCCAGCATACACATCCAAAACTGAAATAGACATTTACTGTAGCAGCTTCTAATCTTGCTATATACAATGCATTCTTATCTATTTTTTCATTCATTTTTGTTTCTAAGAAGGTACTGATCATAATCTATTAAATTAATTTTATTACCCACTAATGAGTTAGAATCCAGAGCTTATACAGTACTTTTAAAGCATGTCTCAAATATCATTGGATCTTCACAACAACCTTGTGAAGTAGGAAAGGCTAATATCAATTCTTTCAAAACATAGTTAAAGCCTATACTTAAAACAGAGGAGTTTTGAGTGACGATGAAAAATAAATGGTTTGGGCATCAAGTGACCAGAGGTCCCCATGAACAGTGGGCACCTGAATGGTGAGGGAGAGGAAAGGAGCTGCAGATTGAGAACAGGAGGCGGATGGACGCAGAAGATGCTTTGCCTGCCTTGGGATTTTTGCCTGAGCCCTTGAAGATACCTGGTATGCCACCAGAAGTCACCTCAGCCGAGAAGGTACTAGGTTGTTAGTCTCTTGAAAAGCTACCAAAATTAGTTTGCTGGGCTCTCCCTATGCGAGTGCTATCGTTCACCCCCTGCAGTCTCAGCCATACTAATCCAGTCCAGTTTCTCTAGTTAAGCCTGTTTCCCAAACTTCATCTGTTTGCATACTACTCTCCTAATTCCTATCTATAGACTGCCTTGCTGTTTACTTAATTAAAAAAATTTATTTATTTAAAAATTATAAATACCATTGAAAATTGATGTAAATGCACATAACATGCAACCAACCACTTTAAAACATACAATCCAGTGGTTTTAAATGTATTCACAATGTTATGCAACTACCAGCTCTCTCTGGTTTCAAAACGTTTTATCACCTCATAAGAACATGCAGTGCCTATCAAGTAATCCCCCCCCAGACCCCCCTTCCCTAAGGAAACATTATAACACTACTATAAATAAGAAGCCAAAGTTGCTGTAAATAGAGCATAGCAGTTTTTCAAGTTCTGTTAAAAGTAAAACAATTATATATACTGGCTAGCTGTCTGCCAAGGCTCCGTGCCTGAAATCTTTCTCTGTTAAAGAGATATTGGCAGGTGTTATGGAGGTATTAAAGACAAATTAGTGCCAAATTAAGACTTTCTGCTTGGCATAATCAGAAGAATTGAAGGAGTATTTTAAAAACATAAATCTTTTGCTATGAGTTTACTGCTACTTAATGCTGTTCCCTTTAGCCACCTAAAATTTGTCTGCAATAGCTGAATTCACCTTCCCCTCCTCTCATTCCTCTTCTCGGTAAAGGGACTGTACATTACCCCCATAGTTTTCTATTACTGAGCCCCTGGAATTCAGCGTGTTCTACTAAGTATGGTGAGTGTAATCTTCATTATTATCCTGATAGTATTAAATCGGGTATTTACCAAATAGTGAACTAGATGCTTGGAGAGTTTTAAGGAAAGGATAGATACTACTCTAAAAAAATACAAAGCTTGTTGTGAAAATTAATTTGTGCACAGTTAACAGAGAAAATAAAACAGATAATAGTCAGTAGATAAGTGGGCGGTGTTCTAAAAGTTCACTGGCTTAAATTATTTGGAGCTTGAATATTTTTCCCTATAACTAAGACTTAATATGAGTTATTATTGTGAATATTCTGTATTAGCCCAGTGTGGCTCATCTTTCTGTGCTGTTCTTTGTATTCCCCAGAGGTGGCTCTGGTGTGATAATAAGAGTACTTTGCCTCCCAGATTTTATTTTCCTCCTCTGAATAATGAGCTTTATCTCCAGCTGCTTGTAAGGATGAAATAAGATAACCTTTGTGAAAGTGCATTCATTCTTTTACTCAGTCCTTTACATTCATAGTCCTTTTCAATATATTAAAGAACTGCATCCAGACCATTTGCCCACATAAACCCAGTGGCATTGTTCTGTTGTGGCCTGTAGAATGTGACCAGACATTTCACCTCCTCTCATTGCTACCTACCTCCACATTAGTAATGGTATGGTGGCAGTGATAGTAGTGAGAATGATAATAATAATAATAATAATAATAATAATAATAATAATAATAATAATAAAAAAAAAATAATTAGAATAGGAGCTAACATTGCTTGCCTATTATGTACCAGGAATTTTTCTAAATGCTTCCAATGCATTTGCTTGTGATACAGCTCTAAGGCTAATATTCCTATCTCCATCTGAAGGATACGTTAACTGAGATTGAGTTATTTACCTAAGGACACACGTAAGAAGTGGGTAGACCTGGGATTTGACTCCGGGTAGTCTGGCTCCAGCGTCTGTTCCTTAACCACATCTTTTGGGCCTCTCAGGGAGTGGACTCCCATTCTTCCTCTCCAGCTGAAGGACCATCAGCAAGGAAGAGACGGGGGTGGAGGGATGCTCATTCTCCTCTAAAGGTTTGAAAAGCCAGGAATCGCATATGCTCCAGGGCAAACATGTCCAATAGAGGACCTGGTTCACACTGAAAAGACCCAGCTTCCGGCTGTATGTCCAGACAGGGCCTGCAGAGTCGGGTGTGTGGGGAGTGGAGCTAGGAGAGAAGGAAGGGGTATGGGACATAGTGCAAAGGGAGTTTCTGGGCCCTTCTATCACGTTAACAAGGATCAAACTGCAATAGAGGTTGAGGAAGACACGAAATCAGTTCAGACTCCACTGACTTCCGAGTCATTCCCTCAGCTGTACTCCCAAGTGCTGTCATCTAAATTGGCTGCATTAGAATTACTTCCAAATTGTATTTCTGGTTTTCTTCATGAAAATAGTGTGTAGAGTCCACATAAATTGAAGAAATAATTCATTTTGCATTATATTTATGCCTTACATGTTTTATTACTGAGAGAATCAAGAAATGGCATAAAATTAAAACATTTTGCTAAGTTTAAATGCCCATAACTTAAATGAAATTCCTTGTCATTGACCAGATCTAGTAGCCAGATGACATCTTGCTGTTTTATTTTTAAACCTAGAAAGAGTTGCCTATAAACCATTTAGTAGCAGAGCAAACTTTCCAAACGCTATGAGTTAAAACATATGGAGATGCTATAGATACTTGCCTGGGGCTTGAATGTTTTCCCACACATAAAATGTGTATCTCAAAGAGGGAAAGATGTTTTAAACATTTCACTGAAATATTAGTTTGAAACCCTAGCAAAACACATGATAACTTCTTATTTATTTGTTTTAAAATTCTTTATTGTTGAAAGTATTATATATGTCTCCTTTTTCCCTCATTGCCCTCTTGTATGCATATAAGCATAAACAATGGACACAGATAACTTCTTATTTTTATATTGATAAATTGAGTTACTTTTGTTAGATATGATAAGCCCCCCCCCCCCAATATCCCTAAATCCACATTCTTAGAAAGTGACCTTAGAAATTGTATATGCCTGAAACTGATATGGTAGCTGTGTGTGTTTGAATATTTGAGGTTGATAGTGATTGCTCATTTACATGGCGTTTCTCCATTTACAAAGATAGACTTGGACCAAGTGTTTCTATTTTATCTTATAAGAGAGTAGTTTTCAATATTTAAAAAACCAATGCATTGTCTGTTTTTCAGTTAGTTAAGAAGGCTTTGTTAAGCTTTATGTTCTGTACTCTGTTACAGAAACGGGATAGATTGAGTGTGCTTTTCAAACGAGTCTTTATCCTTACCCCACACAGTGATTTGCCATGCCTCTCCCGGTGGCTTCGGGGTGGGGTGATGTCGAGAGGGAGGCCTGCTTTTTTCCCTTTCAGTAAACGGATGTAAGCAAGAGAGATGCATGATCAGACTTAAGTTTTGGAGAACTACTTTGTTTTCCATCTGGGAGATAAATCAAAGGGAATTAGGCAGGTGGGGCGGGGGGGGGGGGGGAGGAGGCAAGAATCAGTTAGATTTCAGGTGAGTCCAGTCCTAAATGAGAGGTGATGAGGAGCTTAATCGAGTATACGGAGTGAGAATGGAAGACCAATCCAGAGAAGTGAAATAAGAGCATTAGGTTACAAGGCACATATGACTTGGTAGATGTTTGTATCTGAGGAGTGAAGGGTGAGTGACTGACTAGTCTGAATGACTGGAGGCCTAAGCCACCCTCCAAGGCGGGGAGATCTCCCTGAGGAAGTGGGGGGACAGGGGAGGCTTTAGGGAAGTCAGTTTTGGATGTGCTGAGTCACAGAATCTTCAATTCCGTAGCCAACTCAGTTGAATAAGTGAATGAATTTATTAATTACTGGGGCTCTCTTTCACCATATTTTGACTGAAATATGCCCTCACTTTTTGGCTTGGGGCTAGATTTCTATTTCCAGAACTTCACTGAGATCGGACTCTTTCCTCCATGATCTCCTAGTCCAGTGGTCGGCAAACTCATTAGTCAATGGAGCCAAATATCAACAGTACAACGATTGAAATTTCTTTTGAGAGCAAAATTTTTTAAACTCAAACTATATAGGTAGGTACATTGTTATTAACTTAATTAGGGTCCTCCTAAGCTGGCCTTTGCTAAAAACGTCCTCAATCTGATTGAGGTACCTTCCCTGAGGTCGACCCCTTCCAACTCTCCCATCCACACTCATCTTGTATACTTGTTTCGTCTATCTCCTTTCGCTCATCCTCTCTATATGTCCAAACCATCTCAACATACCTTTCTCAATCCTCGACACTACACCTTCTTTCACTCCACAACGTTCCCTAAAATTAACTTAATAAACTTTACTTAAAGTTTTAAGTCAACTTCGCACTGTACATGTGCGCCTGCATGGGTATTTTGTGGAAGAGCCACACTCAAGGGCCCAAAGAGCCGCATGTGGCTCTCGAACCACCGTTTGCCGACCACTGTCCTAGCCCAATTTCCTTGTTTTTGCTGATTGAATTTCCATGCCCTGACCCCTTGCCTTGTTTACCTGTATTACCACTTTGCTTAGGACCTCTGGCCCGTGTTTAACGATGATTTTTACCAACTCCCTCTGTGCCTTACTCAGCTTTGGATCAGAATCCCTTCTGGATGCATATATTGAGAGAGATGGCACAGTGATCCTCCATAGAGATTGTATTTTCTCCATGTCCCTCTGCACTAATTTTGATGGAAGTTGACAGGATACAACACCGCCGTGTCGAGGGAGAGTGCTGGACGAGGTCTGTACCCTGCTGCTTCAGAGCTGCCATTTGTAGTCCTTCTCCCCTCCGATGGAGAATTCTGACTATAATGTACAGATCTGCTAATGCTTGGATGTTAGTGAAAATGTGAGGAGTGAGACAGAGTCCTTTAGCATGATTTTAAGGGATTTAATAACCTTTTCCTGTTATTTAATGGAGAACTATCAAGAACTTGAAACTCTCTTCACCTTTCTTATCCTGTCTGTTAGGACACTAAAATGAGTTTATGTTGCAAGAGTGAGGCATGTACATTTTTTAGCACTTTGAGGTCTAATGTGCTTTTATATATATTATGGTGAGCTAGTAAGTTGAGTTTGAAAGTCAATATGGTGTAATGGTTACCAGTGTACACTATGGAGAGATGCCTGAATTCAAATCCAGTCTCTGCCATTTATTATCTGATGATAGTTTTTCCAGTTATAAAATGGGGATAATTACAGCACACCCCCCCCTCCCCCCAAGGCTTGTTAGGACTAAACGAGTGTGTGTATTTACATATGTATGTGTGTATATATATGTGGTGTGTGTGTGTGTGTGTGTGTGTGTGTGTATGCTTTGAACAGTGCTTGGGAGGTAGTAAGCTCTCTCAGTGTTAGCCATTGTTTAGCCTCCTCAGTTCGGAAGTTTATTTATGTTTGTTTTTCTGGTTGACTTCAACATGTCGGTCCTAACTCTCAGTGTCCGTAGTGCCTTTCTTCTCGGTCACCTCTCCAGTATGTGTCTCACAGAGGAAAGGTCACACTGATGCTAGATCTGAGATCACACTTTGTGAATTGGTATGGTGCTGAATCAGCCCTCTTCTTGGCAGTTATTGGAATCTATGCAGCCTCTGAAGTTTTAGCTGATTTGCTTATAAGGGAAAGTGATAACTGACACTTGTTTCTAAGAGCAAGACTAAAATATTTGCTTCAATGAATTATCTTTTAAGTATTTCTGGAATGATTTAATATACATAGCACTTAAAAGAAAAATATGTAACTTAATTAAATGGTTGTATTAGCCAGAGGAACAAAAGCTATTCACGGCTGCCCAAGGGATGAGTAAGTTAGAACATTTAGAAGAGATGAAAACAACCCCAGAGAGGGCATTCATTTAAATGATGAACAGCAGCGTCATTGTGTCCAGCCTTTGAAATTCTTCCCGTAGTTGCTCATTGGAGTAAGTTTTCCTTAAATAATTACCATATTAATATGGTGGAAAAACCTGAAAAAAATTTCCCAACAACTTTACACTTTCTGGCCGTGTGATTAAGACTCAGTGAAGCGATTTTAATCATTATAATATGACTGTGATTTCCCTCCCCACCCCCAGTGGATATGGACATTATCCATCTGTGAAGACTCGTCAAGACTTCCTCAGACTTTTATTGTCGTTATTTAGAAGTCTATTTAAAGGAAAGCCAGAGAGCTCACTGGGGCTGCTAGCGAGACAGAAAGAAGTTAAAAATTACTCTCTAAATACTTTTTCTGCCCCATCTGTGGGTTCAAGAACTCTGGTCTATGAGCCTTATTTATGCACAAATTTGTCTTAGTACCTTCACTTTCTTGGCTCTTAACTCTTTTAGGTCTGAGCTCATTGTATAATTCTCTGTCCATGGCTCTGGCCTTTTACATCTGAGCTGATGCCAGTGTCATCTGTTTTGGGTTATAAGCTCCTTGAGGGCAGTGCGTCTCTTTTGGCTTGGGTTTGACAACACCCTTTGATGGTTATCATGATGATGAAGTGGTTTGCTCCCTTGATTTGAAATATACTCTTGACTTCTGGTTAGCATAGTTTGAGATTTCACAATATTGCAACTATTTCTTAATATTCATCAACTTTCCAACTGCTTGTGTCATAGCAAAACAACATAATAGCTATGGTATTGTTTGTTGATCATTTTCTGGATACTAGAAGTGTGTTTGAGCACTTTACATCTATTATTTCATTGAATTCTGGAATTGGTATTATAGTCTCATTTTATAGATGAGAAAACTAAGGCTTAAAGAAGTGAAATAACTTGTCTCTTATGTATAACTAGAAATATTAAAACCAAGAAACTCAGGTCCATCTGGCTGCAAAGACACTGCTTTCAATCACTGTATCATGCATGGTCTTCTTTGATCCCCATGGATATTTGCATGTGCTATTGATTCTTTTATATCTCTGAAATATATATTTAAATTTTTTGTAATAGAATGCTTATAGAGTTCTCATAATTCTAATACCATGACATTGAAAAACAAGTGTATTTCACGTATTTGTCTTCATTGATTAGGGAAAACTTCTAAAAACATCTTATGTCATTTATCTAACATTGAAAAACCTGCGTTAATGCCATTTTATGTTGCGAACATTCCGGATGGTAGCTGTCAGTGTTGCTGCATTTTGTATTTCCGTGATAATTCTTCTATAGCTGTGTCTCAGCCTTTCTGATGTAGTAGTCACTAGTCATTGATCAATAGACTATTGTGCGGTTTTTTCTTTGAGAGAATGATGGAGTTAAAAATAATCACAATAATAATTTTAAAAGAACATGCTGACATTTAGATCTAAAGACTTTCTCCTCTAGGCTATAAAGTCTTAAAAGTAGGTCACACTCTGGGTTTAAACTCTGAACAGATACTTGCTCTCTGTATCAACTTACCTTTTGATCTCAAAGCTGCACTTATTCTCGACTTCAGTGAATTTTAAATTGTCCTTCCAAATTTGGAAATACTGTGTGAAATGAAAAATCACTAGTCACTTAAAGGAGATCAGTAAATAAACAAGTTTGTACTGTTTTGTTCCGTCCCTTTGAAGAATTGGAACTTTTCTTTAGTCGGTGATTTAAGCTAGAAATAGGAGGCAGCTTAAAAGTCCAGAATTTCATGCTTACTTGAATAAAATGAGGTATAGTGTGTAGCATCTTTAAAATTCCTGTTAGGGCTGTCTTTTATTAACCAGAGGACAGTGGAATAGGAGAGTGTTTGTGGGCTGTACCCCAACATAGCTCGTTTCTCGGCGTTAGCATCATTGACATTCTAGTTGTTGTCCAATACTCCATTCATTACGGCAAAATTGCTGTGGGTCTTTTGAACTATTTTTCAGTTCTACCACCACCACAAACCACTGAAGAACATGACCTTTAGCCTTTCCTCTTTTATTTCTCTGATTCATAGCACACTTTCTTATACTTAGAATTTCTCTTTCAGATTTTCCTGCCATATACTGCCTAGTTCCAGTAGATATAAACCCCAGGTTCACTTCTCTGCTATAGGTACTGAACACTGAAACACTTAATTGTGTAAATTGATTTTTGTTGTTCTATATGGTAGTGTAAACTATTTTAGAGAGGCCTGTTTATTCTATGGCTGGAGAAGATTGGTGATGGTGGGGAGGTGTCGTTAAAGATTACATTAAGTATTCTAGATCTAGTGACTTCCAATAGAATATTTGATTTAAGTATACCTGTAGGAGTTTTGAAAGTGTGATTGCTAAAAGTGTGGTACCTGCTTTCTGAGAGTAGGTCTTCCTTTATTAGTATAAACTCCCTACAGTTAAGTTCACAAGTATTTATTTTAACTGGTGATGATTTATTTCACATTTTAGTTGCTTAGCCTACTATTTCCACCTCCCCACAGTATTACCTAGTCTATTTTCTGTTTCTCTCTATATTAGCTTTACTTTTTCCTTTGAAATGCTTAGTCAAGTTCTTTCTTTTGTTTTTCTTCCTCCATTTATTCATCGTCTTAGTATGGAAAGTAATAGTTAACTAAATTCTTTAAATTTAGAAAATAACTATATTCTTTGTCCTGTTGTTATTTATATTTGACATTTTAATCTTAATTTCTGTTGCCAAGATTTAAAATAGGAGCACCAAGGAGACATTTGAAAATGAGCATATAGGTTACAATCCTATATCCAAATATTGAAGGGGTCCCGTTTAAGATGTTCTCAAAGACAGTATTTCCAGCATAAAGCTGTCCAGATAAGACAGGTATCAGGCGCTCATAACAACCAGGAAGTGGGAAATAGAATTTGAATTAGGAAAGAGAACCCTGTTGGAGGCCCAGTGCCTAGGGGCACACAGTGAGCATGCCTTGTATGCTGACTCACAGAGGACTGAAACGGAGAGGCCTGGCTCACTCACCTAAGGGTGGCATAGGTAAAGAGAGAGAGCAACACAAACTCATCCTGCAGCTGTTTTTATGTCTTCAGTTTCTTACTGCCAGCTCCTAATTCCATCAGTTGTTCATAAATCGAGAAAATAAGCCAGCACCCTCACTTCACCTCATTTTTATTGCATAAATACTATTGCCAGATCCATTATTTTATAAGATTATGATCCAGATCAAAATATGAAAACAATTCAAAACTGACTAGAATTACACAATACATTTTTTTGGTGTTTTTTTCAGTTTTGTTTGTTTTTTTGGTGAGCAGTAAGTGATTTGTTTTCCTAAAAAGAATGAAAACTCATTTGCTAATTAATTCATAAATCCAGAAGTATTTTGAACTTTTTAAAAAATACATATATTTTTATTGATTTTAGAGAAAAAGGGAGAGGAATAGAGAAATAGAAACATCAGTGAGGAGAGAGAATCATTGATCAGCTGCCTCCTGCACGCCCCACACTGGGGATCGAGCCCGCAGCCTGGGCATGTGCCCTGACCGGGAATCGAACCATGACCTCCTGGCTATTTTGAACTTCTAATGACAGTTCCTACTTCTATCAAATATAGGATTAGATGAGAGGTAAGGCATTCTTTAGAACATGAATATTATACTTTCAAAAACATTGTCAAACTTCACTTTTTCATGACTTCCTTGGGCATTTTGGAAATAATTTTTAGATTTTCTAAAATCTTTTAAACTTCACTCAAATGAAAAGACAAAATAAGAGCAAATTTCCTTTCCAGCCTTTCTTAGGGGAAGGCTAGAGCTTTGTGTCTGTGGTCGCTTCAGAAAAGGTGGAAACTTGGTGGGATCTTCCCAGCTGCAATCGATGTGATGTGTGACCATTGTGACACTACCCAGGCTGTAACCAGACACATCCTGCAAAGGCTGCCTGAACTTCGTGCACATTCTCATGAGACCTAGAAACAGAGTTGGTGCTTGTTCTTCTAGGTAGCTCATAATTTATACAAGAAAGGCAACAGCTCTGCTTTTTGGTAACCTGTGATATTTCCGACCTTACTAAACGATGCCTCATGTTATATGAATTGAGGAACAGCTGAAATCTCTTTTAAAACCGTTGCCAGTCAGTGGAGTAAGTTGAGTGTCTTTCATTCAGTGCCGTGCCTGTGACACTCGTGAACTCATTTGGCCGCTTTCCCACGTTCACATTGTTGTACATCAGCTGTAGCCAAATGTCTGTGTGTCAACTGTGCGACTTAAAACGCTAAACGTCAATACTTTTCTCATGAAAATAATTCATAGTTTCGCTTTGAGTGCTTCAGACAAGGAGACACTCAATAAATATTATTGACAGACTGAAGTTTGTGTAGAGAAGTTTCAAAAATATAAAATAGTTGTTTTTTCATGGAAACAATTTGTTTTCCACTTTTCTTTCCACGAAGAAGCCCCCATACTAAAAACAGCTCATCAATAAATATGTAGGATGAGCAAATGAAAAGTGTTTTTTTTTAGAGGATGTACTAATAAGTACTTTCCTCCAGTGTATTTTCTTGCTTTACTTGCTTGACTAAGGTGGTGATAATGACTGCAATGTATAAAGAACCTGTGGGCTCCTTTTTAAAAGGCCATGTCTTTCAGGCATGTTGAATTTTCTTTTGTTTTTATATACATTTATGAAGCTATTAGACTGTAATTTATGAGGCTATAATTTAGAAACTTACTGTGATTAATCTCAATATTGACTTGAACTTGTTAATTTCTTTTTAAAGAATAAAATTCCCCCCCCCCCCCAAAAAAAAGAATTAAATGTTCCAGAGAAAAAGAGCTCTTCTTTCAGTGATAATCTGTTGGTAGCTAGATTGTCAGAGGTCACTGTAAAATAAAATGTCAACAAACAAACATCTTTAGAACTCTACCGATTTTTTGTCATCTGGAGTTTATGTACAAAAGTAGTGGTTTGAGATATTTCTTTGGCTTTAATGAAACAACATTATGAAGTTGAGCATTTGCTACTTCTTTGTAGTTTGTTATTCACAGCCTTTGAATTATAGCTAAAAATAAGCGTGCCTTCTTTATGAAAGGAAGAGTAACTGGACTTTTCAAATATGAAATTTTATTTACATATTATATTTTTTGATAAGTTGTGGTACACACACACACACACACACACACATACACACAATAGAATATTATTTAGCCATAAAAATAATGAAATCTTGCCATTTATAAGAATGTGGTTGAACTTCGAGGGCATTATGTTAAGTGAACTAAGTCAGGCAAAGAAAGACAAATACTATGTAGAATTATATATAATTTAATCCATATAAATTCGATTAAAAAATGTTACAGCACATAAAAAATGGTAATTTGGAGCAAGAATTTTATCTGCCATTTTGTATTTTTATCTCTTCTAAATTGCACCGATCCTATTGAATTTTGCTACTTGTGACCCTGTTAAATTTTACTTGTAAGACATTAACTTGCTTTTTTAAAATTATTAACATTGTTAGCGTACTCTGAATGATTTTTGAAGTGATTTTAGAAATCATTTAGAAATGACATAAGATGAAACAATGTGAATTTTAAAATATATATATTTTTTTATTACTTAAAGTATTACAAAGAGTATTACATATGTCTCCTTTTTTCCCTCCCCTTGACATTCCCCCGGCCTCCCCTACCCTACCCCCCGGTGTCTTGTGTCCATTGATTATGCTTATATGCATGCATACAAGTCCTTCGGTTGATCTCTTACCCCCCCCCCCCCCGCCCCCCCCGGCCTTCCTGCTGTAGTTTGATAGTCTGTTTGATGCTGCTCTGCCTCTGTATCTATTTTTGTTCATCCGTTTATAATGGTCTTTATTATCGATAAATAAGTGAGATCATGTGGTATTTTTCTTTCATTGACTGGCTTATTTCACTTAGCTTAATGCTCTCCAGTTCCATCCATGCTGTTGTAAATGGTAAGAATTCCTTCTTTTTTACAGCAGCATAGTATTCCATTGTGTAGATGTACCACAGTTTTCTAATCCATTCATCTGCTGATGGGCACTGAGGCTGTTTCCAGATCTTCACTATGGTAAATTGTGCTGCTATGAACATAGGGACGCATATATCCTTTCTGATTGGTGTTTCTGGTTTCTTGGGATATATTGCTAGAAGTGGAATCACTGGGTCAAATGGGAGTTCCATTTTTAACTTTCTGAGGAAACTCCATACTGTCTTCCATAGTGGCTGCACCAGTCTGCATTCCCTCCAGCAGTGCACGAGTGTTATAATGTGAATTTTTAATGATGAACTCCCTGAAGCATATTCCTATACCCAACTTTATAAAAATCAAATCAAATTTTTCAAAAGGCATTTAAAAAAGGGTGCTTGTGTGTACACTAGAAAACCTCATGTAAAAAGTGCCGGGAGCCGGTCCATCCTTGCTGTTTCAAAGGACCTGGCATATATGGCATACTGTTCTTAAAATGTTTGCTCACCTTCTTGGCACTATGTGTTTTAACCAGGGTCTCCTCTCTGAAAGGTTGTTTCCCCAGGTAGGGATTTTCCCCTGAAGTTAGGGAGGGAATAAAACCCCTCAACTAAGTGCCAGGCGGGTAATTAATCACTTTAACTACGAACAATCATGCTTAAGCTACATAATCTTTACTTCCTGGAATGGAGATAAGAAACGCCCTAACCTTTGTAATAGAGATTGATAGGATTGAATCAACTGGTATAAATATAGATGTAACAAGACAGCAAGACACAGAACTTAGAAGACAGAACCAAGAGAGACAGAACCTAGGCACAGAACCTAGACACAGAACCTAGAGACAGAACATGGCAAAAGATCCTGGACAGAAACTGGCCTCAGAACCTAGAGACAGAACCTAGCGAGAGAACATGGCAAAAGATCTTGGACTGAACCTGACTACAGAAATTGGCAAGAGAACCTGACTAGAACCTGGTGACTGAACCTGGCTGGAGAACCTGGACAGAACCTGGCTGGAGAACCTAGCGAGGGAACATGGCTACAGAACCTGGCTGGAGAACCTAGCTGGAGAACGTAGCAAGAGAACATGGACACAGAACCTGGCTGGAGATCCTGAACAGAACTTTGCTGGAGATCCTGACCAGAACTTGGCTAGAGATACTGGCTAGGCTGCTGATCAACTGAACGCTGCCTCCGAGTCTTTCCCTCTTTGCCGACTCCGTCCACACCTTTGGGGACCCCTGGACCTGCTGGGGTTGGACCCCGGCAAAAAAGGTCCCTGGTCTGAGATATGCAGGGTAGTGACAGGAGACAGTCAGCTCTCTGAGTAAGGATCAGTCTGGGCAGAGGTAGAGTGAAGAATGGAAGTCTAATGACAGTATCACTCAGGTGTATCTAGAGCAAAGGGTTTTTACTGGGAGTAGTAGGAAGATGGGCCAGGAAGCTAGGTTTGGGTCAGGCCAAGGAGGATGACTATCATTGCGCCTGATTTTAGACATTCACTCATGCATTTATTCATTCATTCACATACTTTCTTACCTATTTACTTACTTACCTTCTTATTTTGCAATGTCAATTCCCAAAACTTTATGCATATGGAAGTAACACAACCAATAGAAAGTTTTAGAAAGATTAACTTGGTTGAGATGAAAGAAATGAGATCTCTTCTTACCTAAAGCTATTATAAAAATGATAACTGGGATGAAGCAGAGGAGCATCATGGGGAGTGGGACTTGAGATCTTGAGCAGGTTATTAACCTTTTTGACCCTGTATGCGGTTTTTGCATGCAGACAATGGATGGAGTAAAAATATCTTTCCTAATTATCTCACTGAGTCGTTATGAGCATGGAAAGTGATAGTACACAATTAAAGTGCTGTGTACACTGTGAGGCTTGCATGCATTTAGGCTTATATTACTTTTTATATTACTACTAGAGGCCTGGTGCACGGATTTGTACACCGGTGGGGTCCTAGGGCCTGGCCTGCGCCCTCTCACAATCTGGGACCCCTTGGGGGATGTCGGACTGCCGGTTTCGGCCCACAGGCCAGGCTGAGGGACCCCACTGGTGCATGAATCTGTGCACTGGGCCTTTAATATGCATATAAGATCCTTGGTTAATCTCTTCCCGCCCTCCCTTTTCCCCCTCTTCCCTCTGAGATTCATCAGTCTGTTCCATGTTTCCATGCCTATGCTTTGAGAGTCTACCCCCTAGTGGTCAGTGTGCATCATAGCTAATGGTCGAACGGTCACTTAGGCTTTTATATATATACTAGAGGCCCAGTGCACAAAAATTTATGCACTCACGGGGGTGGGAGGGCGTCCCTCAGCTCGGCCTGTGCCCTCTCACAGTCTGGGACCCCTCAGGGGATGACCACCTGCTGGCTTAGGCCCACTCCCCGGGGGATTTGGCCTAAGATGGCAATCAGACATCCCTCTGGCAGCCTGGCAGCCCTTGGGGGATGTTCACTTGCCAGCGGGGAGCAGGCCTAAACTGCAGTCGGACATCCTTAGCGCTGCTGAGGAGGCAGGAGAGGCTCCCACCACCACCACTGTACTGGCAGTCATCAGCCAGGCTTGTGGCTGAGCAGAGCTTCTCCCATGTGAGAGCTCCCTGACCACCAGAGGGCAGCTCCTGCATTGAGCGTCTGCCCCCTGGTGGTCAGTGTGTATCATAGTGGCCAGTCATTCCCAGTCCCTCTGCTGTTAGGGTCAGTTTGCATATTACCCTTTTACTATATAGGATAGAGGCCTGGTGCACGGGTGGGGGCCGGCTGGTTTGCCCTGAAGGGTGTCCCGGATCAGGGTGGGGGTCCCGCTTGGGTGCCTGGCCAGCCTGGATGAGGGGATGATGGCTGTTTGCATCTGGTTGCACCCCCTTCAGGGTGGGGGTCCCCACTGGGTTGCCTGGCCAGTCTGGGTGAGGGGCTGAGGGCCGTTTTCAGGCTGGTGGGTGACTGAAGCTCCCAACCTCTCCTTTTTCTCTTTTTTCTTTTATTCTGGGATTTATTTACCTTCTATGGCTGTCACTGGAGCTGAGAGCCGGCTTTAGCTCTGAGGCTTGGCTCCAGCTCTGAGACCTCCCCTACTGAAAGCAGGTCTCTGGGTTTGTTTGGATTCTATAATTGAAACACTGTTTCAGCTCCAGCTCCAAGGCCGGCTGGCTGAAAGCAGGTTTCTGGGGATTGTTTAGCTTCTATAATTGCAACATTGTTTCTTAGACTTCAGCTCAGAGACCGGCAGCGGCAGGCGGGGAACCTTGGCTTCCTCCATCACTGGAGCAAGCAAGCCTCCTGTTCGCTGCAGCTGCCTGGCTGCCGGCCGCCATCTTGGTTGGCAGTTAATTTGCATATCTCACTGATTAGCCAATGGAAAGGGTAGCAAAGTTACGGTTAATTACCATGTTTCTCTATTATTAGATAGGAGATATATATATATGAGGCCCGATGCACGAAATTCATTCAAAGGGCTTGGCCCTCGCAGCCCTGGCTGCCTTAGCCAGCCCTCGCAGCCCTGGCCAGCCTTTGCAGCCCCAGCTGCCTCGGCCGGACCTCACAGCCCCTCGCAGCCTTGGCCGGCCCTCACAGGCCCTCGTTGCCTTGGCTGGCTCTTGCAGCCCCAGCTTCATCGGAAGGTCATCTGGACGGTCATTCTGCTGTTCAGTCTAATTAACATATTAACTCTTTATTATATAGGACTAGAGGCCTGGTGCATGGGTAGGGTCCCTATGCCTGGCCGGCGATCAGGGCCGATTGGAGCCTTCCTTCCCCCGGCTGCCAGCTGCCGGCCCGGGCCTTCATCCCCCTGGCTGCCAGCTGCCGGCCGGGGTCTTCCTTCATTCTGTGTCGCCCCTGGTAGTCAACACACATCATAGCTATGTGATGTTTGACCATTGTGACACATCAGGGGGGTCGAACTCCTGAGGGGACAATTTGCATATTAGCCTTTTCTTATATATGAGAGATCAGCATGTACTGGCAGCTCAGGGAGTGTAGGCCATTATACTAGTTACTAAAAGGAGGATTGGGTGTGAGAGGGATACTTGGTAAGGATCAAAGATGATGCTTAGTGACTGAAAAAAGTGTAAAGTAAGTTAGGATTGGGAGTAAAACTATATGAGTTTAATTTTAAGAATATTGATTGGAAGAGATGATAGTATATCTAAGTGGAAATGGCTAGTATCATTAGACATACAAGACTTTGCTAGAGAGAAAGTTAGAGTAGCCGAGTGAAATAAAAATTTGGGGATCATTTGCATAGTAGATAACCGAAGCTGTGTGCCTTCATGAGCTCTGGAGCAGTCGGTATGGAGAGGAAAGCAGACAGATTTAAGGGCAACACCATGCATGTGTTTTGTTCCCTCCCATACCCTCCCTCACATGCTCTGCTCCCTGTTTTGAGGAGGAAAAGAAACTGTCCTTTATAACTCTCTCCATTGGTCACTCAAAGACCATTAGTCACTGTTCATCCCCCCACTCTTTTTAAAAATACTGCCTTGAAACTGCAACCCTTCCTTCAACAGAACTTCCCTGAGGGCTTTCAGAACATCCATCAACAAAATGCACTTGATTTTCACAGGGGCAAAGTGTTAAGGAGTTGACTGGCTACTTATCACTGGTTTCCGAGGGGAAAACTCTTATAAATATGCATTAGCGTGTAATCCTCTTGAAGGCAGGGATAGTGTTTTTGCACTGTACCTACGAGCATAGCATAATGTCATGGACCTAGAAGTCAGCCAATAAAGTTTGCTTTAGATAGATTTCTTAAGTGAGCGAAACAGGAATACCTGCTTTTTTGAAGTTAGTTAATGCTATGCTCAGAATAAGCAAAATGTTGATACTATCACTTATAGTTGTTGTGAAACCATTTTCTCTAATAAAGTGTACATTTGAAAAGGACAGAAGCCTTATTTTGTAATTGAGCTGTCAAGTTAAAGTTGCATTTCACTGACCTCAACTTCGACTTTTGGGGCAAAAGCATAGTTAACTCTGGGGTATAGCCCTTGGAGAAAAGGCAAAAAAAAAAAAAAATAAATCATCTGATTTCTGTACAATTTCCAAGATTTTGAGCTGAATTTTTGTTTTCTGCTCTGATATCCTCGTAGTATGGCTCTCTTGCTTCCTTGCTCTAGCTCTAAGTCCAACTTGATAAAACCTACAATTTTGCAGGTTGGTACCATTCCAGATTTATGACATACATTTTCTTCTCACCCTTCTTGTCTTTGGTAATTGCTTCCTTTTTCCTGTCCAGTTATCTGTGTCATTTCATATCATCGGGTATTTTCAAACTTATCCAGGTTCACCTTATAATCCCTCATCTCTCCTTTACATGGAAAAATAAGGGCAGTGGGCTGACTTCTGTGGGACTCTTCACCTCATGTGTACAAATGTGTCTGTGTTCATGCCCATTGGCCTCTCAGCCTCCTTCCTGCAGTCTCCAAGGAGGAGGCCTTTCTCGTCTAGTTCCTCACTAATCCCGCCACCTGTGCACTCCATCGTGTCCTTCCTGCTTCCTCTGAGGCCTAATTCTATCAGTTGTTCCCTTTCCTGTATTTTTATCCTTTTCATCCCTATTGGCCCTAGAAAATATGCTCAAGTTTCTGCTTTTTATTTATTTGATTTAACAAAAGCCTTCTTCAACTCTTCCTTCTTTTGTTGTTCTGTTTCTTTCCAGAATAGACCATATTTGCTATGTCCACTTCACAGACTCATTGAAAGTGCCCATACCCAAGTCACTGATGCAACTTCAGCTATTCTCAGGCGTTCTCTTCCATTACTCAGCTTCAAGCCTTCACTCGATCCCCTGGACCACTGCAGGTGTTTCTCAACTCATCTCCCTGTCCACGGTCTTCCCTTTTCCAGGCTGTCTTTCTCACTGCTGCAGAGTGATCTGTTGACATACAGGTGTGATCAGATTACCCCTCTCTCCTTAAAACCCTTCAGAGGCTCAACATAGCCCATAGAGCAAACATTCAAAACTCCAGGGAAGGGCATGTGAGGCCACTGATAGCTTGACCTCCAGCTCTTCAGTCTTCCCTGCCACTGGTCTGTTCTTAGTATCACCTATAGTTCCCAAAGCAGCGTGCTGTTCACAATCCTGAGTCTTACATTCTGAGACTCTCCTGGAGTTACTTTTCTTTGTATCCCTAGTAATTTTCTACTTAACCTTCAAAGACCATAGTCAAGAATCCTCACCAGGCTTTACTGATTTCTCTTTCCTCCACTCCCAACATATCACCATTATGCTACCATGGTAGAGTTGACCATTATTTTGTGGGTTTACTATGTACCGGTAGTTTGTGGATAATACCATTATTTATTACTAGAGGCCTGTTGCACGAAGAGATTCATGCAATAGGCCTTCCCTTCTCCTGGCTGCCGGCACCGGTTTTCCTCCTGCACCCAGGACCCAGGCCTTCGCTGTGGCCGGAGCCACCTTCTGTCCTCCGTCTTTGCGGCCCTGGCCAGAGCCGCCTTCCGTCCTCTGTCTTCGCAGCCCCAGCCGGAGCTGCCTTCTGTCTTCCGTCTTCGCGGCTCCGGCTCACCTTCAGTCTTCGCTCCACCGCTTGGAGCCTACATATGCAAATTAACTGCCATCTTTGTTGGCGGTTAATTTGCATATCACGCTGATTACCCAATGGGAAGCGTAGCGAAGGTACGGTCAATTACCCTACTTGTCTATTATTAGATAGGACTAGAAGCCCAGCACACAGAATTCGTGCACAGGTATGGTCCCTAGGCCTGGCCTGAGATCAGGGCCATCTTCCCCTGCTGCCCGCAGCCGGCCTCGCCCTCCACTGCCACCCATCCCCGGTTTGCCATTGGGTGATCAGAGCCTGCTGGCTGTGGGGAGGAATCGAGAAGTAGGCCTTCTGCCTGCTGGCTGGACCTGCCCCCGCCATGGGTCGCCCTCTGTGTGTGGGGTGACCGGCGGACCGGGGGCCTTGGCCTGGTGCCGCCTGCATCCCCCACCACCCACCCCCAGTTCCCCGTTTGCTATCAGGCGATCAGAGCCTGCCAGCCGTGGAAAGGGACCAAGAGTTGGTCAGTGCGCCTCATAATGACTGGTCGAGTGGTCGTTCTGCCATTAGGGTCAATTTGCATATTACCCTTTTATTATATAGGATACTGTGCATTGCAAATATATATATTTTTATGTCTGCCTTCCTTTCTAGACAGATCTTTTTGAGAGTAAGAAGCCATTTTACTAGTCTGTTACTCATTTGTAATACCTAGCATGGTGCTTTGCACATAGCAAGGACTCCATAAATATTTGTAGAATGAGTGAATAAACAGTTGGACTAATTTCAGCAAATATTAAATGGTGGTGCTTCTGTGGGCTCAGTATTATATGTTTAGAGTTAGATAAGTTTTGGATTGTATGTCATTGTACTTAATGCTGGTTGACTGCGGTGTCATATAGTTTTAAGGAGACCTAAAGAGCAGGAGAGGATGTGTTTGTAGCTAGTGACTTAATGTAATAGTCTAGCTGAATATTTTAGGCCTTTCTCATATTGTCATGGTGCATTACATAAGCTCATCCATACATCTCTTCCTAATCAAATTGCACAAAACCAGAGGAAAGATTTCATGAAACTTATGATCACTCCCCCCCAGGCTTCTTGTCTCCCTGTCCCCCGTCTCCATGTAGCTACCAGACAGCTCTGTCTAAGATGCATATCTGATGATTTACTGTTCTGTTCATGACCCTCAACTCTTTGTTTCCATTTTCTCATATCTCAGTAGTGTTCATAGTCTCCCAGTTTCCCAAGTTTAAGATCTTGGTCTAAGTTAGACTTCTTTTGAAAGTTCGTTGTCACCAACAGAACTGGTCTCATCCCTTTTGCACCTGTAGCTGATACCACTCACTACTCTCCACTCCAAGCCGGGGCTCCAGAGGATAAACACAACAGCACATGGGCGATGTTTATGTTCAGTGAGCCCATCTTCTCCAAGCATCTGCTGCACAGGCGCAGACACAGACAGTGGCTTCAGCTATTGGCTGCCAGAGGAACAGAAGGGTTGCCACAACACACTCAGCAAACAACCCCCCAAACCCCCAAGAAGCGTAAACTCACATGGCTGGGAAATCAGAATTAGTGAAGGGCTGTGCCTTGTTGGTTTTGACCTTAGCTTTGTCCCCTACTTCCCTGTGTAGAGATTTAGACTGTTTCCAGCGGCAGCTGGGCCATCTTTACAAGAGTACATTTGAGATTCCCTCAGCTTTGGGAGGAAAGTGCAATTGAGACCTCTCTGGTCTCCGAAGTTGCTTTGTAGTGGAGTTGGATTATGTGCCCCTTGGAAGCTCGCTTTTTGAATGACATTGATCAGGTTGGCTCCAAGGAAACCCAGCATCCTCTTTGCCCTGGCGCCATGGGGCTCGCCACCTCCTCGCCCCTCCCTCACCCTCCCCTCCCTTCTCCACCACCTCTCTATCCCTCACTTGAACTGGCTGCCAGAGTTCACAGACAGCTGGGCAGAGTGGCTAAATCTGCCCAGCTGCCCGGGAAGCTTGGCGGCCAGGCTGAGGGAAGGAAGCATCGGCTCTCTTTGAAGGGCGGCTGCCAGTGAATCTCAGGCAGCTGGACTTCAAAGGGGGCCCCGCCGGGCTTTCCCTCCTGTCTAGGCAGGTCATTCCATGGCGCTGTGCTTCCGGTGTTGGCGCGGTGGCTCTCAAGTTCCTCTTCAATTGAAGAGCTGAAGTGAAAGCTGCACTTGTGTTCTTATGTGTGTGTCTTATGTGGTAGAGACAGGCTAAGATCCTAAGCCCTGTCACCCCCGACTTCAGAGGAAAGACGGGAGAAAAAAGGTGCCACCAAGCAAAGCAGCCAAGGAGATCCACACCATGGTGGGATTTCTTGGTTGCCAGTTGTAACTTGTGTTGTTTACCAAGTTTTAAGTTAATTCAGGGGCTCTTGGTGAATTTGGTGAAGGCTAATCAACTTGTGCTTGTGGACTGTTTAACTAGTGGCTTGGAATTGGGTTGAGTCAAGGATGATGGTTTTATCTGTTGCCAGAGCTCACCCACTATCCCACACTTCACTCTTGCTGCACTTCTTCACCTTTCATCTCCAGACTCCATAGGGGGTGGGGAGAGGACAGGCCTAGGCAGGAAAGAGCAAGGACGCTTCATTATTCAGGCCCAGCTTAGGTGCAAATGGGAGTCAGAGCAGAGGGAGCCTGGAGTCAGAAGAGCTGTGAGTAGGTTAGAGTGCAGGCCCTGGTGCCAGGTTGTCTGAGTTCAAATCCTGGCTCTGCCACTCACTGGCCACATGATCTGGGGCAATTAACCTTACCTTTCTGCATCTCCATGCCCTCCCTGGAAAGTGAGGATAATAATAATTCTTACCTCATAAGGCCACTGGAAGATTCAAGGGGTTAATACATACCTTGCACTTAGGACGGTATCTAGTCCATAGTATACACTCAATAAATGTTGGCTGTTATCATGTACCAGATTCCATTGACTGGGACTAGAGGGGGGTGAAAAATGACTGGTTTGTGAAATTTACTGTCCGTGTATGCATAAAATACTGCTAGCTTCTGCCTTTGGTGGAATTTGTAATAGAACTCCCTCCCCAACCCGACTCCCCCGAAACCCCTAGTGTGTAAAAAAATATGTTAGGTAGTTTGAAGGAGAAAAGTCATATCATATCATCCATCTCTCTCCTTGCACTTACAATTTATTGAGGGCCATCAAGATGATAATCTATACAAATCCAAAACAAGCCTGGTGAAACATGACAGTGTGTGTGTGTGTGTGCGCGCGCACACACATGTGTGCCCATTAAACACATGTAAAATATATATAAATATGTATATAATACACATATAAAATACATATAAATAAATAGAGATGTTTTAATGAAGAGTAGTTTCTGAAGTTGGAATCAGGGTTTGAATTTTTGCTCTGATGGTTTACTAGTCATATGTCTTTGGGTAAATTACCTTGCTAAGCCTCAGTTTTTTTATTTGTAAAACTAGAGGCCCGATGCATGAAATTTGTGCAAGAGTAGGCCTTCCTTGCCCCAGCTGCTGGCACCGGCTTCCCTCTGGCACCTGGGACCTGGGCGGGCTTCCCTTGCAGAGGGAGGCCCCGTCCACCCGCTGCAGCCCACCGGTTGGTGGCCTGGGCCTCCCTCTGCGGGGCGATCATGGGTCAATGGCCAGGCCCTTGATCAATCACATCGTACCCACCTTGGCTGGCCTGGCACCAGTGGGTGTCATAGCACTGGTCCCGGATGGTTGTCCGGATGGTTGTTATGCTGTTCTTCCATTTGGTCGATTTGCATATTATGCTTTTATTATATAGGATGACATAATAATTACATACCTCTGGAGACTTGTTTGAAGAATGAGATAAGAAGACATACGTTTCATTGCACTAAGGAGCAGCACGTTAAATAAATGTATCTGTTGTTACTGTCAGTATTATCGCCACCACCATTAGTGACACAAGTTAAAATCATTATAGTTTACTAGGGGCCCGGTGCACGAAATTCGTGCACTGGGTGTGTGTGTGTGTGTGGGGGTGGCCCTCAGCCCAGCCTGCCCCCTCTCACATACTGGGAGCCCTCAGGCGTTGACCCCCATCACCCTCCAATCGCAGGATCGGCCCCTTGCCCAGGCCGGACACCTCTGGCCTAGGTGTCCGGCCCGGGCAGCGGGGACCTGCAGTGGCAGCGGGGATGGGGGGGGCCGCGATCGCGGGGGTGGGGGGGCCGCGATTGCGTGGGCTCCACCCCTGCCTCTGCAGGATGCCTCTGGCCTAGGTGTCCGGCCCGGGCAGCGGGGACCCACAGCTGCAGTGGCCCCGCGATCGTGGGCTTCGCTTTAGGCCCAGGCAAGGGACCCCTATCTCCCGGGACTGCCAGCTTCGACCATGCCCAGCTCCCATCGCTGGCTCCACCCCTACTTCCTGCTATCACTGGCCAGGGCGGAAAAGGCGCCTGATTCTCCGATCATGGCTGGGGGGCAGGGCAAAGGCGGCCCCAGGGCCGCCTTTGCCCTGCCCCCCAGCTCTTAGCTCCCCCCTGGGTTTCCGATCACTGTCAGTGGCAGGGGGCTTCTTCCTGCTTTCCCTTTCGCCTCCCTGCATTGTGCCTACATATGCAAATTAACCGCCATCTTGTTGGCAGTTAACTGCCAATCTTAGTTGGCAGTTAACTGCCAATCATAGTTGGCAGTTAATTTGCACATAGCCCTGATTAGCCAATGAAAAGGGTATCGTCGTACGCCAATTACCATTTTTCTCTTTTATTAGTGTAGGTGTAATGATGGCTTTACAGGTGGAGTGTTTCTTCCTCAGATTTTTGTTCTCTCTAGGTCAGCAAACTGCGGGCCAAATCCAGCCTGCTACTCTTTTTGTGAATAAAGTTTTATTGGAATATAGCCTCATCTGTTGGTTTTTATATTGCCTGTGGCTGCTTTCATGCCACAAAGGCAGAAGTGAGTTGCCTAAAATATTTACTGTTTGGCCATTTCCAGAGAAAGTGTACTGACCCTTCTTCTGAATATGCATTTCCCCAGTTAAGGTCCAGAAAATGTTAGTTCTATCTGTGTTAGTAAGTACTATCTGGGGGGAAAAGGTTCCAGAGTCAAATAAGCTTTGGAAATGTTAAAGAAGTTGATTTATTCTGAGGCTACTATTTAAAAGACTCTGGCTTTTAATACACTAATGTGCATTGTGAATCTCGAGACAAGGCCATGGTGTACAAATAAACTCTGGTTTCCCAGACTTCCTTGGCTGCAGAACGACCCCCACCCGCCACCTACCTCTGGATACGACGATGTTACACAAAACACCCTCTGGGAAGCCCTGCTTGGGGCTGTCTCTTAAGTCATTCCTCTCGGTGATTTAGGTGATGTCCTCATTTGGAAACCTACAGAGAGCATATGAGATTCTGTATAACCTCATCTTTTCCCCAGTAAAAAAAATAGACTTTCTTTAAAATCAGAACAGTAAATATGGGTATTACATGGCTTAATCAGATAATATCACCATCTTTAAATGATTCTATATGATGTCCAGAGATTAGAAAGGAGTATCAGAATCCAAAGTTTTATTTACTGCCTTCTTGAAATTCCAAAAGCATGGGTCTTCGGTAGGGCTTTCACATTTCTTACATCTAAACTTCTGAAGCCTAACTGGTACATCCACTGCTCTCAGCTAGGGTTTATAAGAAGAAAGATTAATGTGAAGGTACCTTGTGCCCTCACCGTAAGGGGTTTGTTTTATAGACTAAAGTAAACACCTTGAATTCCAAGTGGCAAGCACATGGGGAGCCAGGGATTCCAGAGCAGTGGCGTCATGTTCTGCCTGTGGCTCACATGTCCAGTGGCTGAGCTATCTCCCGCTGCTGCAGTGTCTAGCCGTCATCAGATAGAGCCCCAGGTAGTCACACACTGCGGTCACCTGGTCTGAGATGACCAAACAGGCATGTGATTGCAACACTGTCTAGTTATGAATGAAGACTTGGCTGTCTCTTTGCCAAGCACAGTTGAAAAAGAAATGCTAAGTCATAGCTGTTTTCTGAAATCAGTCATTACAGAGTGAACCTGGGCTAAGAGTTGAGAACCCTGAAGCGAGTTCAGCCCTGATCATAAATAAATGCTCACTCTCCCTAGTTTTCTCTGTCTCTCTTTTTGTCTCTGTCTGTCCCTCTTTATCTCTGTCTCTGACTTGTGAGCTTCCCATTATGGCAGAGGCCAATTTTTTTTTGTCATTTTGATGCCCTCTAAACCCAGCTCAAAGTTGATGCAGTAAATGTTTTATGAACGAATGAAGGTTTTTAATATGTTTCTCCCCTTTTCCCAACTTGTACATCATTTGAAGAAAATTCCACGTTGCCTCTCTATTTATATATCTCAGTGTTGTGTGTATAATAGACCTTCAGTAAATGTGGTTGACACTGTAGATGTGAATTCCAAAAATCCCATTACCACATGTTTATGGGGGATGATGAATGGAATTTTCAGAAACTTTTGTCAGGTGCCATTTCTTTTGTCTTTAAATTATTTCTTTAAAAAAAGAGAGAGAAGGAAGGAGGTGAGAGAAAGAGAGAAGGAAGAAAAGAGGAAAGGGAAAAACATCTTGGCTGGAACAATAATGATCTTTTTTAAAAAAGTTGGAAAACTGTCAACTTACTCTGAAATATATTGTTTCCTTGAAACATGCTCAGAAGTTCAGAGTTTCATTTGCTATATTTATTAAGTATGTTACTCTTGAAAGCACCATGGTATGTGATGCATAGCATATTACACTGCACTCAAGACTCAGATGACGTGCCTGGGAAAGAGAGAATCTGAGGCTGACCTACTTGAAAGGAAGGATCAGAAAGTGGGGAAATGAGATGAAAGAGCTTTCATCTTAGTACATTAAGAAAATCAACGGAAACGCAATTCTCCCTTCCATGTTTCCAAGCATTTTCTTCTCTCACTTCATTATTGTCTGCTGGAATCATTGTCTTATTCGGTGTCAAAGAATATATAGAAGAAACGGCTGCAATTGGTTGGAAACAGACTACAACTACCTGGAGACGCTGTGTGTGCCAAGCAGCCACAGCAAAGATGAAGGAACGCTGCTAGAGAGAAGCTTTGCTCTTCCTGGCAGATACAAAATGGCAAGAGAAGAGTGTGGTGATTATATGAAGAACAAGCCATGATAAAATTTAATACATTTGAATTATAGGGTGGCAGGGCTAGTTTATGTTAATTGTTATTTGGTAGAATGCCAAGTTGGGGGGAGAGAGTCCACCTTCTTAAAAATTTATTAGTGTTCCTGTAGTATCATCCGACTTATAATAGGGACAAACACTAACACAATGTTTACTGTCTGTTAGGCACTATTTACATTCTTTATTTAAATTTTTTTTAATTGATTTCAGAGAAGAAGAGAGAGGGAGAGAGAGATGGAAACATCAAGGATGAGAGAGAATCATTGACCGGCTGCCTCCTGCACAATTGGGGATCAAGCCCGCAACCTGGGCATATTCTCTGACTGGGAATTGAACCGTGACCTACTGGTTCATAAGTCGATGCTCAATCACTGAGCCACCGTGGCCAGGCCCACATTCTTTATATATGTTGCATTAGTTAACTTTTAGGGTAATAAGAAATTACCCTAAAACTTAGTAGCTTAAAACACTAAACATTTATTATTTTTTATGATTCTGTGATCAGTGGGCAGTACTTCTGGTCTGAACTGGCTTGGCTGATTTCTACGGGGGTTTCTATCGCATCTGCAGTTAACTAACAGCTAAGTTGGGACTGGATGGTCTAGGATGGCCTCCCCCAATGTCTGGCTGTTGGCTGAATGTCAGCTGGTGCTACAAGGATGACTGGGCACACGACTAGTTATCTAGGAAGCTAGCTTGTGTGTTTCACAAGGTGGCTGGGTTCCAAAAGCAGCAAGAGGGCAAGTCCCAATGTATACGCCTTTATAGTAGGTGTACCAGGTAATAATGTGGATTTTTTAATCAAAGAAAACACAGTAATTTCAAGAGAAACATCAAAAGTGCTTTATTCAAAGTAATGTCCATCACTAGCTACACATTTCCCCCATCTTTAGGTAATTTGTGGATACCGTCCCAATAGAACTTTTCTTGTTTTGAGGCAAACCATTCAGAGACCCAATTTTCCACTTCTTCGCACGTTGGGAAGTGCTCTTACTAGGCAAGAGCGGGCCACCTCTGTAAGCCATGAGTGTTGCAGGGGGTCTGCAGATCCAGCATGTTATGGGCATCTGTCCAAATATCCTCTCCTTATGTTCCAGGGTCTCCAGTTTTCCCAGCGAGAGCCCTGACCTCAGAATACCAGACCTGCCTTGCTGAGCGTTCAAATGTCTCCGGAGCTCTATAAATCCACTACCAGAGCTCTCTTGTTTGTTGCTCAGCTGTGCCTGCTCCTCCACTGCAGTCCTTTGGAAGCAACTGAAGTGGCCCTTGGCTTCTCCCACTTAGTCTTTAACTGTTACTGACCCTCGTTTCTCATTATCCCTCTGCGGGATATCCATGTGACTTAGCAGTAACCAGCCAACACTGTTGTCTTTGTCATTGTCCCTCCCATATCTTTTAAATGCCTAAAAATCCTGTTCTGGTTACTGAATGATAACTGAGTGGCAAGATTAGTGTAGTAGAGTTACTTTCATAAGTCTGTGTTAGAAGCGACATTGGGCCGAAACCGGTTTGGCTCAGTGGATAGAGCGTCGGCCTGCGGACTGAAGGGTCCCGGGTTCGATTCCGGTCAAGGGCATGTGCCTGGGTTGCGGGCATATCCCCAGTAGGAGATGTGCAGGAGGCAGCTGATCGATGTTTCTCTCTCATCGATGTTTCTAACTCTCTATCTCTCTCCCTTCCTCTCTGTAAAAGATCAATAAAATATATTTAAAAAAAAAAAAAAAAGCGACATTGGAATTAAAAAGACTACTAACATACTTTAGTAGAGGAGCGTAATGTAGTGCCGCTCACTAGTTTTGTGACTTTGGACAAGGTACTCAAGTCTCTGCTTTAGTAAAATGGAAATGATAATGGTAGAACCTGTGGTGTAGAGTGGTTGTGAGAATTAAATAGGCAAGATAAAAAGGCATACAGTGGCTAGGATATAATAACCATTGTGAAAGGGTTAGTTAGCTCTCATCATCAACACAATCACCGACAACAGCATCATCCTGCAGGCACATTAAAGATGGTTCAAGCCTCACAGCCACGTGCAGTGTCTGTCTACTAGGCATACAGTGATATTTCGATGTAATAAATAGTATGTTCAGGTGTGATTTTTATTTATATTTACTTTCAAATAACTGTAAGAAATGGTCCCAATAACTATGTAATATGCTTTGTAAGTATAAAACGAAAAGCCAGGGGCTGTGGTTTTCTTTAGTTGCTCTGAGCTTACTAAGGCAGTCTGGGAAATATCTTCTACTGAGACATATCTCTCTCTTTTTAAAAAATATATTGTTATTTATTTCAGAGAGGAAGGGAAAGGGAGAGATAGAAACATCAATGATGAGAGAGAATCATGGATTGGCTGCCTCCTGTACGCCCCCTTCTGGGGATTGAGCCCACAACCCAGGCATGTGCCGTGACCCAGAAATCAAACCGTTGATACTCATGGGTTGATACTCAACCACTGACCCACATGAGCCAGGTACCTTATCTCTTTTTTTTGCCTCTTATTAAAGCAATTGGATGTTTTGAAAAGCTTTTTGAAACATTTTCCCCCCCCAAAATAAAGAAAACCATAATCAGGTGACATTAATATTTTACATGCAGATGGATGTATATCATTTCTGGATGATAAAGTGAAATATATGTATTTTTAATCCTCACTCGAGGATATTTTTTCCATTTATATTTTTAGGGAGAGCAGAGGGGAGGGGAGAGGAGGGAAACATTGATGTGAGAGAGATTGGTTGCCTCCTGTTTGCATCCCTACCGGGGCAAGAGATCAAGCCTATAACCAAGGTATGTGCCCTTGAACAGGAATCGAACCTGAGATCTTTCAGTCCCTAGGCCAACACTTTAACCACTGAGCAAACCTGTCAGGGCTAAAGTGAAATATTCTTGGCACAAAAGTATTCTCATCTGAATTCAGATGAGATGTTAACACTTTGCTTTCTTCTCTAACAGGTTCATCCTAAATTCCACTACAAACAGGCTCATGACCCAGGTACAGACACTTCTTGCGTGGCTTTTTCCTATGATGGTACTGTCCTTGCCTCTCGTGGAGGTAGGTTAAAAACTTTCTTTTTGATGTGTTTCTATGTATAAAATGATCATATTTAACTCCAACAAATTTGCACTAATATTCTGGCACTTAGTAAAGCTAGTTTTGGCTAATGCACCTTTGCCAGTTTGATTGTTTTCATTAAAATGCATGCTCATCCTGGCAATATTATTTTATATAAAGGTATCAAGTAAAATTTAGAAAGTATGTACTTTTGTGCCTAAGTTTTTATTTTAACTTCAAATTCCTTATGAGTGAAGCCTCCAAGGATGACTTTGCCTCTGCCTTATGGAATTTTGTACATGGAGTTCTATATTTTTATACCATTTTATAATTCTGGGTCTGGTATTTCAAGATCTTTATTGCTGACCATTAGTCCCCCCTGCCCTGTTTAACCAGTACAGGTCCTCTTACTCCCAGGAATTTCATTCAGATTCCCTTTTCTTCAAAGAAGCCTACTCAATTCAATTAAAAAACACACACACGAAGGTTGGATACCTGTATGTTATTTTTTAATAGTGCCATAATTCTTCGTGGTCATATTGTATTCAACTACACTCGTATGGTTGAATAGAGGTTGTTTCTAATTTTTTGCTAAATCTTTCTCACAAGGATAAGCTGTGCGTTGATAGAAAGAAATAAGAGAATAGTGAGGGCAGCTTATGAGCAAAGCATTCTGGGGAGGTATAGGATATGACTGGGGACGTAGGCCCATTTGTGGGGAGAGAAAAGAAACAGCAGGGTCAGTAGGTTGGAGCCATGCTACAGATGCCCCAAAATATGACGCCAAGGAGTTAGTCTTTATTCTGTGGGCCAGATTAATCTGGCAGCACTACACGCAGTCATTCACTCACTCACTCACTCAGCTACTATATATTGAACGACTGCTCTGAGCTAGCATTATGCTGGGTGATGAGTATACACTGTGAACATCATGCACAGGGCTCCTTCCCTGAGAGAGTTTATAGCCTGGGTTAGGGGGCAGTGGAAGTGAAGAGGAGATGCGACTTGCATAGCTCTCTCCCCAGTTTAACCGGGCCAGGTCCTTTTACCCCCAGGAATTCCATTCAGAGTTCCTTTTCTCCAAAGAAGCTTTATCCATCACATCACTCACAGAACTAAACTAAGTAAAAAAAATACATGTGCCTGTATTTCCTATTTATGATATACATGGCAAAGGTGGGTCTGTATAAAATATGTATTTTGGTCCATCTATTCTAAACTGCTACTTGAGTCCTAAGATAACTCTTAAGTAAGACTGAATATACTCTTTACTTATAAACAGTGGTTCTTACCCCAAGAGGGTTTCTAAATCCTTGGGAAGATTTTTTAAATGATAAATGCTCTACTTAAAAATCCTCACATTCACTCTTGCCTTTTTAGAGTGGTATACCCAAATCTCCAAGGCAGAGTCGGGAGGAAAGAGGGAATAAATTAGAAGGGAGCATAGTTTGAAAATTCTTTATTGCACAATTCACTTTCTTGTCAAATAGACCAGCCTCCACCCAGTTGATAATCACTCCCTTAGAAGTGTAGGATGGATTCCATTTCAGTCAGTCATTTTGGTGATAATTCTTACCACCCCCTTCCATCCTGTAGTAACTATTGGGTAACGAGCAGTTGTCGACACAGCATGTGTGTTGTATTCCATCATTTCCCTTCCTGGGCATCTACAGTATGGCAGATGGAAGTCTATTCACCATAGTCCCCAGGGTGTTGTATGGTGCTCCTACTAGATGCCAGGTTAGCTAAACTGTTTAATGGATGTTTTCTTACTGATTGAAAATTATGAGGAAAAATCTGTAACCTTTTTTAAAGACTGAAGCAAAAGGTGAGTCGTGCAAAGTTCTTCCTATGCAAACGGGGCCCAGTCCAGCCTGTTGAGGATTAGCACACCTGCCTAAGTTGGGTCTCAGAGGAATGGTCACTGTGGAGAGTGGGGATTTTTATTGAACTCTCCACTCACCTCGCTTGCACCTGATCCTGATTCCGGATTGGACCCGAGGGGTTGAGGCAGGTCTCAGCTGTGGACACTGGGGAGAAAGAACAGCAAAGACGTTACTTATATGGGTTTTGGCTTTCATTATGGTCAGGAATTAGTTAGTAGCCCTATAGAAATATAAAAAAGCGACTCTCAAAAAGAATATTCATGATAACTTTATATAGCTTGGAGTAGTTGTACTCCCCAGCAAAGAAGAATGATAGCCACAGGTCCAGTTGGGCTGGAGAGGAGGTAGGCCCATGGCTCTCCCTTCATTAATGCTCATGGATAGCTTCACATACACACTCGAGGGATAAAGAATCTGATGTGAGTTGAGCTATTTTCAGTCCTGATGGTTGTTAAACTGATATCCTCTTAAGAAGTCAGGTTGTGCTCGAGTCTACCACAGGGAACTACCATCTGCTCTAAAATCACTCCTTAGAGTGGATTCTCCAGGGTTCCTTCTACCTACAGATGCTGCAGCCATCTGGAAAGGAATTTCTAGACGGCCAGTGCATTATCATATATCTTCTACTGTTCTCGCAACTACCACTTTCAAGCTCCCCAAACAGTTAAAAAAGGAAAACATGCCCTGGGCCTCTCCTTCCTCCCTTCCTCCCCTTCTCTCCCTTCTGATGGCTGTGCACTAAGTTTATAAACTCTAAGCTGGGAACGAGTTCTTTTTTGTACAATTCACTCTGCCCTTTTTTCTTCTTATTCCTCTATCAGGTGATGATACATTAAAATTATGGGACATCCGACAGTTTAATAAGCCACTTTTTTCAGCCTCGGGTCTTCCCACCATGTTTCCAATGTAAGTAGCATATTCTTAATATTTGATAAGCATAAGAGAATAGAAAAGAAATTATTCACCTCTGTGTTAATTTATATATGTCTTTTAGATCTTCTAAAAAAGGGATTTGAAGAGTGATTGAGATGGTGTTTTGAAAAATGCATTTTATTTTTCCTTTTCATTTTGCACATTCTTCAGACTGTAAAACTTTGAGGTTGTGATGACGTTTGTTCAAGTGTTTGTGTATATATATTGGATGCATGCATAGGTCTTTGGGTAGTAAAAATACTTTAAGGGATTGAATTGTACTCTTAATATTGTATAAATGACAGGGTAGGCCTACATTTTTGTTGTCTTCTAACAATTTAAACTTCTTATCATCAAAGCGATTTTTTATAGTTAGTAAGCATTATTATATACCATTTCCCTTTTTTACATATATTTTTATTGCTTTCAGAGAGGAAGGGAGAGGGAGTGAGAGATAGAAACATCAATGATGAGAGAGAATCATTGATTAGCTGCTTTCTGCACACCCTCCACTGGGGATCAGAGCCTGCATCCTAAGCATGTGCCCTGGCCGGGAATCAAACCGTGACTTCCAGATTCATAGGTTGATGCTCAACCACTGAGCCACACTAGTCAGGCCCAATTTCTTATCATCATTTTCCTGGATTTGTTCAGACCATCTTGCTGTGGGTAGCTGAACACTGTTATCTCTATCTTACTAAGTTGACAAGTGAGGCATTTAAGATATTTTTCTTAGGCAGCTGAGGTGGAATTTGACCTCCATGCCCTACAGTTGGTGCCTTAACAAAATTTCCGATTTTGGTAGAAATAAAATTTCACCTCTGTATTAAGTAATGACCAGCATAGAGACATGGAGGTAAGGGGAGCATCAGGTGCAGGATGCTGTGTGACAACAGCACTAACTCTAACGTGGTCTGTTGCCCAAGGCATTTATCTGTTAAGACAAACAGATGGACAAACATGGATTAATAGTTGATGAGGTTTTTTGGAGCTGTTACGCCTGCTACAGGTAATGCTAACTACATAACTTGTTTGGATCATGACTTACACTATTCCCAACCAGTGGCTAGACCTCTAATAACAAGATCTATCTAATCTAATAAAAGACAAAAAGGGTAATTGACTGTATCTTCGCTACACTTCCCATTGGCTAATCAGGGCGATATGCAAATTAACTGCCAAGAAAGATGGCAGTTAACCACCAACAAAGATTGCCGGGAGCCGGTCCATGCTTGCTGTTTCAAGGGACCTGGCATATATAGCATACTTTTCTTAATATGTTTGCTCACCTTCTTGGCACTATGTGTTTTAACCAAGGTCACCTCTGAGAAAGGTTGTTTCCCCAGGTAGGGATTTTCCCCTGAAGTTAGGGAGGGAATAAAACCTCTTAACTAAGTGCCAGGCGGGTAATTAATCACTTTAACTACGAACAATCATGCTTAAGCTACATAATCGTTACTCCCTGGAATGGAGATAAGAAATGCCCTAACCTTTGTAATAGAGATTGATAGGATTGAATCAACTGGTATAAATACAGATGTAACAAGACAGCAAGACACAGAACTCAGAACTTACGACACAGAAGTTAGAAGTCAGAACTCAGAATACAGAACCTACACAGAACCTACAGACAGAAGAACTTCGCTGGAGAGAACATGGCAAAAGATCCTGGACTGAGCCTGACTACAGAAATATGGCAAGAGAACCTGACTAGAACCTGGTGACCCAACCTGGCTGGAGATCCGAAGCAGAACTTCTCTGGAGATCCAGACCAGAACTTGGCTGGAGATCTGGGCTAGAGATCCTGGCTAGGCTGCTGATCAACTGAACGCTGTCTCCGTGTCCTTCCTTCTTCGCCGACTCCGTCTACACCTTTGGGAACCCCTGGACCTGCTGGGGTTGGACCCCGGCAAAAGATGGCAGTAATTTGCGTACGCAGGCACAATGATGGGAGGTGAAAGGGGAAGGACAGTGATTGGAAACCCAGGCAGCAGGCAAGAGCCAGGAGGCAGGGCAAGGGCGGTCCCCAGGGCTGCCCTTGCCCGGCCCCCAGGCCCTGGATCGGAGAACCAGGCTGCCTTTGATCAGTGATTGGAGAAGCCATGGCGATCCCACAGCAGTCAAGGGCGGCCTGCAGCCAGCCCCCGTGTGCGCCTGCCCCTGCGTTGCCGCGGCAAACCAACAGCAGGCAAGGGCGGCCACAGCCAGCCCCCGTGTGCGCCTGCCCCTGGGTCGCCACTGCGATCCCACAGCAGGCAAGGACAGCCCCACCCTGGCCACAGCTCAAGGGAGAGTACAACATGCAGTGTAGGCCAGGAGCCTGAGAGATCAACAGAGAGGGGCACCTGCTCCAAGCCTCCACGGTGTGGCTGGGGGCAGGCCCCCAGCAGACACACACACACACACACACACACACACACAGTGCCTACTCTGAGCCTCCAGTGTGGCTGGGGGCAGACCCCCAGCGGGGACACGGACACACACACACACACACACACACACGATGCCTGCTCTGAGCCTCTGCTGCCAGACTGTGGCCATCAGTAGGATATCCACTGAGGGCTCCCTGACTGAGGGGCAGGCTGGGCTGAAGAAACTCTACCCACCAGTGAACGAATTTCGTGCACCAGGCCTCTAGTCGTATATAATAAAAGGGTAATATGTAAATAGACCGAATGGTGGAATGACTGGCCACTACAATGCGCACTGACCAGCGGGGGGCAGACTCTCAACTCAGGAGCTGCCCCCTGGTGGTCAGTGCGCTCCCACAGCGGGTGTGCTGCTCAGCCACAAGCTGGGCTGATGGGTGGTGAGTGCAGTGGGCGTGATGGGAGCCTCTCCCGTCTCCATGGCAGAACTAAGGATGTCCCACTGATGGGCCTAACCCAGTGGTCTGCAAACTGCGGCTTGGCAAACTGCGGCTCGTGAGCCACAGGTGGCTCTTTGGCCCCTTGAGTGTGGCTCTTCCCCAAAATACCGACTTCTGTGCACGGGCCACGAAGTTTCAATCGCACTGTACGTGCGCACCCACACGTGGTATTTTGTGGAAGAGCCGCACTCAAGGGGCCAAAGAGCCGCATGTGGCTCGTGAGCCGCAGTTTGCCGACCACGGGCCTAACCCGTCAGTCGGACATCCCCCGAGTGCTCCCAGACTGCTAAAGGGCGTAGGCTGGGCTGAAGGGGGATCCCCCTCCCCCCAGTGCATGAATGTCATGCACTGGGCATCTAGTTGAATCATAGTCACCAGTTAGGTTCCAGCTGTGCAACCTGCTCCTCATTTTATGGTACTCGACTGGGCAAAACTCAAAGTATTGGAGCAGTGGTGGTGGTGAAAAATACTCTAAAACTGGTCAAAGTAATCACTGCTTAGACATTAGTCATACCATGTCTGTTTGCATACAGATACTGTAGATGTCTACATGGAGTTTTTCCCAAACTCTAGTTCAAAGCAAAGATTCTGGAATCAGACAGCCTAAGTTTGAATCCCAACGGCACCACTTACTTTTGTGATCTTGGACAAGGTTTATTTAATCTCCTCCTGCCTCAGTTTCCTCATCAGTAAAATGGGGATAATAATAGCTACCTCATAGGATTCTTGTGAAGATTAAGTGAATTAATTTAAGTGCTTGACTTGTTGTAAGTCCTATTTAAGAGTCACCTCTTGTTACAGTGACCTTGCTTATATTTTATTTAATTCACACAATATTGCTGCACTATTGTGGAGTCATAAGCTTATACTTACACACTCTTTTTGTCTGTAGGACTGACTGCTGTTTCAGTCCAGATGATAAACTCATAGTAACCGGCACATCTGTTCAAAGGGGATGTGGCAGCGGCAAACTCGTTTTCTTTGAGCGCAGGACTTTCCAGAGGGTGTATGAAATAGACATCACGGATGCGGTATGTAGATTTTCTCTTTCCCAGCCTTGAGAATGAAGTGAAATTTGCCTGTTAGCTGTTTTTTGTTTTGTTTTTTTAAATAGAACATAAGCCCTGGCCCCTTACAGTGCAATAGTAGCTACTTTTTTCTTCATCACAATGAACTTAATTTCTGTTTAGTTATTTGGAAGTTTAAGACATTTCAGATTTAACTTATACAACTCAAAAAAACCACTTTAGTTTTCTTTACAGATTAATATGAGCACTATAATCCCAGCATTCATTCATTCATGTCCTGAGAATGAACATGATATAATCTATAATAATAAAAGCATAATATGCTAATTAGACCAGGTGTCCTTCTGGACATCCTTCTGGATGACCTTCCGGACAAAGCCCGGGCTGCGAGGGAAGCCCGCCTGGTTCCCCGGTGCCTGCTGGCTGCTGGAGGGAAGCCCGGGTCCTGGGTGCTGGAGGGAAACCCGGTCCTGGGTGCCACAGGGAAGCCGGTGCTGGCAGCTGAGGGAAGGAAGGCCTACTCTTGCACGAATTTCGTGCATCGGGCCTCTAGTAATATAATAATAGTGAAGATTCTCAGATTCTTTAGAAATATCATATATCTTAAACAGTGCTCTTATGTAGGTTTCTCCAGTTGTTTTAGCTCTTTGTAAACATTTGAGACATATTAAGCACTTAAATGATTCAGACAGTTGAACAACTGTTTTAAAATCACCAGTAAAAAGCTTCTGTCTCTAATATTCTAGCATTACTTTGGAGTCTTAATTGTAGGCCTACATTTGCAACCATGGTACAGTTAGACAATATAGAAATAACAATGAGACCGGTTCTAGATGAGTACTTAAGTTTTATAGATCTAATCTCATGACATCATTTGAAGTGTGCCAGCACTAATAATACTTTTTTTGGGTGCATCCAAGAGCCAACTAAAACAGTAGAATTAAAGAAAAACACTCTTGATTCTATCAACTTTAATCTCAAGAAATACAATTATTATAATTGAGCTATTCTGTTATGCCTCTCAATGACTGTGCATTTCAGTCTTATTCATGGTATTGTGTTTTTAAATTGTAAGTTAAGTGGTAATGTAATAAATTGAGGGGTGCAGGAGTATGATCACACATTTAAAGGCGTGCTGGGTTTCTGTAGTGCACAGAACATGCTGTTTGCTGTGTAGCTCCGAGTTGCTTTTCTAGATAGATCTTTTTTTCCATAGCGCTTACCACCACGTCATCCATTGTATATTTGTTTGCTTTTGTCTGTCTCCTGCCACCAGGATGTATAAGCCCAGGAGGGCACAAATTTTGTCAGTTTTGTTCACTGTGACATCCTCAGTGTTTAGAAGAGTGTCTGATATACAGTGAATGAGTGAATGATATAAAGTCGGCCCTTGGTATCCATGGGTTTTGGAACTGTGGATTCAACCAAGCTTGGGTTGAAAATATTCTAAAAAATTGCAGAAAGTTGATCCCCAAACATTTCAGTATAACAACTATTTACATGGCATTTACATTGTATTGGGTTTTACAAGTAATCTAGAGATGGTTTAACGTATAGGGGAGGGTGTGCAAATACCATGCCATTTTATGAAAGGGACTTGAGCATCTGCGGATGTTGGTGTGGGGGGCAGGGGTCCTGGAACCAATCCCCCTCCACCCCTGGAAGGATGACTATATTTGGGAGTGGAGGTGAGTAATGTATATTGTGGAGCACAGGTGTCCTTGGAGAGTGATGCAGGAGAGAAGTATCGAGAGATGGAAAAGCAAACTGACCTTAGACACTATAACAAGAAGGTGACATTGTGTTTGGCTTTTTCTTTTCTTTTTTTTTTTTTAAAGCTAAGGAATGGCACTAGGTTTTAGAACAGTTCTAGGGTTTTAAAACAGTTAATTTTTTCTGAAGTGTGAAGGTTAGATTTATAATATTCGATGTTAATTTATATATGAATGCCGAAGTTTATAACTTGGGAGACTGGATCAGTGTTCTGAGAAATTAAAAAAAGAAAAGAAAGGAAGCAGGTTTTTGAAGAAAGACAGTGAGTTCTATTGTGGGTATGTTGAACCTGAAGTACCTGTAGGATGTCTGGGTGGATGGGTGGATGAGTTTGGTGCTTAAGAGAAAGAAGACAGTTTTGGGAGAAGCATTTATAATTCATAGTTAAAATGTTGGTTGCTGCCTGGCTGGTGTGGCTCAGTGGTTGACTGTCGACCTATGAACTAGGAGGTCACAATTTGATTTCCGGTCAGGGCACATGCCCGGGTTGCAGGCTCGATCCCCAGTGTGAGGCGTGCATTGATATTTCTATCCCTCTCTCCTTCTCCCTTCTTCTCTGAAATCAATAAAAATATATTTTCAAAAAATATTGTTTGTTGATGAGTTAGATTAAGGAAAGGGCACAAAGGAGAGAGAAAGTGAGCCCTAGGAAGCCAGAGCATTTAAGGGATGAGCAGGTGAAGAGGAGCAAACAAAGGAGCCGGGTCAGAAGCAACTACTAGACCATCTACTGAATTAGAAAAGCCCCCAGCAGACTTGGAGATCCATCTTGATAGATGGATGAGAGAGAACTTCAAACAGGGACAAACCACATACCTTCCAGGGGCCTTTTAAATCATTGATTTAGGATTTGTTTGTCTTTTTATTGTTGTTAACATCAGACAACATTGTTTTCTGTTTATATAGTAGAATGGTATGTTAAAGAGACTTTAAACAGCCTCTTTGATCTGTTTTCTCAAGTTTCAAGTCTTCTTAGAATGAGAGAAAATAAACTAATGCATTCTTTGGGGTGGATAAGGTCTGGACACTTTAGTGGTGTGCTTAATGGCTAGGCACAGGCAGTGGCGACCTTACGTCTGTCCTAGATGTATCCATTTACTGCAGTAAAGTGTGATTGATTGCATTATTTGTGCACCCTCTTCTAAAACAAAATAAACTCCCAGATAGTTATGTTCTAGAATGCTAAGCTCAACATGTATATGGAGGCAAACATTGTTTTCAGTCGGTGGTATTAGAATCTACATAGTTAGTTTCCTAATAACTAATAACTGTCCTACAATCTTCACAATAAACAGCTTTTAAAAATATAGCAATTATACTTCCCATATTTATTTTTGAAACAAACTTAGAAAAAAACCTGGTTATAATTTTGCTATCTGTATTGTCATATGCCCTGAAATTTGTTTCCCTCTGTTCAATGTTGAGATTCTCAACTCTCTTCAGTAAGAGATGGCAAATGTTTAACATTTATTTTTTTTTACTGTATGCTATTTATGCACATTTTGTAATTCTGTTGTAATTCTTTTTAGATGTTTTCGTTGTGTTTCCTTAAGTTAAAGGAAACACGTGCATATTCTTCACATATCTAATTCTTTGTGATTTGAGTGGTGTGATTAGCCTCTATGATGAATTCTAGAATATAACTTGAATCTTGAATTTACACCCTCACTATCGTTTTTGTGGAAGATGGGACAGACTTTTTATATTGTGTAAAAGGCTTTTATTACCTTACTAGAGGCCCGATGCATGAAATTTGTGCAAGAGTAGGCCTTCCTTCCCCCGGCTGCCGGCACCAGCTTCCCTCTGGCACCCGGGACCTGGGCTTCTCTCATAGCCCCGGCTTTGTCCAGAGGTCGTCTGGAAGGACATCTGGTCTAATTAGCATATTATGCTTTTATTATTATAGATGTTCTGTGATAAAAGTATAGGAGTGGAAGAATGGAAAAAATATAATTTGACCCTTGCCGGTTTGGCTCAGTGGATAGAGCGTCGGCCTGCAGACCAAAGGCTCCCAGGTTCAGTTCCGGTTAAGGGCACATGCCTGGGTTGCGGGCTCAATCCAGCATGTAGGAGGCAGCCAATCAATGATTGCCTCTCATCATAGATGTTTCTGTCTCTCTCTTCTTCTCCCTCCCACTCTGAAATCAATAAAAATATATTAAAAAAAAACAAACAAACAAAATATAATTTGAAGATGATGCATCAATTTAAAAAATTATTTAGAAGAAACATGGAAAATTTTCAACCTTTTCAAAATTCCTGTTCTTTTAGGGAATGCTTTAAGTAACATCATAAACTATTATTAGCTTAGTAACCTTTTTTTTTTAATCAAGCTATAATTTATTGCAGAGTGGCTAATAGAATTTCCTTTTTAGCTGCTATAATTCAAGGGATGTAGTTCATGCAATTGATGAGCATATTACCATTTATACACTTTAGCCCAGGCATAGTGACATAAAGTTGTTTTGACCTGGTGTTATTTAAGATTGTGGCCTCTCTACCTCAGTTGCTTTTGACAATAATCTGAAAATGCTTTTTTAAAAAATCTCTATATATTTTTTAATTGATTTTTTACAGAGAGGAAGGGAGAGGGATAGAGAGTTAGAAACATCAATGAGAGAGAAACATCGATCAGCTGCCTCCTGCATACCCCCCACTGGGGATGTGCCCACAACCAAGGTACGTGCCCTTGACCGGAACCGAACCTAGGACCCCCCAGTCCACAGGCTGACACTCTATCCACTGAGCATTTCCTTGGGCAAAGAGAAGAAAGGTGGAAAAGAAAAGCCAGAAATTTCACACTGGATCCTGACTTCTCTTCTGATTTGTTTGTTTGCTTACGTACTTTGGTGAGGACCCCTGTTTCTATGAACATTGACTGAACAAAATGAGGAAAAGAAAGAGAAAAACTAAACCTTTATTTTTAAAACAGCTATAGCATCTAACACAACTGATGTAGCTGAAGGGAAGGGCAGAGGAGGGGAATTTGCTCTATTTTCAACTACTGTGCCTTTAGCATTTCCAAGTTGATTGAGAATCCTAGTGCCAACATAAGAAATATAATAGTAAAGGTCTTTTAAGGAAGAAAAAAAATTATTTGCGATTACCTAAAGAATATTTGATTATCTTGAGGAACATTTTTTAAAGCACTGAAGAGAATAGATAGCAAAGAACAAGGATGTATTAGATCAGGGGTGGGCAAACTTTTTGACTCGAGGACCACAATGGGTTCTTAAACTGGACCTGAGGGCCGGAACAAAAGCATGGATGGAGTGTTTGTGTGAACTAATATAAATTCAAAGTAAACATCATTACATAAAAGGGTATTGGTCTTTTATTTCAATAGTTTTATACATTTCAAACGGGCCAGATCCTGCCCGCTGGCCGTAGTTTGCCCACGGCTGTATTAGATAGTTGCCTCTTTTTACTTATTTTCCAGAATATCCCCTGTGGCGAGCTGGCACGGCCATGGTATACTCAGCCCCAGGGCACCTTATGTGCCACGCCAGCTCAGCCTGGTTCAGTGACCCTGAGAGGGGGCGGTGAAGGATGGAGAAAAGACAGACAAGAGAAGAAATCTGGGTCTGGGTGGGAAGCTGCTGGGAGAGACAGCACCAGCGCCCACAAGCTGTGTATTTTATAGCCAGATTCCACAAGGCAAAGTAAGGGCATGGTCAAGATGTTTACAGCATTCTCGTAAGTTTTGATCCTACTCAATTACATGCACCTGAACTCTATCAAGCCCACATCACTCAGGCACGTGGGGCCTCGTGTTTGGACCATAGGTTCAAGCTTACAACCATAGCTGTTGGCTGTAATTGTGCTGGGAGGGCTCTGCCCTCCAAGCTGGGACTAGCACGTGGCAATGAGAGGACTGTGCCCTCTTATTAGTCAAGGCTTGAACCTGTCCAAACACTGTAGCCGCTCTCCACATATCCCCCTTTTCTTTTGTTTTTAAGCACTTCTATTTACATCATCAAAAGCTCTAGATAAATTATTCAGCATTACTAAAACATAACTTCTGGCTATTTAACAGAACAACCACAGTAATATTAATGTAATACAGCAACAAGAGAGAACAAAACTCTGGCTATTAATAAAACAATAACAAAGCAATGCCAATGCAAAACCAAACTAACATTTTCCGAACTATTTCTTCAAAATAAAAGTTTCTTTTGCTGCTGGTTTATATCTACTCAGAGTCCTCAGATTTGGCTGCGCTAGACTTTACAGAAGACTGGCAGCTAACCAATGCTAGCATAGCCATAAACATGGCTGAAGGAGTAGCTTCCACTCCTTGCTTTTCTGCCATCTGCTGGGCCTCAGTTGTTAGCTTCTTCAACTGACCCCATGTTGGCACCTCGGCCGCTTGTGTAGCCTTCGTTTTCTTTTTCTTCCTCTTTGCTGTCATCGGGGCAACTCTCAGTCTTTTGAATGGAGGGACAAGAAGCTTGTCTGGGTCCATTGTGCTGACGCACGTAACGCTCTGGCACCCAAATTGGCTGCGCTGCTCCTTCTGGAAAGATACAAACACAACCTCTGCCCCACATCATTATTGGATCTGGTCCAAACCATCGTCGAGTTTGTGCATCCTTCCATCGGGCCAACCCGGCGGAGGCTATTGTACTGGAGGCCCAATGCCTTGTGCCTCTGTATGGCCCTCTGCATCGCAATTCAAAAAATTAAGGTATAAAGAGCATGACAGTTTGTTTTGAGGTGACACACAGCATCTGTCTCCCCCTTTTTGTTTTAGTAATTGTATCTAAAAGTACGATTGGCTCTTTCCACTATTGCTTGACCTTGAGGATTATAAGAGATACCAGTTTTATGACAAATTTGATATTGCTGACAAAAGTGCTAAAAAGCAGAACTAGCATATGCGGGTCCATTGTCTGTTTTTAGCTCTAAGGGAGGCCCTAGTACCACAAAGGCGGCAGTGATTGATTACGTGCTTGGTGCTTTCCCCTGTTTGGGGAGTTGCAAAAACAAAGCGGGAGCAGGTATCTATATTAACATGTACCCATCTCTGCTTACCAAATTCCGGGACATGGGTGACATCCATTTACCAGATTTGATTAGGTTTAAGACCCCTAGGATTAACCCCTAATGATTGTACAGGGCAATGAATTACACACTGAGTGCACTGTTTAACAATTTGACGAGCTTGTTCATGAGAAATACGTAACTGTTCGCGCAGGGCAGCAGCATTTTGATGATGAGGGCTGTCCTGGCTTCCTCTGTCAAACAGCGCGGGGATGCCGGAGACGGATCTCCCCTGAGTGCATGAAATACTCGAACCAATTCTTGTGCAGCTTTTAATTTTTCTCCTAATAGGGTCCATTGATCAACCCAGATAGGGGTATCTGTAAGCCAGGTAATTTTAGCTGCTGTATGCTGGGTCGGAGAGATGATCAAGGCCCCTGTTGAAAATTCTGGTAACCTAATCCATGCCTCCCATTTTGAATGGACATTGGGATAGATGAGCGCCTCCCTTGCTGATTCTTTCCTCCCCCCTTTTGGGGGTGAAATCTTTGATTAGAAGTAACAATGGAACTGGGACTTGTTATTAAAACCTCCATCTGCTTTAGCATCTCCCGACCCCATAGGCAAATGTTGCAACACATAAGGTTGAAAATAGCCTGTATTTCCATCTGGATCTTCCCATTGAAGGAGTTGAGGACTCTGCAAGGGTTAAGTAACATGCCCTACACCTTGTAATTCAGAAGCTGTGGGGTTTAAAGGCCAAGCCTGTGGCCAAGTCTAAAAGCAATTGACTGACACATCAGCTCCGGTACCTATAAACCCCTTAAAAAGGCTTCCCATTAACCCTTAGTTCTAACTCAGGCCGGCCCTGCGTGACTATTCTTGCCCAGTATACCGCGTCGCCGGACCCAAAGCCTGCTGTACCACTCAGGCCGCCCTTCTGGGTAGTAGGGCAGAAGGAGAATTTGTGCTATATTTGTTTCTGGTAAGACCTGAATTATAGTATTAATTGTCTGTGCCATTACTTTAATTTCTCCAGTATAGTCCTGATCTATCACCCCAGGGAGAACTTGAAACCCTTTCAATGTTACACTGCTCCTCCCTAAAATTAGCCCCATGATGCCTACGGGAAGGGGACCATACACTCCCGTGGCAATGGCCTGAGGCCCTATTTCCGGGATTAGTACATACCGGGAGGTAGGATAGAGGTCCATTCCTGCGCTTCCCAGGGTGCTACAGTAAAGGCTTCGGACGGTTGGCTTTGGGACTGAGCCGGCTGGAAAGACTGAAGTGGGGTCAAGGATATGGCCCCTACTGTTTGGTGGGGTCGGGGTTGGCCCCGCGTCAAGTTTCCCTGCCTATGGGGTATTGAATTATCATTAATATCAATCCTGGAGCGGCATTCATTTACCCAATGCTTTCCTCTCCTGCATTTTGGGCATAGTCCAGGCTGCCTGTTTTCACTTTCCGTAGCCTTTTGACTTCCATTTCTAACATTACAGTCTTTAGCAACATGTCCCAGTTTACCACAGTTAAAGCATCTCCCTGTCTTTCCCTGCGATACCTCCTTTAACGCGGCAGCCAGTACCACTCCCTGCACGTAGGCTGGTTCAGTGCCACTACAAACACGGGTAAAATCCGTGCCATTCTTCCTGTAGGGATGTAAAGCCTCTTGACATACTCTGTTTGCATCTTCGACAGCTGATTGTTTCACGAGTACCATTCCAGCCTCAGGGTCAGTCACCCTGCCCACAGCCTGGAACAAGCGGGCCACAAAATCCTGGTATGGCTCCTCAGGGCCCTGGCTGATCTTACTTACGTCTAAAGACTTTTCTCCTTTCGTGGCAGTTGCCTCCAGGCTTTGGTGGCACAAATATTTATCTGCTGATAAGCTTGGATGGGGTATACCAACTGAGCTTGCAAAGCCCCATGAGGTCCAGTGCCCATGAGCATATCAACTGTAATGGGTACCCCATGAGCTTGGTTTCTGTTAGCCTGCTCCGCACTAAGCTCTGCCCAACTAGACTTACATAGTAAGTAATCTCCAGGTGAGACAAGCCTTTGCAACAGTGTTCCCATCACCAGGAGCCATAGCTTCCTCTGATATTGTATCTAGCAACCCCAGCACAAAAGGGGAAGTTGGTCCATACATAGAAGAGGAAGTTTTTAACTCCTTCAAAGTCTTAAAAGGTATAGACTGATGACCACGGAGCATCTGACCTGGATTCTGAGGATCAGGCTGCTCAAATATAGGGGATAGACTGAATCCTGAAGTATCTTCCCCAGCCTGCCCAGCCTCATGCAGAGGCCGCTGGAGTCCAGACAGAGACCCCACTCCTGTTTCTGCTTGTTTAGGGGGCGACCAGAGAGGCTTATGAGTAACGGTAAACTTCCTGGATACTTGCATCAGACCCCCATCATCCCAGTCCCGCCGGCGTTGTTCCCTCGCTGCCTCCTCCTCCAATTCTCGTTCATTTTTGGGAGGAAGCACATCATCCGGAGGGCCCTCCCCCTCGGGAACGGTAGCCCCAGGGACTGGAAGAGGCAATGGAGGTGCCGGAGGTATAGGTGGAGTCGGAAGCCTCTGGTTACCTTCCACTATTTGTCTTACATCACCTGCCACATTCATCCACCCCTTTTCAGGAGTGGGCTCTAGGTAGTCCCGAATCAGGGACCACAAACTGAAGGTAGAAATGGGAATTTTCTCTGGACCGTCAGCTATATAGCAATCTCTAAGTTGCTTCCCTACCTTCTCCCATGTTTCTACATTTACCTTTCCTTCCTCAGGAAACCATGGGCAAGTCTTATTTACAGTATTCAACAAATCAAGAAGCTGTTGCTGTCATACAGAACAGCCTCGTGCTCTGAGCATAGCTTTAAGCATAGATACATATACATTTTTTCTTGTGATCCTGAATTTCCCATGTTTTACACTGAGCTATTTCCAAACCTCGGCTCCTTACCTTACTTTTGCTTTCAGCTTTACTTTTAGTTTTTTACTTTTTCTTTCTGCGCGCACCTCACTGGAGCCTCCTTTCACCTGACCACTGCAGTTCCCCCGAACTCAGTCCCTGTTCAGGTGCCAATCCCCTTCCTATGAGAAATGAAATCTAGATTATGCCTTTGTGTTCTTTAAAACAACCACTCAGAATGTCAAGTATTAGGAATCTTCTATCAGTTTGAAAACTTACTAATTTTTTTCATGGAGCCACCTCTATAGTTAGAGAAAGTATATATTCTGGATTTGTCTTCCCACAACTTTATCAGTTATTTTCATCTTCATCAGATGGAGGAAAGTGAAATAAAATTCTTTTGTTGTTAATGTTTACTCTGGCCTTTCTCTAAAAGATAGGGAGAACTAGATGTTTTTACATCAGATTTATTTATTTATTTACTAACTACAAGCTGTATTCATGCTCCATATTATTATGGGCATTGGATGAAAAATAGATAATTATTGTTAAAATTATGTTAACTAAGTTACAGTTTATATATTTACCAGGAGAAGGGAAAATTTATATTTAAGATCCATATGTCTGATTATAGAGATAGCCTACTACATATGTTGAGGAGAAAGTGAGGTCCATATTGTGTAAAAAATGATTTACTAGTATTTGAAAAAAATTTCCATGAAGATATCAACTACGTTTTCTTCTTTATTTAATTAGGTGAAGTTCTGAAGAGAACTTGAGTTTACATTATTTTTTCTCACCTTATAAGATCTAATCTTCATATATATATTTCAATGAGGACTATCAGATTAGCTTTTTATATTTTAATTGCATTTTTCTGGTTATAAAAACAGTACATATTAAGTCTGAGAAATTGATGATGAATGTAGAAAAGATCATTAAGAAAGTACATATCATATATAATCACATCACTCATAGAATAGTCCCAGATGTGACATATAAATTAATAAATTTTGATGTCCAAGAAAATTGTGTTAACATATAAAATGGCATACCATATAAAGTGAAAATATTATCGCTTTTATTTCAAATAATATTTTTTGTGTTCTTATTAGGAGAGAATATTGATATTTTAAATCCAAAGAGATTGAAGAGGAAAAGTAAATGGGTATAACAGGGCCATTGAGTAATAGACCCTCCCTGAAACTAGCTACTTATCTGATTTATAAGTGTAAGGAGCATGCTGACCATTCAGACTACAGTCGTCTTCTGTTATTTGTGCATATGTAGGAGAATAGAAAGGCCATTCAAATGAATGGATATTCCAGGAGTTCTCAGAATTGGCTTTGGAGTGTATCTTTGTTTTTACATTTGAATATAGATATAACTAACCTGAAAATTGACTTCAAACAAATGAAGCTATGCCTGGGAAAGCTTGTCTCTGAGGAAGTGAGGAGCTCATCTGTTCTTCCGTTCGTACTGGGAATAGGCTAATGATCTGTCTTCCTGATACAGTCCCAGGCCAGGCAGAGCTGCTCCTCTCGAGAAGTTTTCTAGAAATGAGTCGGGGGTGCCCTTGCACAGTCAGGGTTACACAAGGACTGGTACTCAGAGGGGACTTGAACTATAGGCGGACCAAATGCCAACTGAAAATAAACTTGAAAGAAAGACTGTATTTGGCATTTATCTGCCTTCTAAAATGCAGTGAAACCTTCTTAATGGGTAGCACACGGGGATGGAAAAAATAGGCTTTGAATTAACTTTCCATTATCTGATTTTTATTAAAGAGCAATCAGGCAACTGGTTGACCAGGGGATAGCAGTTGCTTTGAATTATGTATTATTTTGAATAGAGAGATATCAGCTGGATGAAATTTTACTGTAATCCACTTTCTTGGGAAGATTAAATAGTGCACATTCTAGATAGATCCTGATGAACATACTTATGTGTAATAGAATATGTATTTCCCCCCAGTGAAGAGGTAAGACAGTACATCATAGGTATAGGGAGCATTTGCTCACTGAGAACTGAAAGGCAGGGTCTGTGAGCACTGGTCGTATCCTCGGAATCTAAGGTGTATGAATATTTGATAGGGAACCTGGGAGTAAGTAGGTGATGGTGGCTTTTAAGTAGAAATCTGCCCATATAGAAGTTACATGGTTATTTCTCTAGCACCGCCCTTTCCTGGGTCCAGAGCTAGTTTCCAGCATGGCTGCTAGGACAGTGTTTTACAGTCAAGAAGCACGGCGATCAGTCAGTATTACTTTCTGTACCGGTATTTTCTTTAAGCACTGAAAAAAAAAAGATGCCATTGGGCTAAATGAAAAACAATATTGCATTTTTGCTGTTTTCATGATTTGGGTTCCTGAGCCCTTTCTTGGGGTTTCCTGAAGTAAGCAGCACACACACCAGAGCTCAGTTTACGCAGTCAGTGGAGTCCAGCTGGTTTCCCTGCTGACTAAGCTTCGCAGTGCCCAAGGGCTGGCTGGCTGCAGGGCAGCTTGATGAAGTCACTTCTCGTCCTCAATGCCCCTAAAGGTGTCATGTGATGGATGTCCCAGGGCAGTAGTGTTCAGGATTTGACGAGTGCCCATCTGCAGGCACATGACAGCAGAGAGAAGAGAAACCGTCCATTTCATGGTGCTTTAACTGTTAATACCTTCCTTATGGAGTCTTAAACTGTTCTAGTTAGGGGAAAATGACAGGAACTCGTTTAGTGCTGGTTCCTTCTTTTTATTTAAAAAAATCACACAGTACAATTGATCTCTTTTTAAAGTGTACAGCTCTGTGCCTTTTATACAAGTAGAGTCTCAGAGCCCCATCGACACAATCAGGACAGAAGGAGTTCCCTCACCCCCACACACATCTTTGTGCTCCCCTCTAGTCACATTCTCACCTGTCCCCCCGCCCCACCCCGGCCCTCACTGATCTGTTCTCCGTCCCTGTAGTGTTGCCTTCTCAGGAACGTCTTGTAAGTGCCCTCAGACAGGGCGTAACCTCAGACCGCCTTCTTTCTGCAGAATGAATGCCTTTGAGACCCATCCAGGTCATTTCTGTGAATCAGTAGTTTCTTATAGCGTATTGCTGAGTAGTTTCCTGTATGGTAGTTTGTTTACCTTAAAGGACATTGGATTATTTCCAGTTTTTGGAGATTATGGATAGAGCTGCTATAAGCATATAAATATAAAAGGATATATATATATATATATATATATATATATATATATATATATATATATATATATATCTCAACACTAATAAAAGAGAGAAATGGTAATTGGCGTACGAGCTACCCTTTTCATTGGCTAATCAGGGCTATATGCAAATTAACTAAGATTGGCAGTTAACTGCCAACTAAGATTGGCAGTTAACTGCCAACAAGATGGTGGTTAATTTGCATATGTAGGCACAATGCAGGGAGGCGAAAGGGAAAGCAGGAAGAAGCCCCTTGCCACTGACAGTGATTGGAAACCCAGGGGGGAGCTAAGAGCTGGGGGGCAGGGCAAAGGCGGCCGCCTTTGCCCTGCCCCCCCAGCCATGATCGGAGAATCAGGTGCCTTTTCCGCCCTGGCCAGTGATAGCAGGAAGTAGGGGTGGAGCCAGCGATGGGAGCTGGGCACGGTCGAAGCTGGCAGTCCCTGGAGCTAGGGGTTCCTTGCCTGGGCCTAAAGCAAAGCCCACGATCGTGGGGCCGCTGCAGCTGTGGGTCCCTGCCTAGGCCAGAGGCCACAGGCCTGGGCAAGGGGCCGATCCTGCGATTGGAGGGTGATGGGGGTCAACGCCTGAGGGCTCCCAGTATGTGAGAGGGGGCAGGCTGGGCTGAGGGACACTCCACCCCACACACACCCTGTGCACGAATTTCGTGCACCGGGCCCCTAGTATATATATATATATATATATATATATATATATATATATATATATATATATATATATATATATATATATATATAAAGGCTAATATGCTAAGTGTCTGTCCGACCGGTAGCCATGATGCATACTGACCACCAGGGGGCAGACGCTCAATGCAGAAGCTACCGTGGCACGCACTGGCCATTTACAGAGAAACAGCACCATGGACCTGACACCCACGAAACAGCACTCGGCTTCCCCCAAGTGGGACACAGGCCCTGCCGTCACTCCGGAGCAACAGCCCACCAAATTGCAGCCGATGCTGCTGAGACCCCACGGAGCAAAATGTGGCCCACAGCCCAGCCCAGCCCGAAAATGGTGGCTGTGGGCTCCGGGTGATGACATCACATAGCAACGCCTGGCTTCCTCTCCCTAGCAACAGGCCATTTAACAATAAATGGCACTGCAGACCTGGTGCCCACAAAGCAACACTCAGCTTCCCCCAAGTGGGACACAGGCCCCGCCACCACCCCGGATTGACAGCCCACCAAATTGTAGCCAATGCTGCCGAGACCCCATGGTGTAAAATGTGGCTCAAGCCCAATCCATCCCGGAACGGTGGCTGTGGGTGCTGGGTAATGACATCATGTAGCAACGCTTGGCTTCCTCTCCCTAGCAACTAGCCTCCTTGGAGTTTATTCAGCTCAGGAACATGACTTACTTTATAGCTAGGTGCAAACATTTTACACTTTAATCAAATGTTTATGAAGCGTTTTCCCATGCCTCATCTCATTTGATCCTCACAGAAGTCCTGGTGTCGGTAGATAGGAAACTCGATGGAGTCCTATTTTCTTTTCATTAGCCGGAAAACAGAGATTTAGAAAGCTTAGAAAGTTGACCTGACTGAAAAGTAGTAAGAAATGGTGGACCTTGAAAATGACTTCAGGTTTTCTCACTGCGCAGAATATAGTCAAACACTGCTGCAGTTAAATATTTTTCCCTTCGTTCCCCCTGCATGATCTATAACAGGGGTCCTCAAACATTTTAAACAGGGGGCCAGTTCACTGTCCCCCAGACCATTGGAGGGCCGGACTATAGTTTAAAAAAAAAACAACTATGAACAAATTCCTATGCACACTGCATATATCTTATTTTGAAGTAAAAAAACAAAACGGGAACAAATACAATACTTGTATTTGCATGTGGCCCACAGGCCGTAGTTTGAGGACCCCTGATCTATAATAACAATCTGCTTCATGTTGATATTTACTGCTGTGTTGCTGACAATTACCTGAAAGAGAAGTTGGGGTGCTTCACTGGGCTGGAAAAAGTTTAGCTAAATCAGAAAGCAGGTCTAATTAAGCAAGTTTATTCTATATCTATAAAAGGCTAACTTGACTCACACATGTGCAACACATATAAAGCTCTCGCTGGCGCCAGTCACAGGTGTGTGTTTCAATCTGTCATTGTAGATCGTGAATTTGGTTAACACTTCTATTATAAAGATAGGGCAAATAACGATATTAAAATATTTCTTCTAATTAAGTTCCTTTCAATGTGCACAAATTTGTGCACTGGGCCACTAGTATATATAAAACCATAAGTTTTCATAAACACCTAAGAGTAGGCTGGCTGGTCATATGGTGAGTGCATGTTTATTTTTATAGGAATATGCTAGGCCAGTCTTCAGAGAAGCAATAATATCTAGCATTCTCACCCACAGCGCATGCATTGTCCACTTTCTCTGATCCTTACCAGCATTTCGTATTGTTGGCATTTTTAACTTTATATGTTCTAATATGTGTGGTGCAGGATGTCATCATGGTTGTAATTTGCATTTTCCTAATGGCTCATGATGCTGCATATCTTCATGTATTCATTTTCCATTTTTATGTCGTGTTTGGCAAAGTACCTATTCAGGTTTTTTTTACCATTTTAAAGTCAGGTTGTATGTTTTCTTATTGTTAAGTTTTGAGAGCCTTTTATATATTCTACATGCCAATATTTTTTTGCCAAATATATGATCTAAAAATATTTTCTCCCACTCTGTTGCTTGTTTTTTTTGTTTTGTTTTGTTTTTTACTTTTTCTTAATGGTGTATTTTATAAAGCAGAAGATTTTAATTTTGATAAAGTCTAGTCTATCAGTTTTTTTATTTTATAGACTGTACTTCAGTGTTGCATCTAAGAACTCCTTGACAGACCCAGGCCACACAGATTTTCTTTGTTTTCCTCTAAAAGTTTTATGTTTTATACTTAGTTGTGGTCCATTTTGAGCTAATAGTTGTGTAATAGAGTGAGATACAGGTTGAGGCAGGGCCAGGATGAGGGTCAAGTCCAAGAACAAAATTTAAGAAGGTGCCAAAAATCTCAGTAATTAAGATAAATAACATTTAGCAGTGCTGTGCCAAGCTGCATTAAGTCCTGAGACCAAAGAAAAAATCAGTTTATCTGGTCTTTATTTAAAATTTTGATGTTTTGCTCATCACAGATTTTGGGGGTGTGCGGGTGTGGAGTACTAGAGTGGGGGAAATGGTTAACTCACTGCCGCTTCAGTGGTACTGTGAATTCTGGACGAATTCCCCAATCTACCTACTACTGTTTGCTTCTCAGAGCCCTCAAGTAGGCTCTCCATGCCTTTTGTCCAGGTGTTACAACTGCCCTCAGAGGGAGAGACTGTGTGAAATGTGTTTCCTTTGGCTCACCCAGAGCCAGGGGGATTTACAGCAGGGATGGAAAACTTAACAGTGAAATAGTACACATCGCAGCAGGTGTAACTAGGAGGTGTCTCTACCGTGGCTGCACATATGCAGGGACATTCATAGTGTAGGGAGTGGGGTGAGGTCACTGATCCCGGAGTGTCTCCTCTCTCACCCTGGAGGTATGTTCTCTTGACATCTGTCCATTGCAGGCAATGCTGCTGGCTGTTGCTTATTAGCGGCTGCCTGGCATTAGGCCTGCTTCGCTCAGTTTTTCAGTGTTATCTTCTTGCCTACCTGAGAACTGCGGCCTACCTCTCCGACATGAAAATCAGGCTTACTGTTGTTGTTTTTTAAATTGTTGACAGTATTACAGATGTCTCCCAATCCCTCCTCTTTACCCCCCTCCCCCCAGCTGCTGTCCCACCCCAGGTCTTCACCACACTATTGTCTGTGTCCACTGGTTATGCTTACTTTAAAATATGTGTGTGTGTGTGTGTGTGTGTGTGTGTGTATTTGATTTCAGGGGGAAGGGGGCGGGGGAGAGAGAGAGAGAAACATCAATGATAAGAGAGAATCATTAATTGGCTGCCTCCTGCATGCCCCACACTGGGGACCTAGCCCACAACCTGGGCATTTGCCCTGACCAGGAATCAAACCTTGACCTCCTGGTTCATAGGTCAACGTTCAAGAACTGAGCCATGCTGATCAAGCTGGTTATGCTTACTTTTAACAGAAAATTTTACTTAAAGAGCTTATTCCTGCTTATGAAAGCCCTTACCATCAGACCTGTTTTTCCTTTACTTTTAGCCTCACATTCTTAGAACCCACATCCTTTACTCTAGTCCTCGTGGACTCAGAGGACAGCTGGTCAACCTCCTCTGTTTCCTTGAGGATTATAAAGTTACTGTTCGGTCTTCTCTTATCTAAAGGAACCACAATTAGTTCTTGGTATTGTCGTTGTTTTTAACATTTCCTTGTGGGATATTTTCTCACCTTCTCTTATCTTTGATGCTCTCTTCTCAACCATTTCTAGATTCTAATGTGACCAAATTGGAGTAAGAGTCTCCTAGGTGCCATTTGGGTGGTAAGGGCATTCTATTCCCAATACTTAGCATAACATGTGACACATAGTAGGTATTTAGTGAAAAGGTATTTGTTAATGTTGCTTTACCTCTTGTTTTATTTTATTCTAGTGTGTCCTTATTGGTGCCTACTGTCATGGCCTATTCCCTATCACCCTTTCTTGTTTCTATTTTTTGTTAATGGATTAAAAAAATTAATTTGGTATTTCAGAGTATACATGTTTTAGATTTGATGAAAGAAGTGCACGTTTTATTTTGTCTGCTTCTTTAAAACTTGAGATGACCCTTTTTCAGTCTTACTAAAAATAGCCCTGTTTCAAGTTCCATGGAGGAAACAAATTTACTGCGGATGCTTAAAATGCTGGCAATTTAAAACTCGAATAAATATAATTTGTTTGGGTTGTTACAATGTTGATGAATAAGATCTGTGCCCTGGCTCTATTTTGTAGAACACACTCTGCTTTGAAGTAAGGAGATTATTTGTTGGAATTTGTCACTATATTTTATCAAAAGTCTGATCACTGTTCCTCCTTAGAAGGAAGAATTCTCATATACTTATCACTTCATTTCTGTTCTCATCTCCAGTCTTTTTAAAAACAAAAACTTCATAAATTTATGTAAAGCAGTAGACTCTTAATTCAGGTGCAGCTTTTTTGATTCTCTATCAACATTCTCTTCTTTGAAATCCTGTTTGCGTCGGAATCCAGACTCGGAGCCCACAGGGAGATGTCTTCTCCTGTAATCATCTGTTTGACCGTGGCCCTGTTTTGGGAGTTACATGGTAGAAGCACTCCCACTTGATGCCTCAGGCTTCATAAATCACCAAAGGCAGAAGCATGAGGACTGAAGGAGGGCTTGTCCAGTTGAGCAGTTTATCCATTTTCTAGTGTCATTTAATCTTGTAACATCCTATGTTAAAAGGTGTCTACTACTTCTTGGTGCCAGCAGTTTCTTTCTTTCTTTTTAAATATTTTTATTGATTTCAGAGAGGAAGTGAGAGGGTGAGAGACATGGAAACATCAATGATGAGAGAGTATCATTGATCGGTTACCTCCTTCACACCCCCTACTGAGATCGAGCCCTCAACCTGGACATGTGTCCTGACTAGGAATCGAACCACAACCTCCCGGTTCATAAGTCAACGCTCAACCACTGAGCCACACCGGATGGGTGGTTGCCAGCAATTTCAAAGAAATGTTTTCTGTTTACTGTTTTGCTTTCATTTCTAGTAGAAAAGTCAGCATTTCCCTTTTGGTTAAACAGAAACGTTTTCCCCCTTCTCTGCACACGAATTTGGTGTTTTACTTAATTGCTATTTGAACTTATCTGTATTTCCTTAAATAGACATAATTGCCATGAACGCCAAAACTGGGTGAAGAATCAGGCGCTAGATAATACAGCCCCGAAGGAGAAACATACTTGACTCCTCTGTAACATATCAAAAAGGAGAGCTTGATTTTGTAGATGTTTGAAGGTGTTCAGAATGACACACTGTTTTTTATATGTTGTATAAACATATAACACAGTAATAACTAGTGCCCTCTTGCCTGACCCCAGCTCCATGTTCCGTCCCACTGAGCGATGACCACGAGAAGACTGTATGTCTGGTAGAGTTTTCTGTGACACTTTCCCTCTCCCAACCTGAATCTGATGAATGATCTTCAGTAATAAGTTTCCCAGCTGTTCCAGCAGAGCTCCGGCCAGAGTTCACTGTTATATATAGTGTGGGGAGGAGAGAGGTCTGTAATTAACACATCTCCCCGGAGAGTGGTTTTCCCTCTGTGGAGTGACAGGTAATGCTGTGTCTTGTATGAGGAGGGGTTGTGAGACCCCCAAAGAGCTAAATAAAGGAGCGTGAGTTGTGAAACATCTTTTCCTGTACTCTATTAAGATAAATAGCGCTTTACATATCCTGGATAGCTCATCTTTGAAGATTTAGCTTTTCCTGTATTTTTTTGGTTTTACAGACTTAATGACTTCCAAGCTCTGATCACATATATTCCTCATCTAGTAGTTAGGGATTGAGTAGTTCTATCCACTTATGCCTTATTTATTCATATACTCAAAGAATTAGTAGTCATTGCCTTTATGCCCATCTCTAACTATTGATGAATGAAGAAGGTGAAAGGGCCTGGGTCCCTGTGGATTTGGTTGAGACGGGCTGGGTAGTGCTGCCCAGGCTTCTCCACACCCAGTCCCCAGGGTAGATCACACAGGATGTACACGGGTAAGTCTGGATCTCCAGAGTTCGGGCGCCAGATGCCGGGGTCCAGCCCCAGCAGGTCCAGGGGTCCCCAAAGGTGTGGACGGAGTCGGCGAAGAAGGAATGACACGGAGACAGCATTCAGTTGATCAGCAGCCTAGCCAGGATTTCTAGCCAGGATCTCCAGCCAAGTTCTGGTCTGGATCTCCAGAGAGGTTCTGCTTCAGATCTCCAGCCAGGTTCAGTCACCAGGTTCTAGTCAGGTTCTCTTGCCAATTTCTGTAGTCAGGTTCAGTCCAGGATCTTTTGCCATGTTCTCTCCAGCGAAGTTCTTCTGTCTGTAGGTTCTGTGTAGATTCTGTCTGTAGGTTCTCTCTTCTTAGTTCTGTGTTCTGAGTTCTGTGTTCTAAATTCTGTCTTGTTACATCTGTATTTATACCACTTGATTCAATCCTATCAATCTCTATTACAAAGGTTAGGGCGTTTCTTATCTCCATTCCAGGGAGTAAAGATTATGTAGCTTAAGCATGATTGTTTGTAGTGATTAACTACCCGCCTGGCACTTAGTTAAGGAGTTTCATCCCCTCCCTGACTTCAGGGAAAAATTCCTACCTGGGGAAACAACCTTTCTAGGAGAGGCATCCCCTCCCTGACTTCAGGGAAAAATTCCTACCTGGGGAAACAACCTTTCTCGGAGAGGTGACCTTGGTTAAAACACAGCGCCAAGAAGGTGAGCAAACATATTAAGAACCGTATGCCATATATGCCAGGTCCCTTGAAACAGCAAGGATGGACCGGCTCCCGGCAGGTAAGACTGCTCTTTGCTGGCAGGGACTTGCCTGAGGCTCTGGGGCTCCGGGTCTCGGCACACCTGCCCCCCCACCCCCTCCACCATCCCATCCCACCCCATGCCCATAGTGGGAAGCTCTGCTGGATGCTGGGATGTGCTTCCAGTAGCAATTCTGAGTGGATCCCTCTGGGGAGGGGCCTCTGGGCATGTGCCAAGGGGACCCACCACCCATGTCCCTCACCCTGTAGACTCTAGCTTCCAGGCTCGGGTTTGCTTCTTGCTCCCAGACTGTTGTTGATAAGAATATTACCAGATTTTCTTCAGCCATAATTTGTGCTTTCTTTGACTTTATAAATTCTTTTCAAGGATTGGACCAAACTAAAATTTAGTGTTTTCAATTAGATGAAGAAAATTGTGTTTAATTTTCTTACCCAAGAGACTTTCCATTTTCTCCGACAACTTTTTCTCGTGATGAAATTCTTTAGGCAAGTTTATTATCAGATGCAGATGTGATTCATTTAGTGCCAAGGACAACTACCAGATTCCAGATTCCTGCTGCTTTAGTGGTTACCTTAATTTTAGAGCATAAGCTGTAAATGAACTGATTTTAATACATGCATTTCCTATGGACTCAATGAGAATTAATTTGCTAATTAGATGACAGTTTTTTAAACGCGTAATCTGTGCATCTGAACCAACATTTCTGGCAGGGGCAGAGCCACGCTTTTCCGTGTTTGGTTTCTGTGAAAGTGCTCTGGCCTTGTTGCCTTTTCGAGCCCTCAGTCTTGACCTTCTGTCTGGTTTATCGGAGATTAGTGGGGGCAGGGGAGGGGAAGACTGAGAAGATTCCCCTCGAGCAGTGACAGTTGCTACAGGTCTGGTCCTGTGGTGGAAGTTGCTTGGAGTATGAGGAGTGCGGGGAGGAAGACAGGACAGGTGCGAGCCCACTTAGAAGGAGAGCAGAGCAGAGCAAATGTCTGTCTTTGATTTTTCCATTCGAGGGTTATCTTCGTGGGGCTCAGGTGGGTGCTGAGGAGTCTTGTTTATTAGACTGAAGCTCACACACAGGTTTGCTTCCTGAACTTCAGAGGGCTGAGGCCCAGCCCCATGGCCTGTGCATGCGGCAAGATAATGCAAGTTTGGGAAGAGCAGGGCTTTGAGAGGACAGGACAAAGCCTGGGAAGGTTGACAGAATTCCCACCTCACTCTTCTCCCCAGCTCAGTATTTTAATGTGGAAAGCTGTTTTTCTTCCTCTGTGAAAGAAAGCCTGTGAAAATCGGAAGACAGTTCTTTCTCCAGTACTTTTCTTTTTTCTCCAGTACTTTTCCGTTTTCATCTGACTTCTTTTTATTTGTTTTGGACTCAACATCTTGATCTGTGTTCTTCGCCTTGGGGATCAACACACACGTACATGACCATTCCGATGTATTGGGTAGTCCTGAGCATGCCCGTGACTGGGGGCCACCCCTGAACAAAGCCACAAGACGGGTGGTAGTCTCCCCACAGGCTCCCCACAGACAGGTGCGGGCTCTTCATTTGAAAATCCTGACAACGCTGGTTCTCGCATGGATCCCTGAGTAAGCCTCTCCATTCTTGGACTTACTGACAGAAACAAAACAGGAAAAGCCAGATGCAGTTTGGTTTACAGTGCGGGTCAGCAGCTGGGGAGCATCAGGAAGTGGGGCTTCATCATCAGCATGCCGCAGATAGGAAATCATGAAGGGTGCCAGCTTCTCAGCACGGGCTGTGGAGCGGGCGCTGTTTGGATGCGTGCATTGCAGACGCCTGAGATGTTCCGCAGGCATTGGTTTCTTTTACAGAAACATTTGTGAACCGGGCAGTGGTGGGCTTTTTCCTTTATGATTTTAGTAATACCATCTGCTTTTTAACATAAACTTGCTAAGATTTCTACTTCTGGGTTAGGTCGGTTTGGAAAGGATATAAAACCTCTGACATCCCCTCCTCCCCATCTTCTGAAATAGGACTTTGCATAATTAGGTCGTGTGAGGGAACAAGCATTAGACTTGGAAAAACTTCCCTGCTTCTCCCAGCTGCTCTCTGTACAAGGTCGTGACCTTGGGCAAGTTACCCGCCCTTCGACAAACCTCCGTTTTTTTCTTGTGAAATGGAAATAAGTTTACCAATTTTGTAGTGTTGTGAGGATTCTGTTACTTTAAATAAAATAAAATTCCAGATACCTAATAGTTCTCTTCCCACATGTCCTAAAACGTAAGTTTATTACTCTCATTGGCTTCCTTCTCTCCTTATTTGCTTCCACAATTTCACTTAAAGTAAACCCCAAAACCACAGAAGTAAATTATTTGGAATTTTTCATGGCCTTTCACTTGTGTTCAGGGCTAACTCCGGAATCCCTGTTTGGGCACTTGGACACTGCCGTTCATACGCAGCGTCTCTTCTCCCCTCGCCCACTCTCTTTTCTTGTGGTCTCTGCAGAGAAGAAAGATCTGTGTTGAGCACATTAAAGTCGGGTAACTCCTTCTTGTCATCTTGCTTACGATTTCCAACTCCGGTTAGCATCTCCTCATGGCTGCCGCAGAGCTAAGTACTTTGGGGACAGATTGGGACTGTTCTGTTCTGTCCTGCCAGTTTATAACACTAAAATGAAAGTAGGCTTTGGTTTAAAAGACAAGACCGAATTTTATGCTAAAGTGAAGTTTAGCTTGGGCAGCTAGGGGAAGCCATTAATGGTCCCCATGTTTTGGTAAAATGAACTACATTAAGTTGATAAAGTGCTTTATCAATTTAGTTAAGCAAATCATGAAAGTAGTTGTGAAATATGCAGACTCATTTCAAAATTGAGTTCTTTGCCCAACAGTGGTCTGCTGCCTTTTGAAGCTCACAGTATAATGTGAAGGCTTTCGCTGTGATCCTTGTAGACCCTTCATGACTCTCTTCTCTGGTTCTTCAATGCTGATGTGTTCTCTTCACCTGCCGCATGGCCGGTAGGTCTGACCGTCTGAGTGTGAGCCCTCAGCCACAGAAGCACCTCTTCAGAAACAGAGGCTGGAAGCAGTTGGGTGGGTGGGTGGGTGGTTGATCGAGGGAATGCACTCTTTCAAGTAGTCATAGCTCATCCGTCTTCTGATGGCTCCTCAGGCTTCTAGCAGGCACGTGTCCCGTTGTTGTGAAGTAAAGCCCGGCATGTATGTTTGACAAGTTAGCAGCGTGGCAGCTCTGCTCGCTCCCAGCCTCGCTGCTGTCTCGGGGATTGTTTGGGTTGGCAGATGGCCAGCTCTCTGCTATAAGATGCATTTCCTTGACAGGACAAAGTGCGGGGCCGCATTAGCTGCAAAGTTTCTGAAGGTTAGCTAAACATGCACAATAAATATTAATAAACAAAAAAGGCCCACCCAACCTTTGACTTTGAATTCTGTTTCTTCATTCCACGTTCTGGAATCCCTGTAGTACTTGATTAATAACCAGTCTTAGGGTAATTGAGCCTTAAGTATCCCTTGCCTGACTGCTCAGAGCCCCCATTGGCTGCGTTGGGGACTCATTGCCACAGTGGATGGATGGGCTCTGAATGACTGGTTAGTGCAAGGGCGCTTGTTTGCCTGCTCCTTGCTTCCGTGTGAAAAAGAGTGTAAATGTGCTGGCCAGCCCTGTGTGTCGCTGCGAGCTCTGAGGGGGAAGCTGTGAATAAGAGTAGAGGTGCAGCGTCCAAGCTGGGCCTCCCTGGAAAGCAATCAGACATTGGTCGTTGGCCTGGGCAGTGGCCTCTCTCTAACATTTACACCCACGGCGTGGAGGGAGAGAGTAACAGTAACCTGCTGCCCCTGCACACTGCCTGTTTGGCTGGGTGACTTGGAATTTCCCAGGCCGACATTGTGGATCTTTTACAATTCTGCACCCTGCTCACTTGAAAACATATTTGAAAACCAGTAATCTTAGATGCTTAGCCAGACATCTGGAGAAACAAAGAAGGGAGATAACTTGAGAACTATATCCTTACGATTGTCCCGGGACTGTTTGTGAGTGGCCGAGATTCGGAAGGCTCTTGACAGCCCCTCTCACTGTCCTCTCTTGCTCTCTGGTTCATGCTCTTTCCTCTTTTTAGGACCACAGTGGGGAGGACCGCCCCCACTGCATGTGTGAGATACTTGAGTATAATAAGGGTCTGGAGAAAGAAAATTATTCCTCGTAAGTGGTAATATTTTAACTTAAAAGTCATCTCCAACTTAGCAAAGCGATCCAGTTAGGCTTCGGTGAACTGTAACTTTTGATTCATTTCTTCAGCAAAAATTCATTGAGCACCAGATACTTGGCATACATTGCCACACCAAACAGACCAAGATCTCTGCCTATGTGGACATGCATTCTAGTGCAGAAGGCAGGATAAGCATAACTCACAATGCATTATACATTATGTTAAAAGGTGATGCATGCTGTGAAAAAGAAAGCTCGGAGTAAGGGGAGTCATAGGGTGCAGCGCTCAATAGGGTGGTCTAAGCAGAGATGGAGGAAGGTGAATATTGGCTTGGATGAACTTATGCTAGACAGGGGCCATGAAGTTACGTTTGTGACTCTTCTCATGCTTCCATGTGCCTGGTTGTGACCACTGGACATTTCCACTGCTCTCAAATTAGTCTCAGTAGTGGTGCCATTCTGATGTGATTTTTCTCAATAGAACATCTCTTCCCCCTTCAGTGGTGCAGAGCTGAGGCTACTCTTGGGAGGGTGTTGTCAGACATGAACTGGAAGCCTGCAGCCTCCTTACATTTCCTGCCAGCTCCTCAGTCTCAGGGAAGATTGGTAGCCATTGAGCTACATGCATATTTTTTGCCAGGCAGGTGGGATCCAGGATTTTTATAAAAAGGAACTGCAGAGAGTTCCAGATATTCTGTCTTAACAAAAGAGTAGGAGGATTAGGGAGGAGAAATCAAAGATCAAGCCAAGGTAGACCTAGGAGAAGGAAATCCCATTGTTTTCATTTCACTGTTAGAATGTAAAATGGCAGCACCTAATGTACCCTTTTTCCTTGGTCCTTGTACATTGCTTGGTGCATAAGTTGTTAATAAATGTTGAATTGAGGTTTCCACTCATTTCCTGTCCCATCCCAATGAGATCTGCAGGACCTAGCTCATGATGTTTGTTCCTATCAACTTCTGCTTCATTGTTTCCCCCTTAATCCTATCCCTGCCACCCTTCCCCTGCCCCGGGCCCTCTCACTGCAGACCCTCTCACCTGTACCCTTTCACTGCAGTCCCTCCCACTGCAGTCCCTCCCCCCTGTGCCCTCTTACTGCAGTCCCTCCTACCTGTGCCTTCCCACTGCAGTCCCTTCCACCTGTGCCCTCCCACTGCAGTCCCTCCCACCTGTGCCCTTTTATTGCAGTCCCTCCCACCTGTGCCCTCTCACTGCAGTCCCTCCCCCCCGTGCCCTCTTACTGCAGGCTTTTCCACTGCAGTTCCTCCCACCTGTGCCCTCCCACCTGTGCCCTCTTACTGCAGTCCCTCCCACCTGTGCCCTCTCACTGCAGTCCCTCCCACCTGTGCCCTCTCACTGCAGGCTTTCCCACTACAGTTCCTCCCACCTGTGCCCTCCCACCTGTGCCCTCTTACTGCAGTCCCTTCCACTTGTGCCCTCTCACTGTAGTCCCTCCCACCTGTGCCCTCTCACTGCAGGCTTTCCCACTGCAGTTCCTCCCACCTGTGCCCTCCCACCTGTGCCCTCCTACTGCAGTCTCTTCCACTTGTGCCCTCTCACTGTAGTCCCTCCCACCTGTGCCCCTCTCACTGTAGTCCCTCCCCCCTGTGCCCCTCTCACTGGAGTCCCTCCCCCCTGTGCCCTCTCACTGCAGGCCCTCCCACCTGTGCCCTCTCACTGCAGTCCCTCCCACCTGTGCCCTCTCACTGCAGTCCCTCCCACTGCAGTCCCTCCCACCTATGCCCCCTCACTGCAATCCCTCCCACCTGTGCCCTCTCACTGCATGCTCTCCCACCTGTGCCCTCTCACTGCAGTCCTTCCCACCTGTGCCCTCTCACTGCAGTCCCTCCCACCTGTGCCCTCTCACTGCAGGCTCTCCCACCTGTGCCCTCTCACTACATGCTCTCCCACCTGTGCCCTCTCACTGCAGTCCTTCCCACCTGTGCCCTCTCACTGCAGTCCCTCCACCCTGTGCCCTCTCACTGCAGGCCCTCCCACTGCAGTCCTTTCCACCTGTGCCCTCTCACTGCAGGCTCTCCCACCTATGCCCTCTCATTGCAGTCCCTCCCACCTGTGCCCTCTCACTGCAGGCCCTCCCACCTGTGCCCTCTCACTGCAATCCCTCCCACCTGTGCCCTCTCACTGCAGGCCCTCCCACCTGTGCCCTCTCACTGCAATCCCTCCCACCTATGCCCCCTCACTGCAATCCCTCCCACCTGTGCCCTCTCACTGCAGGCTCTCCCACCTGTGCCCTCTCACTACATGCTCTCCCACCTGTGCCCTCTCACTGCAGTCCTTCCCACCTGTGCCCTCTCACTGCAGTCCCTCCACCCTGTGCCCTCTCACTGCAGGCCCTCCCACTGCAGTCCTTTCCACCTGTGCCCTCTCACTGCAGGCTCTCCCACCTATGCCCTCTCATTGCAGTCCCTCCCACCTGTGCCCTCTCACTGCAGGCCCTCCCACCTGTGCCCTCTCACGCAGACAGAAATTAAAATTAGGTTGTGGGTCTCACTGAGAACTCGAGCTTCTTTCTGACCCAGAGCACCGCTCACTGCCCTCACAGCCGTGGGTTCAGGGATCAGAGCTTCCAGGGAGTCTCCTCTTAAACAGCTTTTCATTTAGGTTCATGTCAAGTCCGTGTTCTGCGTCTCTGCTTTCCTTCTGCTATTGTCCTCTGGTTTATCTCACAGACAGGGAGGTGTTCTTCAGTGCCTGCAAGTATGTGTTGTCCCTGAGAAAGCTTTATGAGATTGGAGCCTTGTGAACCGAAAACAATAACCACCTGGTCCCAGTCTGCGGTCCAGGGGCGCACTGTGAGTGTCCAAGCATTAAACTCCGAGCTCTCACTGCGCCAGAGGCAGCAGGACTGAGTTATGTGTTTAGCTTTCCAAGATGCCAGCCTCTCGTGGCGGCAGAGTGGGGAAGCCCAGCGCTGTGGTGTCAGGGCTGTGAGGAGGGAACATCTTCCTTACGTTAATATGTCACACAGATAATAGGTGTTGGAATGGAAATGGACCAAAGGAATACCTTAGGTTTAAAGAAAATGTCCTAAAAGATACAGAGGCAGCCACTAGGCTGATAGTCGGATTAGGAAACCAGCCATGGGAGTACCAGCAGGATTTTCCCTTCTGTAGCTGATACCTGATCACCATGCCTCTCCTTTTCAGAGTGTGGTCCGCTGCCTGTGGCATCCAAAGCTGAACCAGATCATGGTGGGAACTGGAAACGGGCTGGCGAAAGTCTATTATGACCCCAACAAGAGTCAGAGGTATTCAGCACTGTTGCCTGTTGTAGATGGATGACAACAACTGGGGGGAGGGCCTTTGTTTCACCCGCTTTCATTTATTCCCTCCTTTGATGGGGATCCACCCTTTCAGAAAATGCAGCTGGCACAGAGCAAAGCCTCAGACTTTTAGCATTGTGCTTTAGAGGATTTGGGTATCACCCTTGATCCAGACAGAATTCAAAGTGAAAGTGTCCTGGGGATTTGCAGTTCTTTAGCCGAAATGCTGAGTGCAGGGGGAGGCCGGCCCACTCTACATACCACCCTGGACAGTGGCATTAGCAGTGATGCATGTAGGGGATCAACAGGGCAGCAAGCTGACCATTACAGGAAATGGGGCCGGCCAGTCTGTTTTGTTCCCTCTCTATCTGGCCTTTTATCAGATAGAAGGGTGGTTCCCTGCCAGCGGAAGGGGAAGCACAAAGACTTCCGCCTTCCAACCCCTGGCTCACCCCAGATGCCCAATGTAAGCACACTAGTGTATTTCAGAGAACTTTGCTAAAGCCCAGCCTATCCACTCCCATTTTCCTTGGGCACAAAGGTGGACATGGATGGACATAGAAAAGGATGGTGTTGCTTTTCTCTGACTGAATGGTTCATTCTGGAGAGTAAGCCTGGTTAGCCAGTATTAAAATTCATGCTGATGTCACTGGAGTCCCCCATAGACCTGCCTTGAGGTCCCACATCCTTTACTAATGAGTATCCATTGGCCATAATTTGGCTCTAAGTGGAAGCAGACAGTCTTGTCTTCTTCAGAACTTTCTGAATTAGGGTTGGAACCTTTGTCCTAGAAAATAAAGTTACATATTGTGGTATTTAAGAACAAATAGGTTTTTGTTTTTCCATAAAGAATTTGAAAATGCTAATATAACTCGGATGAGAGGGAGTCCGGTCCACTGGAGAAGACGATGAGCCCCATTTGATAGCGCCCATTTGGAAAGCACTGCCTTCAGGATCTTTAAGAATTGGCTTGTTTGTGTATGCCTCTCCCAAGCGGGATGGCTCGTGCTGCTAAGGAGAAGGGAGGTGTCCTGAGCACACTTTTGGTTCATCCCCCGCATTCTTAGCCCTTTGGCAGCGCTGCCCAGCCAGCTCAGCGCCAGACACTCGTCCTCTTGTATTTGAGATGCTTACAAATGCCACTTGGGGTCTAGACCACCCAGACTGCTTTCACCTGGGACATAAACGAAAATTTGAACCCTCTGACCATTAGGGTGAAAAGGCTGATTAATGTTATTAATATCTCCTGAAGATTTTCATTGTAGATTATTTCTGTACATTTTTAAACCAGCCTTCTGCTGCCCAGTTACCTCTGCATCCCTTTCTCTCTGTAGTAACCACTGACAGCAGCCTTGCTTTCCTTACGGTCGGTCTCTTATCACGGCGGCGTCATCTGTCACATCCCTGAGAAAGTCAAGGGTGTGGTGAGATGGTGCACACAGTGTGTTCCTGAGAGTGTCTGATGCTTTCAACATATGCTTTCTGTTTCTGAGACCAAGTAAAGAAAACACTATGCTTTTACCCTCCCCAGGGGAGCAAAATTATGTGTGGTCAAAACCCAGCGGAAGGCGAAGCAAGCTGAGACTCTGACCCAGGACTACATCATCACCCGTAAGTTGTTAGCTGATTTCTTCACCATCCCTCTCTTCGCTCTGGTGCAGTGCTGATCTCATGGCTCTGGGGGCAGGAGAAGCCCTCCGAGCTCAGGCAGATGCCACCAGTGCTCCCATGCATGTGGATAGGACTGCAGCCATGGACCAGCTCACCCTGGGCTTCTGTAGCTCATCACGGAGACGGAGTCATTTTATGTAACTTTCAACCCCAAACGGAAAAGCCTGTTGGAGCCTAATGCATTACTCTGTAGCAGCCTTTTAAAGAATAACAATCTGTTCTAAGAATAAACAAGAAAGAGTGCTGGTCCTGGAATCAGGGGAGCTGGTGCGTCCAGTTCAATTACTGACCGGCCATGTGATGCTGGACAACAGTTTTATCAGGGGAGGGTGGAGGCTCTCCCCCGCCTCCCTCTGCAGTTTGTGACCTGCCATCGCCCGGCCCAGGGGCACTGAGATGGAAGGTTAACTACCTGGGGTCTGATCAGAAATCCCTAGGACAGCAGCTCCTCTGGGTTTGCCACACCACCTCGTCAATCAATCGGGCAGAATTCTGTGTCCCCAGAGCCTCAGTCTCAGGCCGGTCCTAGGCAGCGGCCAGGAAGGCAGCCTTGGATGCTGTAGCACTTGTCGTGGGCGGAAGCCCCTGTGGACTTACCCACTCTCCTCTAAGCCCAGAGGGCGCTGCACTGCTGGGCTCTCTCCCGGTGGTGGGTCTCCTATGAGACCAGCTCCCTTGGAACTTATGGTCCCTGAAGGGATCCCACAACACTTCTTGCAGGAGTAGAAGTGTTAAAGTCGGTGTCATAACCGTCTGGCTCATGTAATTACATGCGGCCTACTTAAATTCCTCCAGCCGTTTGAAGTGAAAAGCTATGTTCCCCTCCTAAAAATACTGCGTGCCGTGTTGCCCAACAGGGACGGCACTGTGTCCCGGACTCAGGCTGCCTGTTTCACCAGCGCGTGATACGGCCCAGGCCCAGGTGCTGGAGTGGAGGTGGCGGGTGGGGGTGGGGATACTGGGAGCATGTTTGAGGTGGTGCAGACATTTCTGTTATTCATATTATAAACTCCTTTTAAATTCCCATTATTCCTTTACCTGCCTCTCCCAGGCCTCTGGGGAAAATTTTCCCTTGTAACAGGAGGTTTTAATCTGCATGCAAGCATCCAAAGAAATTATTCAGGTGCTTTTTCTGGTCAAAAAAAGATATTTTATTCCCCCACCTCCCAAATGTTCTCCCTCTCCCTCAGAATATCCATTTCCCTCTTAAATCCATATGCTCTTTTATGTTCTGAAATTTAATTCTGACACTGAGTAAACACACAACCATAATTGGACAAGTATTGCTTTGATTTTTATTGTTTGGCTTGTCCCACTGAGATGTAGGAATAATGCCCATCCAGTCGCCACGCAGGAGAGCCGGGCACCCCCGTGCATTCGGGCAACCTTTATCCCAGTTTCAGTGGGACAAGTGCCCCTCCCTTCCGGCCACTCAGTGTCGTCAGCTCCTCCTGAGAGGTGGTCACATTTCAGAAACGTGTGAAGTGATTCCAGTGCCTCTGAGGCATCTGAGGAGACCTCGGGGCTGGCGGCAGGCTGCTGGCAAGATGCGCATGCAGGCCCATCAGAGAAAAGAGTAGGCGGCCCCATTACCGTGTGTCTTCTCCAAACCACAGAAATTAGGTCTAACTGCCCCCCAGGGCTTGGGAAACGGGGAGCCTCCCCAGTGTTTCCGTGACAGTCTCTGGCCATTTCCTGTGTGCCATTGGTTGCCAGGAGAGGTGAACAACGAGTCTGGTCTCCAACAGAATTGGTTAATTGGTTACAGTAAGACTGTCTTTTGTTATTAGAGGAAGGCTGTCATTATGACTTCCATTTCATCTTTCGGTTAGTCATGCCTTAGCTATGCCTTTTGGGTGGAAGGCTTATTATTATAATGAAATTTTTCAAATGTGACTCCTCATAGCTCACGCCTTGCCGATGTTCCGTGAGCCCCGCCAGCGGAGCACCAGGAAGCAGCTGGAGAAGGACAGACTGGACCCCCTGAAGTCGCACAAGCCCGAGCCTCCTGTGGCGGGCCCAGGTGACTGCTCTCGGCGTGGCCTGCAGAGGGGTGGGGGCAGCACCGGGGAGTGGCTGGAGAATGGGGACCATCCTTGGGGCCTGGATGCTTCTTTGTCTTCAGAGAGATTTTACTAAATAGGTGTTTTCAGACATTTTCTTGTTAGCATCAGAAGCTTTTGCTTAGTATAGGATGCGGAATTCCAGTGCACATAGCTGACCAGATGGCGCTGTAATGCAGAAGTGGAGAGGAAGCCCAGGCCCTCAGCTTGGTCTCTAACTTGAGCCCTGGAGGTGACCTCGGTGGAACTCTGGGGCTCCTGGGAGCCCACTGCTAAAACCGTGGCTCTCAGCATTGGCTTAATATGCACCATTGGGCACTTTGACCAGAACCCAGGCTGGGTTAGGTTTCACACGAGGCAGAAAATGGCCATCATTTTAGTTCCGTGCTGGTAAAATGGAGCTGCCTTTTGTCCTGGGAGATGAATAAAAGTCCTTAAAGGTTTTAACAAAGTCTGTACCGGAAGGAAGCAAGCAGCCTTGGCCACAGCACAGCACACGCCTTTACCAGAACGCCACTTTCTGTTATCCCCGCGGAGTTTCCTTCTGTCCCAGCTCACAAGTCTACAGCTTTTGACTTGTTCATTCATCTGAACCTGAGTTGTGGACCCACATCTGTTTGATCTGCCCCTTCAGCATTGAACACATACCACATATCAATCTCATTTTTTAGGAAAGTTTTCTCTGCCAACATCCTAATCAAAGTTTCTAAATAGTAGGGCCTGGATTGACAAACACTTCTGACTAACTCGGCACCTTATCTCCTTATCTCCATCACTCGCCCTCCTCCCTACCTCACCTGATGCTCCTTACACCAGCTGTCATTCCCAACTCCTGCTGCCCGAGATCTTCCAAGCTTCCCACTGGCCAATTGCATTTCCAGAGATTGGAAGTTCTCGACAGTCTGACCCTGACCTCTTCTGAGCTTTCCCCAGTTGGATTCATCTCTTCCTAAACACTCACCACCAACTCACTCTATCCTCCCTCTGAGAACTAGAATAATTACCGGGGCCATCTATGTTCTTTGGCAATTAATTATTTAATCTCTTCATATCTTGATTTATAAAATCAATCTTTTAGTGCTGTTTGGCTTTTCATTTTATTTTTTTAAATCTTCCGAAAAAGTCAATCTTCTTATGTTTTTGACTGTCAAGCATGTTGGGGACTTACAGGGAATAAACTCCTGCCTTAGAAAGCTTGCTGTCTCCCAGAGCAGTGAGAGTGAACTACTGAGTCAGTGCGCTCAGCTTGCTTGTTTTCTCCCCTACGAGGTCCTTGGGAGATGGGAAGCCCCAAGATATATTTGTTCAAAACTACAATATCATCTAACAAATACTGGTTACTTTTATTAATTGAATTTCAAATGATCATACCTGAGGAATTTTTTAAGGTATATACATGGCAAACTACTTGTAATTCTCCCGACATCCATATCATTATGTAAATTAAGCAATGGAGACATAACAAAAATGTCTCTATTTACAAATGTGCTGGGGAAATTGAGGTTCCATGAGTTGCTACTTTGGTTGTGACCATCATAAATGAAAGCTGAAAGGATGATGTTCAAGTACTGCTGAGACCTGTGTGCTTCACACAAGTCTGAAGAACTTGAGCCCCTCGCTTGAGACCCTGATTCTGGGGGAGGGAGGGACAAAAATCAGGTCATGCCAGAGTTCCAGCCCGACTGCCATTCATTACCTGGGCGCCTTGGAAGCCAGCGCCGAGGGCTTCTCAGCCTTGTCAGAAGTAGAGTGTGCACAGGGCAAACCCATAGGTTGTCATGCGTGTTATGTTCCTGACGTGGGTGTTTCCCTTTGGACAGGTCGTGGCGGCCGGGTGGGAACCCACGGTGGCACCCTGTCCTCATACATCGTGAAGAACATTGCTTTGGATAAGACTGATGACAGCAATCCCCGGGAGGCCATCCTGCGCCACGCCAAGGCCGCGGAGGACAACCCGTACTGGGTTTCTCCAGCCTATTCCAAGTAAGGGGACAGCCTTTCACGGGGAAAAGTCCTCATGCTTAATGCATTGGGAAGAACAGTGGCTGCTCTGAGGTTCTCATGTCTCCGTTTCCTGTTTTATCCTGGAGAATAAAAACTAGGCCAGGCACCCATCGTTCTGAAATCCGGGCATCTGTGTATCTTAGGGCTCTAACATGGTGAATTGTTAACCAGGTCAGTTCCACCAGACTACAGCCTAGTGTAAGCCCATTAATTATGTGAAGTCCATTCCTCCTGTGATAAAAAAATGTATTGCCTGTGTGCATTATCTAAGTTGAGGAGGGTTGAAAGCAAACGAAGGGGAGGAGCTCTAGGTCTGTTATTAAGACCGTCTTTCACGTGCGGAGCGGCACCTGTGAGTAACACTTACACAGCAGCGGAGACCTGCCTGCTCAGGTTCCCTTACATGGCCCAGTATCGGGGAGCATGCAGTGGCCCTTAAAGCAAGAAACCAGCTACACTTACATGAAAGAAAGGCACTACTGTAGAATTGGGGCTTTAAAATTTTTTATTTTAAACTTAACAAAGTTGCAAAAACAGTACAAAGTATTCAAGTATGCTCTTCACCCAACTTCCCCTAATGTGAACACCTTACATAACCAAAGTATAGTTAATTAGCACAATACAACTTAAGATTGGTACAATACTGTTAAGTAAGCTACGAACCCTACTTTATTTTCCCACTAATATCCCATCAAGGATCCCACTGCGTTTAGTTGTTACTTCTTAGTCTCCTCCAGTTACAGTTTCTCAGTCTGTCTAGTAGTCTCTCATGACCTTGACACTTTCAGTGAACGCCAGTCTGTTAGTTTGTACACTTTCTCTCAGTTTGTCCGATATTTTCTCATGATTGGAATGAAACTGTGCATTTTTGGCAAAAACAAAACAAGGGGGATGTATCGTTCTCAGTGCATCGTATCAGGGCCTCATGTCACTGTGTCTTCTGGCAGGTGGTGCTAACTGTGACCGCTTGGTTGAGTGACGTGTCCCCCATGGTTCTCCACCATAAGGCTACTATTACATTTTGAATTAATACATTTCTTGGGGGTGATATTTTAAGACGATGCAAATCCTGTCTCTCCTTAAACTTTGCTCTCGCTTTATCAATCATCCATATGTTTGCCTGCAGCAGCGATTACTGTGGTGCTTGCCCATGGTAACTTTCTAGTTCTCTCTTTTCTTCTGCATTTAGTAATTGGATTCTACTGAAAGGAAGAATTGTCCCTTCCGCATTTACTCATTTTTTTCAAGTACTTTTTATATCAGTATGGACTTTAAGATACTTTATCCTATGGGTTAAAATCCAATATTACTAGTAATATTTAGTTTGTTGCGCACATTGTTCCAGCTTTAACCAATGGACCCTCCTCCAGAATGACTCCTGTCTTCCTACAACAAGCCCCTGTGTTTTTTGAGCACTTCCTCACTTTTGGCACCACAAGATGTTCCAGGCTCATCCTCGTCTTTCTTGCCACAGTCTTAGAATCAGCCACTTCTCCAAGGAGCCCTGCTTCCTTTGGTTGGAGAATGATGTTTTGAAACCAAAAGTTGGTGCTCAATATCTTCATTGCTACTGGAATGTCATTGCCTCTAGGCCTGCTCAGCTGACAAAGCTTGGAAACACATGTATGTACACTAACCTACACATACACACATATATGGTTCTGTGTATAGCTATTTGTATTGATATTTTAAAACCATGAATATGAACCGATGCCTCTGATTTCAATTCCATACCTCAGGGTTCATTTAACCTTCCCCCTTTCCGTATTTGTAACTTCTTCCTCCAGTAGTGAGAAACCCAGCTCCTTATCTACAATGTACTTATTCATGTGTTCATGTCTGTGTACACATAACGTAGCTGCTGAGTTGCTAGCCCCTCTCAGAAGCAGCTTCCCTCACTAGCCTGCAGCATCTGTGTCCAGTTCTTTCTGTTTCAACCTTGCAGTATCCACTCAAGAAACTTAGTTTAGATCTTTTCTTCTCCATTCCTGACTGTGTGGTTATGTTATTCATTTGGGAAACAGTTAATCTCATTAGTTAGTGTTTTTATTCCTTTTTGGGATTTCCCGCACATTCTGTTATTTTTTAGGGTGTGTACATAGGGTATGCGAAATATTACTTGATGCTAAGAGTCAGAACTTTTTCCATATGAGTAGATGTAAACCTACTTTTGAACCACTATGTGAAATGAGAAATTTATGTCCTCCTTTCCAATTTTACACCCATTTCTTTTTCTTCTCTAACTGCACTGACTAGTGCTGCCAAAACAGTATTAAATAATATCAGTGATAGCACACATCCTTTTCTCACTTTGAACTTTAACAAGAGTAACTGTTAGGTTAAAACATGTAATAGCCCTTTTTGTATGTGGGGGAAAAAGTAACTAGCAGCAACTTTGTATTATTCAATTTTATGGTATTTCCCCCTAAAGCATAACTTCTGAAAACATACACATACAAGATGTTAAGGAAAAATCCATCTTTTTGTTTACTTATTTATTCCATAAGATTTATTGAACAGCTACAATGTTTAAGGTACTGTTCCGGGTTGTAGGGTAACAGTAATATTTATGGAGCTTATATTCCAGTAGAGAGAGCGAGAGACAATAAATAAACCCATAAGTGTTAGATGGTGGCAAATACGAAGAAGAAAACCACATTAGTGCCGGGGACATGGAGTACCAAGGAGAGGGAAGGAGCAGGTAGGGCCATCAGGCGGAACCTCTGCTGAAGTTCTGACCTGAGTGAAATGAGGGGGTGAGCCTGCAGGCCGCCAAGGGGAGGACATCCATGCCAAGGAGGCACCGCACAGAGGCCAGCGGCAGCTCGTCTGCAGTGGAAGCTTTCATTGCATTCCTTTATTTTATCTCTTAGGAAGTGATCATAGGATTGTCTACTTCGATCAGTGAATATGATGAATTCTATTACTGATTTCCTCCCGACAGCATCCTTGTGCCTTTGTATGATCCTCACAAGGTGACGGCTTATTCTTTGTCAGGTGTCAGGCTGGCTGCGTAAGTTTTTATATCTGTTCCTTTCCTGTGTGTATTCTTGAGCTGTTTTGAATACCATTAGGTCTGTTTGGTAAGGATTGGATACAATCCACCTGTGAAAGTGTCCATGCCTGGTGCTTCTGTGGAGGTGAGGGTTAGTAGTAATTCCCTAATGTCTGTCTTTTCTGTCCCCTTAGGGTAAGTAGTCTATTTGGATTTCTCTCCTCTGAATCTGCTTGTCATGAACATTTTCTTAGAGAATCATTCATCCATATTTTCAACTTTCTTTATATAGAATTAGTTGAAGTGGAAATTGTCTTTGTTCATTGTTGACCATTACCTAATGGCATTTTCCTGCATGATAGGCGAGTTAGTTAGTTCACAATTGGATGATATGCTAGTTTACTAGTTGCTCTGGGAAGAAGGTTGAGCAGGTATTGTCATATCCTCACCTTACAAGTGAGGAGACCGAAGCTCAGAGATTGCAATTAACAGAGAATTACAACCAGAAATGGGCTTCATTCCTTCTGATCCCCAATCTGGTGAGCTTTTCAGGGGACTGTGATCTCTGCTCAGACACACTTTGCTGCTGCTGCATGTTGCTCCCTTCTCTTTCCTTCACCCAGTCTTGTCACCTGAGGTTTATTGCGTGCTAGCTTAGTTGATGGCACCGTGTGCGTGGCATGCCATGTGTTAGCCAGGACTGCAGCGGTTTTTCTCCTCACCTGCTCGAGTGTACGGTTTACTGCCAAGTGGCAGAGTGCTTGAAGGGAAGCGAATATTTAAAAGGATCCTCTCATAAAGGTCAGTGTAATTGAGAATGTGTGTCTGGTTGTTTTTCTTCCCTGCAATTGACTTCTGTCAGTGATGAAATGAAGATTTACTGCATCTCACTTTTTCACAGAAAAGCACAACTAGACCCTACACAGTCTACCTGCTTGTGCATGGCATACACTCACCTTCTGCAGTGATGCTCGCAGAGTCTTTGAACACTTGGCATTTGTTGACGGAGTATTTGAGCCTCCTTTCTGGCCCTGGCAGGGTGACAGTGTGGGAGTTTAGAGACACAGCAGGTCACAGAGGACTCTTGGTCAGTCACACACGGCAGATTTGATTATGGTTTCTTGTTGAAAGCTGCTGCTGGAGGGAGGGGGAAGGAGCTGGCTGGGGAGTGGGCAGGTATAGACCAGGCCTGCGATTTGCTTACCTCACATAGGGCTGTGTGCGGGAGCCTGGCCCCACCAGCCCTGACAGCCTGACAGCTCTGTCAGCGTGGCCCTTCCTGCCAGAGGAGCCGCCTTCATAGCCGTTCCAGTCCCTTTCATGTTCACCGAGCGTGTTTGCTCTGACACAGGATCCGCAGATATGTGGATATCAAATACCATTCCCCCCACAAGGGATGCATTCGAAGTCAGTATTGAAAGAAGCCACTCTCTGAGTGCATGACGCTTTATTTGTGTCAGCACGAGACATATCCCCGTAGGGAAGCGTAACTTTTTCCTGAGTTATACTTCGGCGACCCATCATCACGGACCACGTCCTGTGTGGAGCCAGCGTTTCTCCAAGAGGATTTGTGGACCATTGGAGTCGAGGGTGGGCGTGGAGAGGTTGAAATGCAGATTTTTAGATCCCGCCCCAACCAGCTCAGTCTGTACACTGGGGCTGGGGATTTGCATCCTACGAACTTCCCCAGGTGATTATTCTGCCCACGAAAGTGGGGTAATAATACAAAAGTAACCATTTAGAGCAGACCACAGATGACTTGCCCTTAAAAAAATTCAAACGCCCATAATAGATTATTTTGGTTATAGAGATTCATACTGAAGACATATTGCATAACAAAAGTATTTCCCTCAGGGTTTAAAACAATAGCAAGTGCCTGTGTTATATTTAATATAGAACTTATTTTATTGAATATATTTTAAATACAACTTTAAAAAATATACCTATTATATGGAGGAACATGTGATAACCAAAGCAAGGTAAATAATAATAATGACATCTTATATACTTCACCATATCAGGCTTGTTTAGAAAGGTTACATATCATTCATTGCATCCTCACAGCAGTCCTATGAGGTAAGCGACGTTATTGCCCTTTTTTACAGATGAGGACATTGAGGCTTATCACCTGATCAAAGCTACACAGGTTGCAGGTGGCAGACCTGGAATTTGAACACAGTGGTCTGGCTTCTAAGTCAAACTTCTGCTTTTGACACTGCACTGCATGGCCTCTCATCACAAAGCAACCGAGAATACTTATGGGAAGAGTGAGTAATAGTGAAGCTGAAAAAGTTATTGTTGAGCCATCGTGGCCTAAGAAGCAGAAGTGCTGGGCTGTTCCTGCTAAGTTACTTACCTTTGTCAAGACCATTTCCCATCCAGGAAGTGAGAGCGTAGGGCTACAGTTCTGCCAGCTTTCATACGTGTTTCTGAATGGAAATTGTGGCGCTCAGTTATATGCTTTCTAATGTGAGCTTAGAGAGGGCACTGAGAGACCTGGCGGTCTCAGGTCTGTGTGCTCTTCGAGGATTTAATCATTCTAACTTGTTTACCTACCTTGTGGTAAGGTGGCTAACAGTGACTTTAGAGAGTTCTTTTATTTTTCTTTCTTCTCTCTCTCTCTTTTTCCCCCCACGCCCACCCCTTTTTGTTTCCAATTTCCGCAGGTTTCATATAAGTCCCTTTCTCCATCCTCATCCAGTCGTTGACTCTCATACAGATCGTTGTGAGTTAGTATGTCCTATTTAATGAGTCTGAGATGTGTTTATCTATTTTCCAAAATGTTATTGTTCATTTCCTGAAGAAAACAGGACTTTTTTTTACCTAGAAACATCTTGTTACTTCTCATCCTATGTGTCCCTCATATGTTTTTTTTTTTAAGCGCTATCTTTGATTAGCTCTTCACCAGAAAGAAGGGCCCATTTCAAGTGGAATCTTTTGGTCAAAGTCTTTTTTTTTTTTTTTTTTTTTTTTGGTCAAAGTCTTATTGAGTCTTAATAATTCTGTAATTGTGAGGATCGGGTCAGAGTGCATCTGGACTGTGTTCATTCTAACAGGGTTAACAAGTGTGTCCGATTGTCAAGTCATGGCTGTAATTGGCTTTGGCTTTGAGGTTTTCCTTTATAATAAACAATGGGCCCTGAGCCAAAAAAGCTTGTGGTTTGTGCTCACATACTGATGACTAGATGTTACAAGGGATTTCCCCTCATACCCATTTTATCGCCCTGGAGCTCAGGTTAGCTTTTTTGGATGAATCATATCAGAAGAAAGTCCCTAATTAAAAAGAGTCTGACCCGGGGACCTTTCATTGCAGCTGAAAACATTTGCGGCTTTGCTGTGGCCTGAGCGCTGGAGGAGGCATGATGGGGCCCCGTCAGAGCTCAGCCCCAGAGAAGGGCAGCCCTGCTCACACTGTGGTCCCTCGCACAAACAGGCACCCCCAGCGCCCTTCTGGCCGATGGCAGGGAAATCTTACTCATTCCCCACTGTTCTACACGAAACTCCTTTGGGGGTGGCACTGCAGGTGGGTCAGGTTCTCCAGGGCTTCAGTCCCTTTTCGGTAGCGCAGTGTCCCAGAGCCTGGCTTCCTACAGACCACGTTGAGAATTCAGTTTTTAAGGTGTTCCAAGGGGAAGTTAATTAGCACAAAGTATCTGATAATTTATAAAGTTGAGAGAGGCATTTGCTTAAGCTTTTATATTTGCATATGAAATAATAACTTAGCAAATGCAGAGTTTACTGAAGCTAAAACAAAGTAACCAGCGCTCCTCTGGTTAATTTATTGAATGGTTAGCGTCTATAACTATGCTGATATCTAATCTGCTTTTCTTTTCTTGGTAACCCAAGTAAGCAAGTTGACATATATAGTCAAGTGAAAAAAGTTTACTATTCAGAGTGAGTTAAACTGGAAAACACAAGTTTCCCATCAACCTTCTGTATGTGTAAGTTTCCGATGAACACTTATTGCAGGTTTTATTACATAAGCCAATAATAAAATGGTCTGGATGAAGCTGATTTCAATAAAGTGGGTACATAACTGGTTGTCAGGAACCCAGTGAGCACCTACAGGGATTACACCGTTGCTGTTGCCTAGTAAAATGTTCCTCCTCTTTTCTTTTTCTTCACTTTGATCTCATAGGCTTTTGTTTTGGGAGCTGAGATAAACCTTCCATGAGGCTGTAAGTTTGAGTTGATGACTTCCTGTCTCTTGAGAAAGGAAGCATAGAATTCTGGAGGAACTGATGCAATAGAAGGCAGGGAATGGTTCGGTAATGGAAATGCTGTCTTGAAGTAGTGGGATACATTTCCCGTATTTCTTTTAGCAGTTTTATAGTTTTTGCTCTGAGGTTCAGCTCTTTGATCCATTCTGAGTTAATTTTTGTATTTGGTGTAAGGTAAGGGCCCAGTTTCTTCCTTCATTGCATGTGGATATGCAGTTTTGCAAGCACCATGTATTGAAAGCAGCCTAGTTCTCACACTCGATTTTCCCTACTTGGCCAACAGAACGAGAGAACAGGTGGTAAACTGCATTGCTGGGAAATTTGGACACTGGTTTATGCCTTGATTTTGGCAATTTGGGGGAGGGGAGCATGGATATCTGAAGGCTAAGTGTCATGATTTGATATCGCACACACATAAAATGGCCATTTTTCTGACAATATTGTTATTAGTTCAAAAGTGGAATTTAAAATAAATTTGGTGGAGTGTCACAAAGAGGACCATCCCACCTTCCAAACAGGTTGACATCCCCTAAGTTAAAGTACCCATAGAGGAAATGGGAGTAGAAAGTGTGTGGTCTGGAAGTAGAGAGTGACAGTATCAATGACCATGATGTAAAAATTTACTCCGTGAATTTTGCTGAGTTCAGTGCTGGGGGGGAAAAAGGTATCTCCTCTGAAACACAAATCTAGTCCTTTTGTCTTGGTTGCTAGGCAATTCAGTGCCAAGTTTTATGTTCCCTTACATACCCTTTAATTCCTTGGTTCTTGACCTTCACCTCATTTGGTTTATCTTGATTTTCCTTATAAGTCAGTTTTATTGAAGTATAATTTACATACACAAAAAGCACTCATTTCCTGTCCTGACAAATGTGTACGTCTGCATAATCAGCACGCCGATGAAGATGATAGCCAGTTCACACCCCCAGCCCAGCATGTTCCCTGAGCCTCTGCGTCATTCCGCCACCTCTGCCCCTGCTTAAAGCTGTGCCCTTCTGTGTCCACCCCGTCTGCTGGACATGCTTTCAGAAATAGGTGGAATAGAAAAAGTAACTAGTTAAAGGAAATAACCTTTTAAGCTTTAGGTTTTCTTTCTGTGATCTGTTGTTCATTTTCTTTTTTTATATGCATAAAGGCAGCATTACCACTTCTTAGTACTTAAGTCTCATTACAGCTAAAATCAATGAGCATTGCCAGATATCTTTAGAAGACCATCTTCTTTTTATCTTCCTCTTAGATTAAATATCGAATGCAAAGGATTTTTATTTTTATTTATTTTTTTTAAATTAAATCTTTATTGTTCAGATTATTACAGTTGTTCCTCTTTTTTCCCCCTATAGCTCCCCTCCACCCGGTTCCCACCCCACCCTCTGCCTTTACCCCCCTCTCCCTCCCAACTGTCCTCATCCATAGGTGTACAATTTTTGTCCAGTCTCTTCCCGCACCCCCCCACACCCCTCCCCGCCTCCGAGAATAGTCAGTCCACTCCCTTTCTATGTCCCTGATTCTATTATAATCACCAGTTCATTCTGTTCATCAGATTATTTATTCACTTGATTCTTAGATTCACTTGTTGATAGATGCATATTTGTTGTTCATAATTTGTATCTTTACCTTTTTCTTCCTCTTCCTCTTCTTAAAGGATACCTTTCAGCATTTCATATAATCCTGGTTTGGTGGTGATGAACTCCTTTAGCTTTTCCTTATCTGTGAAGCTCTTTATCTGACCTTCAATTCTGAATGATAGCTTTGCTGGATAAAGTAATCTTGGTTGTAGGTTCTTGGTATTCATCACTTTGAATATTTCTTGCCATTCCCTTCTGGCCTGCAAAGTTTCTGTTGAGAAATCAGCTGACAGTCGTATGGGTATTCCCTTGTAGGTAACTGAGTTTCTTTCTCTTGCTGCTTTTAAGATTCTCTCTTTATCTTTTGCTCTTGGCATTTTAATTATGATGTGTCTTGGTGTGGTCCTCTTTGGATTCCTTTTGTTTGGGGTTCTCCGCGCTTCTTGGACCTGTAAGTCCATTTCTTTCCAGGTGGGGGAAGTTTTCTGTCATTATTTCTTCAAATAGGTTTTCAATATCTTGCTCTCTCTCATCTTCTGGCACCCCTATAATTCTGATGTTGGTACGCTTGAAGCTGTCCCAGAGGCTCCTTACACTATCCTCGCATTTTTGGATTCTTTTTTCATTTTGCTTTTCCGGTTGGGTGTTTTTTGCTTCCTCGCATTTCAAATCATTGACTTGATTCTTGCGCTCCTCTGGTCTGCTGTCTGGAGTCTGTATAATATTCGTTATTTCAGTCCGTGTATGCTTAATTTCTACTTGGTTCCCCAATATAACATCGAGGGTCTCATTAGTTTTCTTGTAGATCTCATTAAGTTTATCGGCGGCTTCTAAACAGTTCTTGAGAGACCTTAAAAGTGTGGTTCTGAACTCTATATCTTCCATTGACAATTTTGTCCTGTTTCTTTGTCTCCGCATTTTGTTATGCTTCCTTGGTGCACCTCCTAGTGGTCTTTGTTCGCAGTCTTATAGTTAAACCTTGATTGTTGTAGCTAATACCAGGGAGGGTTTGACCTCCAGGCCAAGTGGCTATGAGAATCAGCTGTGTCAACAGTGAGAGAACTTCTGTCCTCTAGGGAGGTGCTAATCTAGCCTTTGCCTGAGGCTATCCGGCAAATGCCTCTGTGCAGGGCTTGGGCAGGGCAGGTCGCACAGGATCAACAGGGTGGGCCGGAGAGAGCAGTTATGGCGGCTCTCAGTCCTGTCCCCAGGGGCTCTGCCTCTCTGAGTCCCAGCACCCGCTGCAAAGCTCGGAGAGAAAGCTGCACTCGCTCTGACCGAAGCCAGACAGTCCCGCTTCTCCCGTTTGAGTCTGGGTCCCCAGAGACTCTCCCGGATCTGGAGCTCAGAGTCTGCGACTCCCTCCCGATTGAAAACGCCAACCGCGCCCTCCGCCGCCAGCCCGCACCGCGCACTCCGCACCTCAGTATTTGACTTCAGCACTACGCCTCCTCTGAGTGTCCGTATGCGTTTCTCTTTCCTCCTAGTTGTAGGACTTCCACTCAGCCAGCGTTCCTGTGGTTCTGGGTGATGTCCGTTCCGTCTTTTAGTTTCACTTTTGAAGTAGTTATTCAAAGCAGCAAACTCCGGCATTAACCTATGCCGCCATCTTGGTTCTCTCCTGAATTAATTTGCTCTTGGCATTTTAATTATGATGTGTCTTGGTGTGTTCCTCTTTGGATTCCTTTTGTTTGGGGTTCTCTGCGCTTCCTGGACTTGTAAGTCTATTTCTTTCACCAGATAGGGGAAGTTTTCTGTCATTATTTCTTCAAATAGGTTTTCAATATCTTGCTCTTTCTCTTCTTCTGGCACCCCCATAATTGGGATGTTGGTACGCTTGGAGTTGTTCCAGAGACTCCTTACACTATCTTCATATTTTTGGATTCTTTTTTCTTTTTGTTTTTCCAGTTGGGTGTTTTTTGCTTCTTCATATTTCAAATCTTTGACTTGATTCTTGCGATCCTCCAGTCTGTTGTTGGAACTCTGTATAATATTCTTTATTTCAGTCAGTGTATGCTTAATTTCTAGTTGGTCCTTTTTCATATCCTCGAGGGTCTCACTAGATTTCTTAAGGATCTCACTAAATTTATCGGCGGTTTCTAGAAAATTCTTGAAAAACCTTATGAGTGTGGTTTTGAACTCTATACCCAGTAGTTTGCTTTCCTCCATTTCTGTCATTTGTGACCTGTTTCTTTGTCTCCGCATTTTTTATGCTTCCCTGTGTTGGTAGAGTGGCTTTGTGTGCTAGGTGTCCTATAGGGCCCAGTGGCTCAGCCTCCCCAATTACCTGAGGTGGACACTCTTGGTGCACCCCTTTGTGGGCTTTGTGCACAGTCTTGTTGTAGTTAAGCCTTGATTGTTGTAGGTATCACTGGGAAGAATTGACCTCCAGGCCAATCGGCTGTGAGAATCAGCTGTGTCTACAGTGGGAGAACTTCTGTGCTGAAGATATCCCTCTGGGGCAAGACTTGCTTCCGTAGGGCTTTGGTACTCACTGAGTCTGCCCCCTGAGTGTGTCCCTTATGGATCTGAGGAGTTGTAATCTGGATGGTACCACTCTGACCACTGGGTACACTGGCTCTTGGATCTCTAAGGAGGTGCTAATTTAGCCTCTGCCTGAGGCTACCCAGCAGGAGCTATGAAGAGAACTGCAGATTCCCCTTCCTTTTTTGGAGTTTGGAGGTGCCTATATGAGGCCCAGCTGTGGAGCAATGCAAGCTGGTGTGGGGCTTTGGGCCTTCTTTTGGAAGTTCTGGGTCTCTTGACCCAGCTGCAGTTTATTAGGTAATTTTCAGATTGCAAAGGGCCAGGCCTTTCATATGCAAAAGCCTATGGGCACAGCTTGGGTGGGGCGGGGTCTCAGGGAATCAACAGGGCGGAGCAAACAGCTATGGCTGATCCTCAATCTTACCCTAAGAGGCCCCGAGTCTCAGTGTCCTGGTAATTGCTGCAAGCACCTCTGAGAGAAAGCCGCCTTTGAGTTTTCCGCCTGCTGCCAGATAGTCCAGTTTCTCCCCGTATGAGTCTGGGTCCCCAGAGACTCGCCCGGAACTGGAGTTCAGAGCAGTCGGGAGCTTGAGACTTCCTCCCTATTGAAAAAGACAACCAGGTCCTCAGTTGCTAGCCCTTTCCACGTGCGCCTTTGTACCTCTGCACTTTACTTCCGCACCTCCTCTGAGTCTCAGCGTGCTTTTCTCTTTCCTTCTAGTTGTAGAATTTCCACTCAGCCAGCCTTCCTGTGGTTCTAGATGATGTTCGTTTTGTCTTTTGTTGTATTTTTGAAGTGGTTGTGCAAGGCAGCAATTTCCGGTGTTTACCTATGCCGCCATCTTGGTTTCTCCTTGCGAAGGATTTTTAAAACCAGACAGATTTATTCCTCTATGGGTTTGTTCATACCTGCGCAGTCACTGTCTTTGCCAGGAGATGGAGTATGTAATGAGCACCAATTGCATGTTAGAAAGCCCGGGGCCTGCTCTCTAGTAGTTCGGCATCTCCCTACCTATGAAAACCTGCAGCTGCTTTTGGAACCGTTAGAATGTGGCTGTTGCTGATGCTGTAACAGTGTCTGGGAGTGACAACAGAACTTTAATCAACTGGACTGCGTATGGAGACAGCTTGGACTCTCTAGGTACATGTGTGACCTAATTGGAGAGACAGGATTGTGACCAATGTACGCATGCGGAAATGTACGTGGCTCGCATCAGAACAACACCAGCATGAACATATATGCTGTGTAGTTCTTCCCCAGGATAATAAACAGCAAGACGTAATATAAGGTCTTAACCCTGCTCCACTTGCCAAATAAAAGGAATTGTTGTTGTTGATATGATATTGACCATTCTGCAATTACCCCTTATAATGAATTGAAGTCTAAATGAAGATTTAAGCTAAAATATATAATCTTCGGATATAATGCTTTCATGTTTCCTTAAACTTTGATAGAGCTGTTTTTAAAAGTAAGTCAGCATTAGCTGACCCAAAGGGGCACAAATTGCAACCACTTGACTTTTTAAAAAAATTATTTTCGATGTAAAAAGGAGTGTCATTGGATCAGGTACGGTTGCAAAGCACAGAAGGCCCTCATGCAAAGATTGCTAGTCCTATAGCAGCGATTCTCTACGATGTTCCCCCAAATGCGTGACCTTTCCATGCATTGATCAGAGTGCTGGAGGGAATGTCTTTTTGTTTGTTCTGCTTGTGCTGGCAGTGCTCAAATTACTCTATATGTTATCTACTATTTTAAACTCATTAGATGAAATAACTATTAACTCAAATTCTTCCATTCATGAGTATTGCTATCAACATGTGTTTGGACTACTTAAGTCTAGGGGCAGCCCACAAAGCTATAAATAAAGAGCGTGTAGATTCTTGCTCAGTGACTATAATCTGTCCTCCCAAACGATTCCAATTAGCCTGAGTTTAAGTGGAGGGTGGTTATGGGTATGTGAGGATCCACTGAACTTGATTTGTTTGTTTTATTCAAGGAAAGGGCAGCTTCCACAGTCAACCACAGAAAAAACCCTTTAAAAGACTCTGGCTCTTTTCTTGAACATTATTAAATTTTCATTATTCCTTTCTTTGCCAGAAGTGTAACGATTGATATTTAATAATTGAAGTGTAATTGATTTCCCAAATGTGCCTCCACTCGATGAAAAGTAGAGTCTAATCTAATAAGCACTTGCTGACTACCTTTTTCCTCTTCTCTTTAACTTTCTTTTAGGACTCAGCCCAAAGCCATGTTTGCACAAGTTGAATCTGATGATGAGGAAGCAAAGAATGAGCCAGAATGGAAAAAACGTAAAATCTGAAGAATCTCATATGAGAGCTGTTTGCATGAGGGGGAGCATATTGGACAGGTTTTTTTTAATGCAATGAAAAATACATTTTTTTGAACAGATATTGTCCTTTGCCTTATTGAACTATTTAAAAGATAGGTAGCTACCCTTCCCTAAAATTATGTTTATATTTTCTTATCTACAACTATTAAAACTGTATCATAAGCAAATCAGAAACAGATTCTTAGCCTATTACCAAGCACTTTAGGTATTTGGAAACTTTATTCAACAACCATTGGTCTTGTGCAGATTCTCATAACCTGGGGGAAGGGAATGTACATTGGGATGTGCATCTTGAGCAATCCCAGCAACGGAGTATGGAAACAGACATCAAAAAGTTTGCTACTTCTGTGTAATATCACAACAGTTGTTTACATAACTGTAAATAATTAGACTGAGCTCAGACTAAAGCACTGCCGCATGAGGAAAGAACGTGTATCTGATGACCTTTCTATGGCAGAGTACAGTGGTTAGGTGTTAGGAAGCAGGCTTTGAAGTCAGACCCATGTGAGTTCAAGTCCTGCCTCTGCTCCTGCTGTCTGGGTCACCACAGAGGAGCTGTGAGATTCCTCTCTTCTGGCCTCTGATGATAAGTGTACTGCCCTCATAAGTTTGTTAAAAGGATTAGATGAGACTCCTTGTAGAGTGTTTAGTGTAGTACCTGGCACACAGTAAATCTACACTCAATATTTGGTGTTTTAAAATAGAGTCAAAGATATCTATGTTGCCTGATTTTGATCAGTATTAAATTGGGTGTAGAAATGCTTTGTAAATGTAAGAGCTATGTAAGGAGAAGACATTAAGAATCATTCTGCAAGATCCTTGTGCTATAGTGACTAGAAAACGAAAACAAAAGTTGGCAGTTTGTCCAAAGTAATAATGAGTCAATAGAATACAATCCTGTGGACTGCTTTCCCACAGACATGGGGTAGTTTTGCATGTCAGAGAGTTCCTGCTGGACAGTTCCGATGTTTCCGGTGTTTCGGGGCTCTTCCTTCTGCCTTCCTGATCTCATTTGTCTAGTGCAGGGGTCCTCAAACTTTTTAAACGGGGGGCCAGTTCACTGTCCCTCAGACCGTTGGAGGGCCAGACTATAGTTTAAAAAAAAACTATGAACAAATTCCCATGCACACTGCACATATCTTATTTTGAAGTAAAAAAACAAAACGGCAACAAATACAATATTTGTATTTGCATGTGGCCTGCGGGCCGTAGTTTGAGGACCCCTGGTCTAGTGAATTAAATGATCACAAAAGTGAGGGATGATCCAAAGCATATGTCAGAAAGCTCCTGGTTCTATAGGCTTCATATAACATTCCTTCCCCAAAATATTTTTTAATGCCCTGTGACACAGCTTTCTTACCTTGGCAGTTCTGGGTAGTATTAGCATCCTTCCATAGATTAAGTCCTAAAAACCATCATGCTCATCTACTATTCTGTCCTCTTCCTTGTGAGCTCCAGTTAACCCTTCCCCCATCCCTTGTTACTTAGCTTATAGGTTATAAGAGGAAGAACAAACATTTGCTGAGTACCTACCTACTAGCTGATGACTGCTATTCTGAGGTCTTTACCTGCATTAGCTCACTTCATGCTTACAAAACCCTCCTGAGTGGGTACAATTGTTAAACCCACTTTACAGACAAGAATAAAGAGGCTCACAAAAGCAAATAATCTGTCTGAGATCACATTAGGAAGCGCTGTATGAAGACATCCAAGATCCCTAAACATCAGTAATTAACTGCCCCAAGTTTCCTATTCTTGTGTAAGTACCTTCATCCAAAATCAATTACAGACCAATATTTTATTCCAGCTGTTTAGGATTTGTAAATTTATTGCTTCTTGGATAAAATTTACTGAAAACATTTCATATTTTACCCCGGCTCAACATAAACATTGCAGCATATGGAAGTATTCGTCTTGTACAGCCAGGAGTTGCAGAGGAGGGTTGGAGGGAGGAGTAAAACTTGATCATAGTGGTCTTGGCGGAGTCTGCTATGACATAAGGGGAGAGAAAAGCAAATTCTGCACTAAGATGATTGTCTCATCGTTACCCACAACACAAGTGGCCCTTTTCATGCTTGACATGATCTATCTCACTTGAGAGAGATTTAGAAAAAATTATTTTTTTCCACAGAAGATTGGCAAAATACCGGTAAGCAGAGGTGCTCATTTGACTCGTAGTTGCATCTCTCAAGGCCCTCACATGCCTCGCACTCCTCAGGCCTCATTACCTTACCTCACACAACCTCGTAGTTCCCGTCTTGGTCAACTACATTTCTCTTGGCTCAAATAAGGAACCTGAAAGTCATAATAATGACCCTTTCCTTCCCCACTCCCCCTCATTTAATCATTTGCCAGTTTCTATTCATGCTGTCTTCTGAATTTCTTATATTTGACCTTCATTTCTTTCCCTGCTGCTCTGCTAGAATTTGGACCCCTTTCATCCCTCCCAGGAGCCTCCCTCCAACTGATCTTCCTGTTTCTCATTTGGTCCTCATTGAATGTATCAGAGTTAGCTTTCTGAAACCCACACCTATCACATTAATTGCTCTGCTTAGCAGTGGTTCTCAACCTTCTGGCCCTTTATATACAGTTCCTCATGTTGTGACCCAACCATAAAATTATTTTCGTTGCTACTTCATAACTGTAATGTTGCTACTGTTATGAATTGTAATGTAAATATCTGATATGCAGGATGGTCTTAGGCGACCCCTGTGAAAGGGTCGTTCGACCGCCAAAGGGGTCGCGACACACAGTTTGAGAACCGCTGGCTTAGAGTCTTCCAGAGGCTCTGTGTCAGTAGTTTGCTTTTCTTTTTTCTTTCTTTCTTTTTTTTTTTTTTTTTTTTTTTTTTTTATGGCACTTAGGACATTCAAGATTTGGTCTTTCCCTGTCTTTCCTCTCTTGCTTTAACTCCTGCCCTCCTGCTGGTCTTGCACATGCTTCCTAGGTCCAGCCACATTGAACCAGACAGTACCATGTTCTTTGGCACCTGAATGCCTTTGCACATATTGTCCCTTCTTCCTTCCTTGTCTGCCTATTTTTTTAAATTACAGGGGTCAGTTCCCCTTCCATGACCCACCCTGGAAGACAGTTGCCCTCCTCTGCCCTCACAGTTGCTTACGTATGTACCTCTCCATGTCGCCTTCTTTTGTGTCGCATTATAAGTGTACATACGTGCATGCTTGTGGGACATAGTTGTAAAAACTAAAGTGCATTGGGTTCTATGAATATTCAGTGAATTTGTTTAATGAATGATGGGAACCAGAATGTATTCACATGTGTAGTCCTAGACCCCTGGCCCTGTGAGAGGGGTTTAAAAGGTGCTCATTAAGTATTTGGCAGAGTAGAGCAGAAGAACAGGGGAGGGGGAGGAAAGGATAAAGAGCATCAGGTGTGGAAGTATTCCTGCCTCATATGTGGGCAGGAGGATCACTAGTACCCAAGCTTGGTCTATACCCAGGCTGCTTTGCCTTTCTCTGTTGGGATTTAGTCACATCACTGTTGTGATGGCTCAGGGAAAAACAGGATTTTAGATAGTTGTGTGTGTTCCTGACATGGTACCATAGGACCTAAGCCACCATGACATCTTCAGGCACTCACCTCCTGTCCCAAGTCACCAAAGATCCGAGCTCTCTCTAATGTGGGAGTTTCTTAACCTCAGAGGGTGTCTCTGAAGCCCCCAAAGTATGCAGCATACTTTGCTTATGCTCATGTACATGTACATTTTCTGTAGAGAGGATCCATAGCATTCGTTAACATTTTGGGGTACTGGGTATTGTTAGCAGGCCTAGCATCTCCCAAGAGGATTGTATAGAATTGGGCCATTCGTTCGGACTTGAAAACCAAGGCAAAACTACCTCTCTCTCTCTCTCTCTCTCTCTCTCTCTCTCTCTCACACACACACACACACACACAACCAAACAGAACAAGCTATGGAAACCTCTGACACACTGGTTTCCATTTCATCTTAGGCAGTTAATCTTACTGTTTTGTAGTCAGACCTTAATATTTATCCTTTGAAAGGTTAATAGGTTTCTGTTCCATCAAAAAGCAGAGGTTGGCTTCATGATTCCATGTAGGCAGCATCCTAAGATGGGCCCTTGGTTAGGTAATCTAAGAGCAAAATGAGACGTGCTGATTTGAGAAAAGCTTTTCAGAATCAATACAACCATATCAGGCAAGTGTGAGCCCTTTAGTGTTAATAACCACTGAGTTAGGTGTGGTAGGAGAGAGGGAAGGCAACCAGCTGCCTGCTCAGATGCTTAGATGTACACGCACAGCTGGTCAGTAGCCTTTGAGAGGTGGTAAGCTTCACTCATTTATCAGTCTTCTTGTACATGAGGAGATCAGGAAATGGAGCATTGTTAACAGACACCTTTTGAAAAGTGTCTGTAGTGGGGTGTGCCACAAATCACCATGACCAGTACTCTCATTTTTCCTTGATATCCTCACCAGAAAACTGAGAGAAGACCAGGCCAGGAGCAAAGTGCCCAAATATGAGAGATTGTGTGTGTGTGTGTGTGTGTGTGTGTGTGTGTGTGTAGAGGTATGTAGGTGGAGAAAGAGCTTTGAGGGCAAAGAGAGGAAAAATTTGCTATTTGAAGTAGTTTTATGGATTAACAGAGTTTATATTGGTGTTTTAAAAATTTTAATTAAAAGCATTTTAAAGGTATTTCACATGGTCCCATTTGTAATAATAGTCATTAAAGAAAATGTGGAAAATGTTGACTTCTCATGGTAGATTAAAGATGGCCAAGGTTCTTTGACATAAGAGGATCCTCTCCCTTGAATCTGAGCAGGCTCTGTGATGGCATGCCCAGTGCTGTGCTCGTTACCAGGCCAAGCATTACGAAACTTGCAGGTTCTACTTCCTTTCTCTCGGAACACTGGTCTGGTAGGAAGCCCAAATAGCCCCATGGACAGGTCTACCTGAAGGAGAACTGAGGCCCCTGGCCAGCAACCCCAACTGAACTCCCAGGTAACAGCCGGCACCGGCATGTTATTGAGCTACCGGGGAAAGCAGATTCTTCGGGGCCAGTTGAGTCACATCAGCTGCTGTGGCATGAAGCAGAGATGAGCCAACCCCTACTGAGCCCTGCCCAAATTGCAGATTAGTGAGAAAAAGAAATGATCATTGCCATTGTAAGAAGTTGCGTTGTTTGTTATGTGAAATATATCATTGGAACAACCTGAAAGACAAAAAGAAATCATTCATTCATCCATATGCAGACAGTGCTAATACTTTACTTCCCAATTTTTTTTAAATGTGTGATTTTGAGATTTGTTTACTGTTCTTTTTAAAACAATTATATCTATTAAAATTGTATGTTTTTCACTTGTTACATAAACACGTAAATTTTCTACATTATCAGAAGCTTCATATAGTTTTAGAGACTACTCAGTATAGAAGTAGCCCCCATAGTAACCGTTCTCTTAGACTTGGTTACCAAGATGGAATTATGGAGGAGCAAAAAGAATGATTCGTATTTGCTTTGATAATAGACTCGTTATAATCTTCTAGTTACCTTATCAGTGGATGTGCAACTGGAGAGGACAGAGATGATTTCGGGAAATATTCCTGGTATGCTGGGTTGAGTAGTAGCCCCTCAAAATTCCTGCCCACTCAGAACCTCAGAATGTGATCTTATTTGAGCTTTTGTACATGTAATTAGTTAAGTTATGATGAAGTCATAGTGGAGTAGGGTGGGCTCTAAGGCCAATGGCTGGCATCCTCATAAGAAGGTCATGTGAAGACCTAGAGAGACACACACACCGAGGGAGAAAGACCAGGTGACGATGGAGGCAGATACTGGAGTGATGAAGCTTCTAAGTCAAGGACCTCCAAGGATTGTTGACAACTACCAGAGGCTAGGAAGGATTCTTCCCAAGAGCCTGCAGGGGGAGCATGGCCTTGTTCCCCCTGGTTGCAGACTTCTAGCCTCCAGAATATGGAGAGACTAAATTTCTGTTGTTTAAGCTCCCCAGTGTGCGGTGAATTGTGAGGGAGTACTGGGAACTCTTGGATACAGATGCGGGCTTCACATGGCTGCATATCACAGTTCATTAAGGGCTCAGGATAAGAATAAATCCACAAGAAGACTTTCAAGATCCAGCATCGAAATTTAGAATCCTGTTCTCTTCTCCCACCCCACCCCAGGCCTCAACAGTCAGTATGGACTTGACTTACTATGGTTGTTATTTTAAGCCACTAAGTTTTGGGGTAATCTGTTACACGGCAATAGACAGATAATACAGCTTATACTTTGAGTATCTAGGGTGGACTCATTAAGATTTTGTCTTAAGACAGTGAGGTCACTTGGCTTTTCTTGATGGCATGAGGGGATAGATTTTATTCTACAGGATGGACAGACTGTCAGGAACCACTTGGGACAAGCTCAGAGATCATAGCTAAAGGACATAATTGCAATAGTCTTCCTTTCAATTGAGTCAGCACAGTTGCTGTCCCTTTTTCATTTTCCCCTCAGTTGACTTGGTTGTACGTGATTCCCTGAGCTGCTTGGTCTTAGCCCCCATCCTCGGGACAGATGGATGTCCAGCATTGCAGCCTCCTAGTCTAATGTATCCATGAGGTTGGAATCCCACAGGTAAGTTTTCCTCACCACTTGTTTTATTCTGAGACACCTCTGGCTGACTTGTGAAGGTTTTGCTATTACAGGTCACTTTCAAGTGTGGTGGCTGACAACTGGACTCTCCCCTCAGGTCTGCCTGGCAGAGCTGGCATGACCAGATGTCTGGTGCTACTCCTCAGATCTCTGAATTTGATCAACCATGGCAAAAGATAAACATATGATAGAAGGGTGCTTACTGCATTAATCAAGGAGCTTAATCATTGCTATGGCTGGTATCTTGGAAGCAGCATGAAATATGAAGTCAGACGTTTTGGGTTTATGTTTATCCTTTGCTATTTACTAATTGTGTGAGTTTAGAGAAGTCATATGAACTGTGAGCCTCAGTTTCTTCATCAGTAGAATGGGGACAATATTAATCACCCAACCTACATCCAGATGGATGTGATGAGAGAGAGACAGAAAGAGAGAGAGATTGAGAATAAGAGAGAGAGAGAGAGAGGAGAGAGAGAGAGAGGAAAAACTTTAAAAGCTATGAAATGTTAATATAGTTGTTGGCTTTTGTAGTTATTTATTACTGGTATCTCAGGGAATGTTCACGAAAAACATATTCTTAGAAAACAAGCCCAAATTCATATCAGCCCCATAAATAAGAACCATAGGACACTGCCCACAGGGAGAATTTGATTCTGTGAGTTGAGAGGTTCTGCCTACTGGGGAAGTTACTCGGGCTTTGGTTAAGGTTTTCTTAGGTGGACTCTGGCCTGGTTGATTCAGCTTCTCACGGACCCAGCTGGGACCCTGGTCTACCTCCTGCTGGCCTCGCTGTTGGCCATGTGGACCCAGTGACCCTCCTGGTGCCGGTGGTGACAGCATCGAAACCTATCCAAATTTAGAAAAATGGGAAAGTTATCCTCTGCATTTCTCATAGGCTATTTTGATACTGCTTTTTTCTTCTTTGCCCTCTTTCTCCCCAGCATTTAAAAGTATCGTGTTCACTTCATTGGGTGCCATGTGGTCTTTCCTTTGACTCTGCTGCCTCTTGTTTATGAAACACAGTGAGTCAACCGTGACAAATGGCCAGCAGCCATCTGCCTCCAAAGAACAGAGATTTTTTTCTTCCCTTTATTTTGTTTTAAAAATAATAAGGTATTTTTCCTTGCGGGGGAAATTTTCTATTATTCAGAGATACATAGCATTGAGAAAAGCTCTGAAGCCAGGAGACCTGGGTTCCAGCCCCAGATCGGGCAATTCCATGAGCTCTCCGGAGCCTCGGCGACTTGGGGGACGTCATGAGTGCAAAAGCCCTTTGCAAACAACGGAATGCGACGCCGATGTTCTTATCACGGCTTCTCCTTCCCAGGCACCCTCGCAGGGTAGCAGGCTTTTCAGAGACTCCTGGAAATGCTGTGTCAGGGAGTGTGTGTATTTGATCTGCAACAAGAAGGTCCTGAAGACCACGTGGCGCATTGATTTCTCACCTCAAAGATGTGCAACCCTGTTTGTGAGATCCAGCCCCTGCCTGCTCAATGCCCTCCAGCTGTTGTGGCCCCACCTGCAAGTTTAAGACTAGACTGGACTGTGGCCCCGAGTCTCCTGTGGATCCACCCCAGTGGCCACGGGCGTTATTCCATCCAGCTCCGAGGCTTGCTGGACCCCACAGGGGGACTCTCTCTTCTGCCAGACAGTGTGGGCTCTGGGCCAGCTGTGTGCTTGCATTCACTTGCATCTTCCAGGACCTTTGTCATATGAACAGTCCGAAGCAATGAGTGTTATTCTCTTAATTTGTGTGTAGTTGGCTTTCCACGTTTCCCCTTCTCTGAGGGTCACAGGAGTGTAAACAATAGGAAGACAGAACAGCACATGGAGATGTCACTGCTTTTATCTCTGAAGGTGTGGGCAAGCTGTCCCACACCTTTGCCTCCGTGTGCCTGGACGCTGTGGCCTGTGGCAAAGCAGACACTTATCAAGCGGACTGTATTTGACCCATAAGAACAGTGAAGTAATTGGGAGGCCAAGGAGGTCAGTTATCGTTAAGACCAATCGTGTGTCATAAAACCCAGAGAAGGTGCAGAAGGCGGCCAGAATAATGGGAAGAGCGAAGCTGTAATTAGAGATTGGTGGGCTCGGAAGGGACATTAGAGACCCTCCCCTCTGGACCCTATGTTTGAGCAAATGGAGCCCTGAGGGGCAGCCACCTGTGACAGGGCACACTGTTAGTTAATGGCAGGGCTGGGACTGTAATAAGGATCTTGGATAACAGCCTGCGTTTCCTCAGCTCCACTCTCCTTGGGGGTCATTGATTGGAAGGAGTCCCAGCGGTGCCATGTACTGTGTGACCTTGGGCAAGGTTATTTCACTTCTTTAATTCTCAGTGTCCCCATTTACAAAACTGAGAAATTAATATTTCACTCATGGGTTGTTGTCAAGAGTAAATGAGATCATTAATATAAGAAAAAGACTTAACTAGTGGCCAAGACAACACTAAATGCTCAGTAAGTGACAGTTATGGTTATACGAAGGGCCAGTATACCATAAAGAATACATCAGTCGCTCTATTGCGACATAGATTTGGCCTAAGTAAAATGGGTTTCCCCACAATTCTAGACTAACCTTCCCTCGGCCTGGTTTGCCTCTGGTCGGCCTTGGAGTGGCTTTCAGAGGTGGGCCTGGATTCTGTCTTTCTATGGACCGAAATCACTCTCTCCATGTTATCTTGCCAACTTCCTCAGCCGTAATTAGTCATATGGGAGTCTTTTCGTTAATGTGAGGCTTGTGCTTACAATTCAGATGGTTCTTAAAAAAAAAAAAAAAAAAAAAAAAGCCAATGGAACCCGGCTGCAGTGGCTCAATTGGTTGAACATTGTCCTGTGCACTGGAGGTTGCAGGTTTGGTTTCTGGTTAGGGCGCATTCCTGGGTTGCAGGTTTGATCCCCAGTCTAAATAAGTAAAAACAAAGACATTGGGAATCCATAAATGAAAGACTAGATTTTTTTTGTACTATTCTTTTAAAAAATATATTTTTATTGATTTTAGAGAGGAAGGAAGAGGGAGAGAGAGATAGAAACATCAATGATGAGAGAATCATTGAATGGCTGCCTCCTGCACTCCCCTCACTGGGGACCAAGCCCGCAACCCAGGCATGCACTCTTGACCGGAATCGAACCTAGCACCCTTCAGTCTGCAGGCTGATGCTCTTATCCACCGAGCCAAACTGGCTAGGGCTGAAAGACTAGATTTTGAGTGTTGGTCACTCTTGATCTTTGGTCTCCCTGATATCTTTCCCTTTTTCTCTCAATCTCTGCTTTTTAAAAAAAAAATTTTTTTAAGCCACCAACAATTTCAGGGCTGCTCTGAAAGGAGGAAGGGAAGAGGGCACACAGCTCCTGGCCTTGAAGGCGGCATACAAAGGCTCCGGGGCTCAGCCATGTGGGCCGTGGCCCACGGGCGCAGGCACTGAGTGGGAGGAACAGGCTGATGGGCCTGAATGTGAGGAAGGAGCGGAGTGACACCGGAAGGCCTTGCGTAGGATTAGAAGGGGCAGCTGGCTTCCCGTTGGTTCTGCCCCTCGGCTCTGCTGCTTGGCAAGGCCCAGTGTGTGAGCTGCGGCAGGTGGAATCCATTTTGATTTTCCAACGAGGCTGCAAATCCCAGAGCATGTTCGCACGGGGGTGTGTGAGGGTGGACCGAGGTTTCTGCAAAGCCCGAGTTTTCCTCCTGGCCATGCCCCTTAGAGGCTGGGCAGAGAAAGAGTTTCTGTTTTGTTTCTAAAGAAACCGAGGGACGGGGACTTAACCCGACTTAAACCAGCAGGTGTGGCTAAACCCTGGCATGGAGAGTCTGTGTCCCCCCACGGTAGCGTGTTATGGGCAGTGTTCATAAACATCCTGTTAACCCCCAGAGAGAGGAAAAATGATCTGGTCTTAGGAAATGTCAGACCAGAGAGCCCGCAGAAGTCAGAGCCGTGCCTGGGGTGTAAGTCATGCCCATGGGCAGCGTCTGTCCGGGGAGGATGTGAGTGTGGCCGCAGCTGCATTGCTAACCTCTGGCTCAGCCACTTGCTGAAGCCATCATTCTTTGGAAAGGGGGAGCTGGACCCTGCTCCCTCCTGAAATCCAAATGCCATCAATGCCGTCCTTCTCCGGGCCGCCCCGCTGACAGCTTGCGGTGTCTTACCAATCGCTGAAGGAATGTCGCCTGGAGGGAGGCTCTCTGGGTAGAGACCGCTGTGGATTCAGGCTTCCCCTGTACAGTCTCGACATAAAAGGGCGATCCAGTGTCAGGAGAAACCGATTCTAGAACATTAGACTGCGTCAGCGTCCCTGGGATAATGATTAGAAACGCCAGGCCCCAGGCCCACCCCGTCGTGTCTGTCCTTGGGGCAGAGCCCAGGCACTGCATTAGTCCCAGGGGCCCCGGGGGTCCCGAGAGACTCTGACAAGGAGGTCATGGATGTGCTCCAAGACAGTGTGCAGGTTCAGTTCTGTCTGATGGGAACCAGAGAAAATCCAGGACACGCAGCACCTTCATTTACCTTGTGGCAAGGCCGCTGGGCTGCTGGCTGGGCCCCCAGTGGGGGCAGCAGGAGGCAACGGATCAATGTTTCTCTCTCATCAGTGTCTGTCTGTCTGTCTGTCTCTCTCTCTCTCCCTCCCTCCCTCCCCCTTCCCCTCTCTCTGAAAATCAATGAAAACATATTTTTAAAAAATTTGTTTAATGTCAAATCAAATTAGAAATAAGTTAGAAGTAAAGTGCGTTCTTTTCAGAACTGCTTCCATTTCTGCAGTGTGGTGCTGAATGTGCTTTTTATAACTGAGGGAGACAGGAAAGGGTTTTTTATCTTTGCAGTCCCCACAAGTTAAGATAATGGGATTTTTTTTAACTATTGAGTTTTATTCCAGAGACATGTTTAAATCCTTTGTAGTCCGTGTCAGGTAGCAGTACAGCTAAAACAATCCTAACACTAGTAATGCATCATAGTGTGACATCTGTCTGTGCTTTCTGCCACCAGCCTGTCTGCCTCTCCTTCACAAACCGCCCGTCTGGGTGAGACCTGGCGGCTGACCTGAGAGGGACCTGTGGCGTCCCCTCCAGGAGGTGGCTGTGCCTCCAGGGAGACACCTGTTGATTTTGTTGGGAACAGGCAGGGCGGCCGCCACGGCTCCTCCGTGCCGCGCTGTAAGCCAGAGGGTGAGGGCAGGCGGGGAATCGGAGCTTGTCTCCAGGTGAGCTAGTGGTTACACAGGGATGGGAGTGGAGTGCCAGTCCTCCCATCTGGGGAACACTTCTGGTGGCAGGAGCTAAGGATAGGGTGAAGGAAAGTGATACACCCCGGAGAGCGAGCGGGGTGAGGCGAGGAGAAGAGGCTGGGCCCGGCTGGCCGGGGCAGCCGCCAGGGCCCGCATCACCTCTGCCCTGCTCCGTCCAAAAGGGAGCTCAGTGGGACTGCATCGGTGTGGGGCTCAGTGGGTGCCCTGCCCATTGGTCCATGGCTCTTCCTCCTCACGATCACCCAGATGCACCCCTTTCTCCCCGCACATGTTGGCTCCTCCCGCTGGGTTTCCTGAGAGGGTGGAAGGAAGAAGGCAGGCTCTTTGCAAACTCCCCTCCCTTCCCTGCACAGGTGGGATTCACAGCCTCCCCCCTCATCCAAGGGGACATGTCCCAAGACCCAGGGTGGACGCCTGAAACCACAGACAGTGCCGAACCCTATACAGCCGATGCTTTTCCCTACACACACACCTTCTCCCCTGCAGGAGGCCTTACGGCCTCTGGGGCCTCCCCGAATTGCCAGCATCACTGCTCCGGTGCCCTGGAGCCATTAGTAAGGAAAAGAAGGGTGACTTGGACACGAGACTGCGACCCCAGACGGCTACTCAGTGACTAATGGGCAGGAGCATATGCGTCGTGGGGACGCTGGACAAAGGCGTGAGTTATGTCCCAGGTGGGATGGGGGGCAGAGCAGGACGGCACCAGGTTTCATCCCGCTCCTCAGAACAGCGTGAAATTTAAAACACGAATTGTTTTCCTCTGGAATTTTCCATTTAATAATTTTGGACCCAGGTTGACTGCAAGTCATTGAGAGTGGAAGGCAAACCACGGCTAAGGGGGCACTGCTGTCCTGCTTCCATCGCATCCTAACGGCCTCTCTCCCCAGGAGAACGGGAACCACGGGGTGCCCTTGACCAGACCCTCTACTCCCGTGTACAGCCAGGACCCAGCCCCGTGTCTGACACAAACCCAGTCAGTTCGGTGAGTGCCGCTGCAGGAGGCAGCATCCCGGCTGGGCTGGAAGCGGCGGTGCCAGTGCCGCGGGCCTTCCCACCACCGCGCTGCCTTTCGGACCCAGAGCCCAGCAAGGCCGCGAGGTCCCCGGGGAAGGTGCGCAGGAATGAGGGGTCCGGGGAGCAGAGGGAGGAAACACGACCGTAAAACTGTTGTCACTGAGGGGCTTCCGAGCCTGGAGAGTGTGGTCCTCAGATAGGTGTGTGACTCTCCACGCCAGCCTCAGACGTGCCGGGCACATCAGAGCGTACCATTCATGTCAGCGATGGTCAGCGATACCCCATTTTGGATTTTGCACGTACCCTGTTGCCACTGTCGGAATTCCTTGCGATGGTGGTGAGTTCTCACCATGACCTAGCTCCGTGCGAGGGGCTCCAGGCCCCCGCATCGCCCCGGCGTCGCCGCCGGGAGGGCAGACGACTCTGTGCCCCCAGAGGTTCGGTTTCCACACTCGGCCCCTTACAGTTAGGGGGCGTTGGGGACATTCTTTAACCACAGTCGTGAAGACCAGAATACCAGGCAAGAAAGCAGCATTCTCCTGGCCAGCCCACGCGGGGCGGCAGGTAGGAGGGCGGGTGTGAGCGCCTCCCCACGTGTGGGGCGCACCTGTTCCGTGAACTGCGTGACCTCTCTGTCCCCGCTCTTTGGGGCGTGAGGGGAGAAGCCTCCAGGGTCAGGCATGCTTTTCACTGCTGGTTCCGGAGTTTCACACGCTGGACAGGCCTCGCTTGGGGACACGGAAGATTTATGACCTCATTAAGCTCCTTCCACATTATCTTCCAGATATCGGCTCAGATTCAAAGGCCCGAGGCCTGGGCCGGTCCGCGCTGGCTTCCGCACAGTTGCTATTGTGCCGCTTCCTCGTGACTATAATTAGGTGCTGGTGTAAGGCGTCCGCGGCGCACGCTGGAAGAGCGACTGTATTTGGCCATGATGTCACTCGCACCAGCCCCTTCTCATCAGGTGGCCTTCGCCGGTGCGGTTGGGATTCCGCGGGGATGAAATCAGACTGTCACCGAGCTCTCCCTGGAGTGAGATAGCACTTGGGATGAGCTCTCGGGACAAGTGCCTTTACGTGCCTGAGATAATTGTGACATAAGAGCTGAGAGTTCTGGGAAGTCCCGCTCTAGCTCTCCAATCTCGACAAGTCCCCGAGCCTCTTGGAGACTTCGTTCGTCTGGAAATTGGGGCTCATTGTACCAGCAACCCCAGGAGATAAAATGTCTGGTGTATACCCTGGCTCCCTCTCTGTCCCCTTTCACACCCAGTCAGTGACCACATTCTAAACGGTCCACGTCTTAACTATCTCTCAACTCTTCCCACGTTTCCCTCTCTCCACGGCCACCGTCCGGCCCCAGCCACTGTCCTCTCTCGCCTTGGACCATGACCCTTGTCTGTTGACCGGTGTCACTGCACTCACGCCTCTACCCCTCTGTGCCATAGGCGTGTGGCTTCCACAGTGGTCTTTCTGGACAGTCACTTGGAACATATCCTCTAGCTTAAAACTTTCCAGGGCATCTCTGCGCTCTTAGGGTGAAACCCAGATTTCTCACCTTGACCTACAAGACCCCGCAGGATCTGGGCCTGTCTGTATCTCCAACCTCAGGTCATGTCACTCTCTCCCCAGCAACCGGCATTCCAGCCCAATCAGCACCTCAGATACATCCAGATGCTCCTCCCTAAAGACTGTGGATGCTCCTTTCGCTTAAGCAGCAGTTCTCAACCTGTGGGTCGCGAACAATGAAAATACATCCTGCATATCAGATATTTACATGACGATTCATAACAGTAGCAAAATTACAGGTATGAAGTAGCCACGAAAATAATTTTATGGTTGGGGGTCACCACAACATGAGGAACTGTATAAAGGGTCGTGGCATTAGGAAGGTTGAGAACCACTGGCTTAGAGCTTCCTGTCCTGGATCTGGCTTTTCCAGAAGCCAGCCTACCCCAGGATTTGAGACAATCAATTCTCTTCCATTGTGTACAGCCGGTGAAGTTCAGTTTCTGTTACTTGGAACCCAAAGTCCTGGCAGATACAGCTGCTTTTTGAGCATCTGCTACAGGTGAAGGCACTTCTTGGGGCTCTCCAGGATTCAGAGGAGCCAGACATGGCCTGCACTCAAGAGCCCCTGCACCCCTCAGAACACACAGACCAGTGTGTGATCACCACAGGCAAAGCGCCAGATCCCCAGCCGAGGAGCACGGCTGGCTGCAGGACCACAGTGAAGAGGGATGGGTACCCACTGGGGAGGACGCGGAGCGCTCCTGAGAGGAGGGGCCTCATTCCCCACAGAGAGACAAGCTTGGGCCAGGGTCAGCCATGGGAGGTACAAAAACCGCACTGTGCTCTTTGAGGTTCTGTAGGTCATCCCTAGCGACTGAGGGCAGAGGTTGGGTTAACAGGAAAGATTTGGGGGACAAAAAGAGAACGAGAGAAAAGATTTGTTTGAAACAAACTGCGGAGGCTCTGATGGGCAGCGTGAGGGATCTGCCTGGGGTCGGGATGGTAGAGGGGATCTGAGGGGGTGGGGAGGATGAGGAAGATTGCTGTGGCAGCAGTGAGCAGAGCTGGGGATGGAGGTGTGGGAGGGGGACAGTGGGGGCAGGGGAGTGCTGCTTGACCTCGGCGCAGGGCTGGGAAGGGCCAGACGGAAAAAGAGGGCTGGAGGCGGTGGAATCCCAGCCTCGCCAGCATTCTGCAGAGAGGCTTTGGCCATATTTGCGCAAGAATCTTCCTCGTGGTCTCATCTGAAAGCCATACTTTTTATTTCATGCTAAACATTGTCAGAGGGAGCACTGGCAGAACGTCCTGAGCGGGAGCCAGCCGGCCTGGCATGCACACTTTTAATGGCATTCTAGCCGTGGGGCCTGGCACACTCCCTCGATCCCTGTCTGCACGGGCTCCTGTCTGATCCAGAGCTGGGGTGTCAGGAGGGAGCGGCTCTCCCCCTCGGTGAGCTTCCCCGCAGAAAAGCCCCAGGACAAGACTCCAGTCCTCCCCCACACGAGACACATACAGTTTGGTCTTTGAGGGATGCCACGGCTGTAGCTTCAGACTCGGTGCTATTCTGGTCACCCTCGGTCCTCTCACACTCTCTCCCTCATCACGTCCAGTCCTGGAGCACGACCTGCCCCTGCTAACTCTGGTCCAGGTGACCATCACCACTCACGTGGACCTCGGCCATGGCCTCGCTGGTCTCCCTGCTTCTCTGTCTGCCCCTCTGTCGTCTGGACTCAACAAGACATCTAGAACAGTCCTTTAAAATCACAAGCCAGATCCTGTCACTGCTCTTCTTAAAACCTCCTGATGGCTTTCTGCCTGATTCCGAATAAAGCCTGAAATCCCTAATGTGGCCCCGAAGACTCGATCGGACTTGCCATGGTCTGACCAGTAGCTGCCTCTGCTGCCACTGCCCCATCCCGTGAGCCTTTATGCCACTACTCTCCTGGCCACCGCGGGCTGGTCTCATTCTCCTCGTGGCCCATGACATGCTTCATCCTAATAAAAGCTTGTATCTGTCAGGATAGGCTCAGCTCTGCTGCAGTAACACACTGCTCCAGGTCTCAGTGGCTCCGGTCACAAAGGGCGATTTCTCACTCAATGTGCCATGTTGTCGGTGGGGAGAGGGGCTCTGTCCATCACAGTCATAGCCACCCTCTGGAATATCGCAGGTTTCGGTCCCACAGGAAAAGAAAGAGATTCTCAGAGGCTTGTCATGGCCATGGAATGTTAGGCTCAGAAGAAACACCTGTCATTTCTGCACATTCTTTGTCCAGCCACTGGCGCTCTCAACCACAAGGAACTCCAACGTGTAATCTTACCACGAGGCTGGGAATGGAAGGGGTCGGCCACTATGATAAACAGCACTGATGATGACCATGATGTCTGATGTTTCTGTGAGTGTGGCATCGATAAAATGCCTTGGAGTGTCTTCCAACCCGCGGATTGCCAACTGTGGCAGGTCAGCCCGGTGGGGTTAGGGTACAGAAGGTGGGTGGAGAATGAGGACTGTGGGGGAGGGTTGGTTACCGCAGCTCAAGCTCGGGGAGAAAGAGGAACAAGGCTGAGTTTGGCTGCTCACTGGACCAGTCCAGTTGTTGCATGGAAGCAAACGCGGTGGCCATTGATCAGGTCCTTCAGGCCAAGGGCGCCTGGTACTTAGCTTCTGATGTCTGCGATTCTTCCATGAGAGATTCATTCCTTTGCTGCTAAATGCCATTTTCCGAGTTGTGTCTCACAGAACTCTTCTATTAGAGGCTAACAGGTGCTCCTTGGTCAAGCAGAATATGAGAGGCGAGGCTGAACAAAATCCAACTGGCGCTTCCTCCGCAGGCCTTCCCAGGGCCTTGTCGAATATGCTGCTGTGTGTTCTCTCCCAGCGAAGGGACCCGTGTGTGCATTTCCTCAGTTCCTCCCTGTGGTCAGCTAGGTGGCTTGGAAAATGCTGGTCTGGAGGCCTGTTCAGTCCTAGTGAGTCCCCTGTGGAAAGTAGGTGTCCCGGGAGCGGGGGCGGCTTTTCACAGGAGAAGGAAAGCGGTGCGGGCAGGGCCTTGATGGAGTGGGACTAGAGGCGGTGGTCCGGGAGGCGCAGGTCCAAAAGGGAGAGGAGGCCTGATACTTTCCCTGCCCCGACACCATGCCCTGCCCCCAGACTCAGCTGGACTTCTTGTCTGGACTCAAACCTCCCATAACAGACTGAATCTTACTACTGCCCTCATCACAGGTATTTTAACGACTATGTCTGTCCCTCTAATCTGGGAGCCCCTCAGATTAGGGCTTTATCTCTTCCCGTGGCAGGAGATAGATGCCCAATAATTAGTTGAATGAATGGGGCGCAGGCATGGAGCAGGAGGTGGGTTAAAATCCCCCACATACACCATGTTAAAGGATTTCCCAAATTGAAATAATCTACTCCGCCCATTGAAACACCTCATCTTTGTTAGTCACCTGCTGGTTCTCTGGTTTCTGGAGCCTGCGGCCTCTTCTGACCTGTCCCTCCCTCCTTGACATCTCCTGCCAGGCTGCTGGGCCCCCCGGGCCACCGGTCCTCTGGGACAGTGAATGGGTTTGGATTGTGAATGGCCTGCCTGAGGCTGTTTCCTTAAGTAGGAAGTGCATGCATGTGTCTCCAGATGACAATCTGGAAGGGTGGGGAGGTGTTTGCTGTTGTTTTTAAGAGGAGGTTGGCTTTGGCGTGAGAAAGGGAAAACTAGAAGGAAACCGTGAGCAGTGACACACAAAGTTTACCAGCAGCGCTAAGATGTCTGTGTGTCCTTTCTTTTCTTTTTAAAATATTTTTATTGCTTTCAGAGAAGAAGGGAGAGGGAGAGAGATAGAAACATCAACAATGAGAGAGAACCATTGATCGGCTGCCTCCTGCACGCCCCACACTGGGCCCTCTGGTCTTTTTGGGTCGCACTGTTCTTTCCACCTGGAACGCGTCCCTCATCCCAGCTGCACCCTTTGCCCCGTCCACCTGACAGATGCCTGCTCGGACTCAAGGTCCAGCTCGAATGTCACTGTCTCTTGCCAGATTTAGCAAATTAAAACACAGGATGCCCAGCTGAATTTCAGATAAACAGTGAGTAATCATTTTAGCCTAAGTCTGTCCCAAATATCTCATATCCCAGAGCTTGCACGAGACAGAGTTAGAGGAAGACATGGTGCGCGTTTATCTGCGATTCCAATGATCTGGCTCCCTGGCTCGCTGCCCTGACTCCTTTTCCGCTCAGGTTTTCTTCCCACCTGCTGCTCCCAGAGGCGTTCCAGCACTTCCCATGCACCTGTCACCACACTCCCTGCGCCCGTCTGTGTCCTCGTCCCCTCACCTGCCACGGGCGGGATGTGGCAATGCCGTAGCTGTCACACATGAGTAAATGGTGCTTTCCCTTGATTTCCTCCGATCCAGTTACTCTCAGGGATGACGTGGCGGCATCATCGCAGCGGGTTTATTTTCATTCAGGATGTTTGTGATGAGACGGGGGAGTTAACTCTTGCGTGGAATCACAGCAACACTTCTGGTAACAGACACGTGTCCCAAGCAGCCACTCTGGGCTCAGACATTTCATTACCTGGTAGACAAAGGCCTGCGCCCGAGCCCAGCCCGTGGCCGACACCTCCACCCTCCCTGCCGCTGTCCTGAGAAGTGGACAGTGTGGGCTCTCGGGCTCCGTCCCCCTGCCAGTCTGGGGTCAAACAGCAAATCAACAGTGGCCCAAGCAGGAGCCTGCGGTGATGGGGAGGGCTTTCTGTTTTGGGGACGTAGGCTAAGCAGCTTCTGATTGCCCACCTTTCCCTTAGGAGTGGATTGATTCTTTGAGAAGTTCTTTTAAACCTTTGCTTGGCTCAGCGCCGGCTGCACTGGAGAAGGCCGGCTTGAGATGAGCTCATGGGCGCGAGCCACCTGAGACTGACAGCCCCAGTGTCCGGGCTCCAGGGTCAGTGCTCCGAAGCGATTCCCAGTAGCAGGGGGTTGGGAGCTAAGGCCCAGGGAAGGCACTCCTTCTGGGGACCCTGCGAGGGGCCCATTCCTCGGGCTGCAGACCAGCCAAAGCGCCTGCGGTTCAAAACCTGGAGCCTGGCCAGGGTCTCCAGGACGCGGGGCCCAAGTCCCCTTATGCTTGCTAGAAATGTCCCTCTTGCACCACATCCTCCCCTCCCAGAGCAATTCATCCTCCAGTCTCCCTGTGGAATTGAAATTTCCCAAGTTGACTGCTGGTTAATCATGCTGAGCAAGAAACCACGGTGCCCCAGTGTCCTGTGTGTGTGTGTGTGTGTGTGTGTGCGCGCGCGCTCATGCATTTGGGGGTGGTGGCTTTTCCGTTGGAGCTGCCCAGTAGTGTCACCTCTTTTTAAAAATATATATATTTTTATTAATTTCAGAGAGGAAGGGAGAGGGAGAGAGATAGAAACCTCAATGATGAGAGAGAATCATTGTTCGGCTGCCTCCTGCACACCCTGACTGGGGATTGGGCCCACAACCCTGGCATATCTGGATGATGCTCTAACCAACTGAGCTACCTGGCCAGGGCCTACACTCCTCTTTTTAATTAAAAAACAAAGCAAGCAACAACAACTGTTTGATCTTATTGAACTCAATGTTTTCTAAACTTATTTGATTGAGAACCACCCTCCCATCCTCCTTTTTCTGAGGGGCATCCTGCTCAGTCTGTCATCCTGGGAGCACACTTGGGGGAAGTGGAAGTAAGCAAGTGCTTTACAATCCCCGCATTCCCTCTGCAAGTCACTAACTTCATTCCAGAATTTGGCGAGAGAGCCTGGCAGGCCTTTATGGTCGGGAGTCGGGAAGCGTGGGGAGGGAAGGTGGCTCAGGCAAGCCCTGCTATGTGCTGGGAGCCTGGGCTGCTGGCCACTCTGGCCACTCGGAGAGAGTTAAGGGCACCCGGTTTTGTTTGGGATTGAAAACACCACCCAAGGCCATCTTTTGACAGTCACAAGGCCGCCTGGGCCATCGGGGAGTGCCATCTGAGGAGCAGGTGTGCTCTCCTCCCCAACCCTGGGCCTCAGCATTTCCTCTTTCCAGCATGTTTTTCTTGCCCCCAGAACACACTAAGCTCAGGGCCCCCATTTGCATGATTCCGGGGGTGCTGCTGCCTTGCACAGAGAACTGGTGTGAGCGGCGTCACTCAAGTTTGTGCAAGGCGGTGGCTTTGTCCCAGGGTTTGCCCTGTAGGGTTGGCCAGGATGCTCATTGTTGGCATGATCTACTCCTCAAGTACTGCCTCAGTGTCACCTCTAAAGCAGGTGCCGTGTTATCTATAATAATAATAAAAGGGTAATATGCTAATTAGATCAGACGTCTTCTGGACGTCATTCCAGACATTCTCCTGACGAAGCCAGGGCCGGAGGGAAGCCAGCCCAGGTCCCGGGTGCCTGTGGGTGGCTGGAGGAGGGAAGCCCGGATCCCAGGTACCAGAGGGAAGCTGGTGCCAGCAGCTGGGGGAAGGAAGGCCTACTCTTGCACGAATTTTCGTGCATCGGGCCTCTAGTCTTCTACTATAATATCCTAACTGGATTCCTCATAGCATTTATCACCACCTGGATCACTACATATTCTTACTTTTTTGCATATTGTTCTTCTCCACTCAAATAAAACATCAACTCCACAAGGCAGCGGCTTATGCGTTGGCCACTTTGGGAGGGCTGGTGCCTTGAACAGTGCCTGACACAGTGTAGACACCCGCCAACTACCAGTTGAGTGAACAAAGGATGTTTTTCCTACTTGGGTGGTGATTGGCTGTGGAGTTGATAGGCAAGGCCATGGACCAACCAACAGGCTCTGTGGTGGTGATGGGGACAGAGTGCTTGTGGCCGGCTGCCTGGCCCAGCCGTGGTCCCAGGCACGTGAGGAAGTACAGAAGTACAGAGAGCAATAGAAATGAGTTTTTATTTGTAAAAAGTTACAAAATGATATTGTACAAAAATAAAGTTTGTAGAGAACTTTGGTTGAATAACACAAACGACCGAGACAGATCAGAGAAGTCAGAACTTCCAAAGAAGGGCCCTCCTTACTGGACCAGGTGGTGATCGCAACGACAGAGAAAAATCACAGACTTTACCCTTTTGTGTATTTAGGGGAGGATTCGCTTCCGTGAAAACCGGCTATGGTGTGTAGGTAAGGACACCCACGGAGTCCTACAGCCCCTCTGGGCAGGGACTCCCCACGGGGAGGGGGGGCCGACTGCGTGGACCCCTGGGACACCAGCCACCAAGCCTGCCAGGACTCTGAATGGGACAGATGCCCCTGGGTGGGGCGACATCTAACTGCTTCCTGAATGACCAAGGGCTGGCTGGGTCAGCAGCTCCCCTCTCTCCACTTCTCGCAGCCCCCCCGCCCCCCCCCCCCGCTCTGGCCCCAGGGGGGATTTAGGGAGAGGAAGTGCTTTCCCTCCATTTCCAAGTCCTACAAGGGAAGCAGAGGGATGGAGAGGGGCAGAAGGATGGCGAGCTTGGGTGTTTGGGGTTAGGGGGAGGGATGTCTGGTAACTGCTGCCTCCTGGTTACTTTGTGAAATTAATATGATTTGAGGGAGGCCAGTGGGGTCTTTTAATTGCTAAACCTGTCAGACTTGGGGGCTAATGGCCAAGGTAGTGACAGGTGACCTCCTTGGTAAAAATCCCTTCCATGAAATGTGTCCCACGCTCTGGGGTAGGGCCCAGTGCACTGCGCAGGCATCAGTTGCCAGGCAAACGCAAGGTCTGGGGGGTCTGGACACTAAGAGGTGGCTGTTCCCATCCCGCCTGTCTCCCCTCCATGGCGTTCGTCGGAAAGGTGGCACACTCGGGGAGCGCGTCCACCCTTCTGGCCACCTTCTTCCACGGGAGGGGGCCGTGTACAGGGACAGCCACTGTCACCTGAGAGGACATCCAAGGGGCTTTGATGGCGACCCGCAGACCCCCGTCTGGAAGGCCAGCAGTGTGCTCTTTGGCCACGCCGGGCACCTGCACACTCTCAGAACAGTGGGAAGGAAGGATGGAGGAAGAGTTTCCGTTCAGAGTGGAACCCTGGCGACCCGGCAGGATTTTACTTTTAGGTCAACGTTGGAGCCAGAATTGCCACTAAAAGGGACTTAACCTTTCATATACAGGGTTATGCATGTCATAGGTAGGTATATGTGGGGGGAATAAGAGCTTAAATCCATGGAGCACATGGCATTCTGCTCAGAGCTGGAGCAACGAAGACATAAAACCAAGTGCCAAGGGTCTCTGCACGCGCTTCTCCGGGAGCCTGCCAGACACGCTCCTTCGGACACATTTCTTTTGTTAAAAAAAAAGGAAAGAAAAGAAAGAGAGAAAAACAGGGAAGATGCTGAAATCTGGGGAAGTGAATGAGGGCTTTTCTTAAAAAGGTAAAGTAAGTGATTTTTGCCTAGCGACAAATGTGTTAATACTTTGAAAAGCATGGACCCTTTGTTCCCAATTAAACTTTTCTTTGTCACCCTTCTTTGCATTTTGCGAGCACATATACTTTGGCACCTTTGAAAAGAAACTTTAATAAATAAGGGACGAAAGAGAAACTCATTAGTGAACGGTAATAAATAACAATAACTTAAATCTCAATAAATATCTTCTATTTCCGTATCTGAAACAGATGCATTGCATCGAGTAGCTTCTCTGGTCACTGGTGACCACGCACAGCCGGAGCTGGGGTGTATGTAACGCGTCTCTCTGTAAACCGACAGCCGCCGGGTCTCCCTGCCCCTGGGAGGCCGGGGCCTCCCCGCTCGCTCTCCTGCAAGAATGCTGCCGAGAACCGCAACCGGTTTCCTGTTTCCAAGGCCTTAAAGGAAACACCTTCAGGTTGGTTTTTAGTCTTGAGGACAGCCTTTTTGGTTCCTAGCCAACTTCTTCCCACCCCACACACCAAGTTCAAAATGAATCACCAGCCAGCCGTTCCCTACACGCTGGTGGTAGTAAACCTCAGGCCTCAACTTTCAGATGCAAAGGTTACTGTCTCTGTGTCTTTGCTCCCCCCCACCCGCCTCCTTTCTGGGGTATGTCTCCACTGAATGACAGAAAAATAAACCTTCCTTGCTTTCAGCAGTAAAACGTAATGACAAGGAATGACACCAGGATTCCGTTTCCCCGGTGTCTCCAGATGTGTGAAAACAAACCACAGGAGACACACTGGTTTAGTTTCAAGTGCATCCGCAACTGTGCCCGTGACTGGTGGACTGGTGGGCTGGTGCCAGCGGGCTGCATCAGATGAAACCATGGCAACCCCTCCCCCAGGGACACCAGCCCTGGGCTTCTGGTGGCATCGGCTGTTGTCCGGGAGAATCCAGACGCTGTTTCCTCTCTCCTGTCCAGGTCTGTGTAGCTGGATCTCTCTGCCCCAGGCTCCCACATGGCTCTCCTCCTCCTCCTCCTCCTCCTCCTCCTCCTCCTCCTCCTCCTCCTCCTCTAGCTTGGTCCTCATCTTCCATTCCGGGCAAACATTTCCTGGGAACCTTGGTCCCTTTCTTTGCACCGCAGCAGGAATGCAATACACAGCGGTCTCTGGAGCCGGAGTCAGATACATCCACACCTTTTCGCGGAATGCTTCCTTAGAATATGGTAAACCAGGTTATCATCTAGAAACGACAGGTCGTCATCGAAGGCGATGGGCCTGCAGCAGGCCTGCCCTACCTTGTCACTCACCAGCCTCCTGCTTCTGGACAAGTTCTTTAATATTTTGTCGTACATCGTCTCGGCGGCCTCACAGGAGCCGCTGCAGTACCGGAAGATCAGTTCCTCCTTGGTTTCGTAGCCCAGACCCAAGTCCGTGACATTCAGGTGGATGGAGGTTAGGACACAACCCCGGTTTTTGCCCCTCGGGCCCCGCCGGCCCTTCCCTCTGGGGTTCTCTGGGTGGGTGGCGGCGGCCTGCCGATTACGCTCCCTTCTAGGCAGCACGGCCATTTGTTTGTCCGGGGACCTTTTCAGTCTTTTAATGGTGGCCTGAATAAAATCCATGACGTCGTCAAACTGGTCGGGATAATCCTCTGGCATACTGGCTGTTCAACGAGAAAAGAGAAAAGAGAAAACGTGAGACAACGACAATGATCATGGCCAGCCGTCTTCTAGGCCAAAGGGCCACCTAAACTCGGCCAGGACGGGACGCACAGCAAAGCCAGCAGCCCAGCCAGCGAAGCGACCCCTGTTCCCCCCGGAACAGAGCTGACGGGCACCCGCCAACAGTCCGCAAGAGGAAACAGTTCTGTTGCGAGAGACCGAGCCGTGGGTGACACACTTCCTCGTGGAAAACACATCCTTAGAGGCATGGTTTTCATTGGAGTAACATGTCCATTTCCAACATGGTGCTGTGAGCAGGCAGGTCCTCAGAGCCGGCTTTCTTGACTGAAAACAGCCTAGAGCAGTGGATCACACACACTGAGAACCAAAACGCTCACCCGAAAGGCAGGTTCCTACCCTTGGGGGGGGGGTGGGTGGGAGGGGGCCAAGGAGTCTGCAGCTTTTCCAAGCCCTGGAGGGATTCTGATGTAGGCGATCCATGGAAATCCTGAACAAAGGATTTTTTGGATGGGAAGTCTCCCAACATGGCTAGTACCCAGTGCTCCTCCCTGAAATCTCCCCGACTTAACACCTCTGCACGGTGGAGGGGCCAGAATCTTTCTGATGGAACAACTGAAAAGCTCATGAAGGCAAGTCTATTTTAAAACTTCCTGAAAAAAACACTAAGAGATTGCAGAACAGATTACTTTTCACTAAGAGGCTAATTTACCACTTTCTTGCAGCAGCATGAGATAAAAAAAAAATATGGTAATTCTGCAAGATGACAATGAACTGTGTTGGCCATAAGTAGAAGGAGAAGCGGTGTGTGCACAGGTGGCGGGTGACCCCCGGGTGGGTCCAGCCGCTGCTGCAGGCTGTCACGTGACTCCCACTGTCTTTGGTTAAAACAGGACAAGGCCTGTGCGACTTAGGGACGTCCATCGCATGGAGGAACGAGGGGCCCTGCTACAATGTCTGAGACCTTAGGGTAGAAGCAGGAATTCGCTCTCTCTTGGTGTTTTCTGCTGTGCTTCGGCATGTGCTTTCCCTGGTCAAGTGAGAGGGGATGAACCATTTAAACAACTTAGTGCATTTCTGAAAGAGAAGAGTAATTCGAAAGCCTGTTTACTAGGTACCAGACCTTTTGTGCTCCCCTCATCTCATTTTCAGGCGATTTCGTCTGTTTAGGGTTATACGTGCCTGAACGAAATATACCACAAAGGAGTTGTTAGCAAGAGCGAACGTTTTTTTCCAAGACTGTGTTAGAGCAGGGAAGGGTTACACTGCGCCTACCCGACGTCCAATGGTTCTGTCATGAACTGATTGTTAAGACAGGTATCGGGTATCCTATTGTGTAAAACAAAATCCAGCTGACAGGACTTAACCACAGCCATTTATCTAGCTATCCATCTGTCTATCCATCTGTCTGTCTATCCATCTATAGACTATATATATACATTATATAATATATGAACTATAGTAATGAACAGAGTGGGATCGTGTGACATCCCCAGATGCCCAATGTCTAAAATTTGGCACGGGACGGTTCTGCTGCCCAGAAGTCCCGAAGCTACTCTGCCCTGGCCTATGTCCCATCTCATCTGCCAGGATGACTCCCTCATCCCAACCTTACCCTCCTCCCGTCCATTTTCCACCCACAGCCCGAGCAGCACCCTTAAAACTGTCCATGCTGCTCACACTCTGCTCTGCTCCACACCCTCCAATGGCTCCCCATTACTCTTGGGGGAAAAGCCAAAGTCCACAAGGGCCTGAGGCCTTACCTGACCCAGCACTGCCCCCTCCCCCCCCCCCCCCGCTCCCTCCGACCTCACCTTCTCCTCCCAGCCTCCCTCCAGCATCCCTGGCCTCCTCACTGTTCCTTGAACACAGGGTTTCTCAGCCTCAGTACTACTGGCATTTTGGGCCAGATCATTCATTCTTGGCTGTTGGGGGCTGTCCGGTGCATAGTAGGATATTTAACTGCATCTCTGGTCTCTATCCACTAGATGCCAGTAGCATGCCCCCCTCCCCCCCTTCAGTGTCAGATAAAAGTGCCTCCAGACACGGCCAAATGTCTCCTGGTGAGAAAATCGTGTGGGTTGAGAACCATAAACCAGACACGAACAGGGACTCGGGCTGCTTCCTCTCTGCCTGGAACACTGTTCTCAGAGCACCTGTGGCTCCCTTCCCATGTCCCCTTCAACTCCTTTCTCAAATGGCCCCCCACCAAGTCCCACCCTGACCTCCTGTTTAGAATGCCATCTCCCCCAAGCTCCGATCCAGACCCTCCTGCCCTCCTAACCCCACTGCTCGCCATCACCCGGGACGACTCACCCCATGTCTGTTCTGACAGATGCGAACCCCAGCAGGCAGGGGCCTCTGCTTGCTGGCTCACCAACGGGCCCCAAGGCCTGAAACAGCATCTGGTCCCTGGAGGCCCTCAATACTTTGGGAGTGAACTTGTTCACATGAAGCGGGGGACAGAAAGAGCCCATCTTTCCAGGGGGTACTCAGGCTCCTGCTGCGAACCACACCGCCATGAAATGAAAGGCTCCAACACCAACAGCCCATCTCACAGTCATTTTCCACCTGAGAGCCAAGCTGAATAACCATCTCCAAGCGGACCTCTCTCTCTCTCTCTCTCTCTTTTTTTTTTTTTTTTTTAGTAATAAGCTATAAAAGGGGAAATTAGGTGTGCTCAGTTTCAGGCATCCGTGCTTGAACTTCTAAAACTGCTGTATTCGGGGCGATTAATCAAGAAAAGTCTCCAAATTGCAAAACAGACTCTTTGTTGAATTCCTGAATAGATCATTAACTTAAAAACCTGGGAACACAGGAAGTTAAAATCGGTTCAGAATCAACTGAAGATTAATTATAAATGAGGATGAAACATTACTAAATTTTTAACATAAACTAATAGAGAAACATTGGATTTACTAAAGTTCAACTTACACTGGTTTAGAGACTCATTACTTTATATAACAGGAAAATTACAATTTTATGTGACTAGGGTTATAATAATGATTTGAATCTGCATTTATAATGTTCTTATTTATTACCAGATACTTTCAAAGTTCCTGAAAAACATGTTCCCGACAAACATGTTCCCTCCTTTTTAAGACATTTTGACCGCATGCCTTTTTCCATCGGCTTTGCTCGTCAGACAAAGCACAGAACACTTAGTTAAACGTGAGCTTCAGATAAATAGGGGATAGGTTTTTAGTATAAGCATTCTTCCATAATGTTTGGGACATACTTATACTTCATTATGAGGTTGTTTAGTCCTTTTATCTTTTAAAAAATATGTTTTTATTGATTTTAGAGAGAGAGGAAGGGAGAGGGAGAGAGATAAACATCAATCAGCCGCCTCCTGCATGCCCCCCAACTGGAGATTAAGCCTGAAACTGGGCATGTGCCCTGCCTGGGGACAAATCAGTGACCGCTAGGTGCATGGACAACACTCAACCCACTGAGCTGCCCTGGCCAGGGCCCTTTTCCCTATTTCAAGTGCCACTTGGCCTTTTGGGGATGATGTAAGTGGCAGGGTAAATGCACCAACCATGCAGGCTTTTGGGTGAGGGGTACCCGGAATTCAGAGGCCTCCTGGCACTGGGAAGCAGTTGAGAAATGTTCGATGTGTTCAACCGAGGGGTGTAGTTAATAAAAACTTCTCCTTTCTGTGGGAAAACCTCCCTCATACTTGTCATTGTGGAAATATTTAAGTCCCAAGTTCAGGCCATAGGTGACTCTTATTGAGCTGAAGAGTTCTCCTCCTCCCCTTTCTTCTTATTGAAAAATAGAGCGGAGGGTTGGGGGGCAGGAGGGATGGGGGTAAGAGATCAACCGAAGGACTTGTATGCATGCATATAAGCATAACCAATGGACATAAGACACTGGAGGGTGGGGGCGGCCAGGGGATTGTTAAGGGCGGGGGGGAAAAAAAGGACACATATGTAATACCCTTCGTAATACTTTTAGCAATAAAAAAAAAATGCAAAAAAAAAAAATAGAGCAAAAATAAATAAATAAATATTTATGCTGAAAGTTTTATAAGGATATATATTTTGGAAACCAGAAAAGGGCAACATTCTATTTTCTAAACCACAGAGCAAATAATCCTGTCCCTTCCACTAAATTCCCAATTCCGGGCCCTTTGATGCTGACTGAGTTCATTCATAGAGCGGCCTCAGCGCTAGGTATCTGGGGGTGCCAGGAGCCATGCACCTCACTGAGCCTGTCCTCGAACATCCTGCCGAGGCCTTAAACCTGGCCTGGGCAGGCGAGTGCCAGAAGCCCAAAGCTGCCTCAGTGTTCCAGGAATTTACCCAGCCGAGGGGAGGAAAGGCCCTGGGGTTTGGATTGGTTCCCTACATTAAGACTTAATGTCATATCTTTTTGTTCTTTATGCTATAAAGGGCTTGGCAGACTGTCAGCTACACGAATGGCCCTCATTAGTATTAACTTTGATAGTAAAATACCTGCAAACCGCAAAAGAGGACAATCTTTAAAAAAAAAAAAAAAAACAACCACAAAAAACAACAAAACACTTGCTCACTTCCCAGACCAACTTGGGGGAGAGATCTTGGTTGGAAAACAAGTCCATCTAAAAGCTCAAGTTTTTGCTCTGGCTGGTTTGGCTCAGTGGATAGAGCGTCAGCCTGTGGACTGAAGGGTCCCAAGTTTGATTCCGGTCAAGGGCACATGCCCGGGTTATGGGCTCCATCCCCAGTGAGGGTCGTGCAGCCAATCAATGATCCTCTCTCATCATTGATGTTTCTATCTCTCCCTCTCCTTCTCCCTTCCTCTCTGAAATCAATACAAAATATTTAAAATAAATAAAAGCTCAAGCTGTTGAAAAAAATCAAAATACCCAAATGCATTTAAATCATTTTTCAGTTTGCAACCGAATATCCTGGCATCGTCCTGTTTAAAATATTTCCCCGTGGACGTGCCCTTTGTATACACAGTTATTTAAACACACGAGACTTGTGCGGGGCACGACTCCCAGAACAAGCCGCTCAGAGCACACTCCGCCTCCTTGATCGTGGAGGAAAATACGTCCCCTCAGGAACCAGGGCTGGGAGAGTGACTATTAGTTAAAGTTAATCGAGTTTTTGCAGGAACAACGGTGAGGCCTCAGAGTCTGCGCTGCAGCAGCCACGCTGAAAGTGCAGAACTCAAACGCTGCCTTGCGGAGGCCGGCCTCGGCTGGACAGAGTGCCTCCTGAGTGCCAGATGGCTCTTAACAACAGGACAGGCGAGCTGGGTTCCAATCACAGGGGTCACTTCATGTTCGCACAGCTGTCCCCCTCACCCCGCCAGGCTGGGGCTAGGCCGGCCTTCAGCCTGTCTTCAAGCCGTGGGCCCAGGAGAGAGGCTGCACAAAGCTGTCTACAGCGCGAGGGGATGACCCCTGGCCAGGTGGAAGGGACTCGGGGGACCCAGGAAGGTCCCCGAGGGTCCCAGGAAGCAGGAGCCATCTTCTGAGCCAGCTCGGCTGCGGGGGCTCAGGGCCTCAGGCCCGGGTGTGGCTTGCTCCAGGGAGGACCGGCCTCTGTACTTGCAAAGCGCCCGACATCCATGTTGTGCCCGGACAAGGGCTAGCGCCCCGAGGACCACAGGGCGAGCTACTGCCCACGCGAGGCCACGGAGGTGAGAGGGTCTGGAACCAGCGCCGGATGCCCGCACGCCAGGTAGTGCCCGGCGCTGGGTGGGCCAGCCCCTGGGTGTGCTGTGCGGGGCTGTGGAGGTGCTGGGCAGCCCCTGCTCATGTGAGAGGCTCCCCTAGAGGCTGCCCGCAGACAGGAGGCAAGGGGGGGACATTTAACCTAACCTTCTCTGCCTACCTGTACCCAGGTAAAGTCTATGTTGCTCTGTAGACCAAGTATATGGAAAATAGTTCTCTCTACATATACATATACATATGCATATACATTTACATATACACATATATACTATATGTATGTATATATACACTATATATATGTAAACTATATATGTAGTTATATAGATACAATCATACACATATGTATATATAAACACATGCATGCTTATATGAAAAGATCAGTATAAGATTCCTTTAACCTCTCAAGAAAATTCCCAACTAATGTCATTCATTTAAAAAAAATACTTTTTTATTGATTTCGGAGAGGAAGGGAGAGGGAGAGACAGAAACATCCATGATAAGAATCACTGATCAGCTGCCTCCTGCATGCCCCACACTGGGGATCGAGCCTGCCACCTGGGCCTGTGCCCTGTGCCCTTCAGGTCGATAGGTCAGTGCTCAACCATTGAGCCACACCAGCCGGGCTCATGCCATTTTTTAGATTAGCTATTTTTTTCCATCAGGTACAAACATGAGCTTCTTTCACTATTGAGATATTATCAGAACTACCTAGTGGGGTCTTTTATAATTCCTCACATGACAACATTTCATTCTATATTTTAAAAAACAGCTTCCTTGATGCACTTAAAAAAACACCTTACCAATATAAAGGTGGATGGATGCCGACTTTCACACAGAGCTAACATTAAACCCAGCCACACCTCTGCAAGGCTAAAGTAGGGGCTGAATATTCTCTCCACTTTACAGACCAGGAAAGTGTGGCTCAGCGAAGATCAGCATTTGCCCAGGGCCACAGGCCTCTTAAATGTGGACCCAGTTGATTTGGTTTCAAAGCTCAAACTCGTTGCAGTTCTGCATGACGCCTGTTTGTTCCTAGGTAAAGCTCTGACTACCCCGAAGCTTTCGAACGGAGAGGGCATCTATGCCACCGTCCTTCGGTCTCCAGCATCCAAAAGCCAAGCAGTTGGCTCCACCTGCGCATGGTCAGCCACCACATTCGGAGCAGGAAATGAGAAATGCACCTTCTGCTGAAGATTCAGCATGAATTCTAATATTAGGCTGCCTCGCCCGCGGAGCTCAGCACCCTGTCCCCACGGAGGGAGAGCGTGGCCTCAGGGGCCTCTCTCCCAGGTCCTGGCTCCTGCGCCTCGGTCGCAGGCAGAGCTGGCGGCGGCCCAGGTGAAACCGGAAAGCCGGCAGCCAAGGGCAGCGGCCGAATCAGACACAGCGGCCCCGTCTCCGGAAGCTCCTCAAACGCACCCTGGCACCAAGTGTGGGCTCTTGCGGCAGAGCCGGAGAGGACGGAGCCCGGGATGCCAGTCTGGGTCGGCCCTGCCCAGCCTCGTGACCTTGGACTAGTCACTCAAGCCCGGTGAGGTCAACCAGACCCTCTGGGCCCCTCCCAGGCCTAAAAGCCGAAGATGTGGACAGAGTCTTGGTGGACAGTGCTGCCCAACCCTGGTTTTTGGTCACCTCTGTCAGGGAGGGGCCACCTCGGGGATGTCCCCAGCATTCCACTAGCGAGGGGCCGGGAAACCGCACAGGAAGTATTACAGGTTCTAATTCTCAGCCTTTTCAGTTTACCTCTGGGCTCTACAGTTACATTTGAAATAATCACCACCAAGCGCCTGTCAACACACAAAGCCCTCTTCCTGTGCCCTGTTCAGGCGAGGTGAGGAAATGTGTAGAACGGGTCCTGTATTTGAGCCTCAAAACCCCCAGATTCTAGTGGGAGACACCCCTCCACCTCAGTCTCCATCTGACCCCGAGAGGACAGCCTATGCTGCCATCCTTCAGTCTCCAGCATCCAAAAGCCAAACAGGAGACTTGCCACTTTCTTAACGTCTCCTCTCGTATTCATCTCTGATTTTGCTACCTGAGGCATGTGTGGGTCAGACTCAGCTCCTGTCCCCGAGGCCGGAGCCACCGAATGGATCGCCAGGGCCCCACAGCTTGTCCTGGACATGGCCGACCCTAGTCCTCATCTGACCTTCATCGACCTCTGAAAGGTGTCCTGTTAGTCCCTGAGAACGTCCCAGTTTCCTGAAAAATCCCACCAAGTTCTGTCATCTGTTATATTTAAAAGTGTTCATTTGGCCATTTATTTGAATTAATTTAAAAAAGTAGTCCATCAGTCACTAAGCCCTGGAGTGTAACGAGCGTCCGCGCGCTCCTGTTTTGGATGGAGCACCATCCTCTTGGGTTAACTTCACGAGGGTCCCCCCAGCACCTACTTGCTAAGAACAGTCACCCCCAGAGCAGTCTACGAAGCCACTGTGGCCACTGCCAGAGCTACCAGTGCAGCTCTCCACAACCCATGGTTTGTTGACAATAAGGCATAATGACATGGGTTTATTTGAAAAGTATTTGCGTTGTAAAAACACCCGTGTTTTGTTGTTTTAAAACTGCATTTCTGGATCCTCTTAAGGCAGAAGAAAAAGATCCACTAGATTGCAAACCGTTTCAGAAATAGAAATCGGGGCCCGGGGTACACTTTTAACAGCCACTTTGCCCACCAAAACGTCATTTTCTTTCCCATCTCCACCTCCTTGGACCAATAGTGCACACACTTATTTGTTAGACTGTATCTTGAATTTTTTTAATCCTACCACTTAACTAAGAAAACTTGTCCGAATTATAATGGAAATTGCTGCATGAATACCAATAGCCAAAAAACAACCCCCGCCCCCCACAAAAAACAAACACACAAAACCAACCCTCACTCAGGCAGACAGACTATATCCATTTTGTTCCTCAGATTCTAATTACCCTGCTCTGATTTCCACCTGTGTCCATACTTTGATTTTAGCGGTGCTAATAATTTTACAGTAATAGAGCCTGGCTCCCCTGGGGGGAAGACGTCCTTTCTCCTGCTTTTAAATCAGGAAAACAGCCAACAGGGTGTCCATTTGTTAGCTAATCCACGCACACCTGGTGTGAGCAAAAAGCACTCGCAGTCAGCAATGAACGCCGCATGCTAACGAGTGCGCACCACGGCTCGGCTGCTGCCCTTGGAATAACCTTCGGGGAAGGGCGAGAAAGTGACCCGATGAGAGGAAGTGCACAGCAAGCCGCTGGGGAAAATAACCCCTGTGGGGTCACCAGAGGGAAACCCCAATGGAACCCAAAGCAATGGCACCCGAGCCTGCCTGTGGCCGAGAGGCCCAGGATTCCCGGGGACCCCCAGCCCTGCCCAGGGCCAGCTGAGCTGTGGGGAAGAGGCCTGGGGGACCTGGGCAAGAAGAGGAGGGATGAAGAGAAGAAGAAAGAAAAGGCAAGGCCGGGAGAGAAAAGTGTTCTCCATCATCTGAGCCTATTGTTAGATATACCCTGTGGTCAGGCGTGGGGAAGGACTTCCTCCCCTCCCCCCAGTGAACACATTTACTGGAATGAATCTCTGGACCCTTCATGTAATCAGGTCTAAGTTTCATTCAGAAACGTCCCCCTTCACAAAACCCCAGCGCCTGGCTTTTCTCCTTGCTGACTTTCTGTCGTAGCCAGAGTTCCGTCGCGACGCGGTGACGCTGTGTTGCCGTGTCCTGGGCTGGCGGGATGCGATTGTGACATGGTTGCAAGAGCCAGTGCTGGGCTCGGGCTGCCCTGGGTCCGGAGTCGGGCTAAGCTGCTTAACCACACAGAGTCCCAGTCGCCCCTTAACACGGGGACAGCCACCCCTTTCCCCGAACGGAAGAAAAGGTTTCAGCTCAGTGCCTGAAAGCACGGGACACACGGTGTAAGGTAAGTGCACGTGGCCGTCATGTCTGTGGTTATTCCTCAGTGATGTCTACACAGGGGCAACGGCGCGAAGATCCGCTCCACCGGCTGCAGACGAGGCACGATTTCCCCGAAGGGGATGAGACACTGGTCCCGCTGCTCCCGGGAGAGGCCTGGGCCCCGGCATGGTGGTCTGTGTTCTGTGGGCAGAGGAGCCGGCCTGTCTTGGGAGTCTGTGCCGTGTCTTCTGCGTTTCTAGAAATGCCCAAACATGAACCTTACAGGCATCAGCTGATTGCTCGGCCCACAGAGAATAATGGTGTGCCCTCTGGCTCGGATCTGTACCTTGGGACTGAGGCTGGCCCCCCTCTGGGGACACAGGAACACTTTCCAGAGTGCCCGTCGGTCGTTTTAAGAGCGTCAGTGTCCAGATCCTCAAACTTGCACACGTGCTGTCTCTCCCAGAACTGGCCTGCCTGCGAGCACCCCTGCAGCCGGCCCCCCGTTCTCCATTGCCCTCCTGCTCACTGGGAGAGCTGTGCTTCTCCCCCACCTCACTCCTACTGGGAGGCACGGCCCAGGGTAACACTGAAGGTGCAGGGAAGGGCAATCAGGCTCTCGTGGCTCCTGGGGACAAGCCGAGGCTGGAGGTTGGCATCCTGGGGTTGACTCACTCTAATCACCTGCAACCTTCACAGATCCAAACGGAAGGGAAGTCTGCAGGGCAGCAGGCAAGACAGCTGGACTTTTAAAAAATGTCAGTGTCATGAGAAAAAAAGGCTTGGGGGCTCTTCTAGAATAAAGGAGAATAAGGAGACACGGCGATCAAATGTGATCCCCGATTAAGAAAACAACTACAAAAGACACGGTTGGCAGAAGTGGGGAAATTCACTGTGGACCGTCTGTTAGGTAACAGTATCGGATCGATGCTAAATCCCCCGAGACCGGAAACTGGACTGTGGTTCCGTAAGATAATCTCCCTATTCTTAGGAGGTACCCGCTGAGCTCCTGGAGGGTTTGCTTGGAACTAATTCTCAAATGGTTCAGAAAGTAAAAATGAAGCAGAATGCTAACAAGAGACTTGGTGAAGGCACATGAGGGCTCATGGGGGAAGGTCCCAGATGAATAACCCAAGAAATACTGAAGCAGGTGGCGCTGTCTTCATTCTGCCGAGGCTTGGGGCTTTATCTGCCTGTCTGGCCATCCGCACATCCCTCTATTCATCCCATAATTAAGATCTACAAGTATGATGGTTTTCATGGATGTATGTTAACATGTGTATTTGACTTGGAAATGAACTTGGCCCTTTTCTGACCAATTGATTTGGGCCGAGCAGTTTAATATTTCTTTAGGAATTGAATAAGATAAATTTGCAGGGTCAAGGTGTTTCCAAGAATATATGTGAAGCCCAGATACAGTTCCCAAACGGGCTGGACATTACATCGGGTACAAGTAACTGAACTTACGCTAAAAAGCTACAGAAGTCATCGTCGACGTATCAGTAGTTTACAACATCCTGGGTGCAAGTTCACAAAGCAAAAAAAGGCTGACACCTTAAAAACCACGACTCCCCACTTCAGTTATTAAAGTCGTACAAAAGTGGGTTCTGTCTCCACCGAGCTCACTAGTTGTTTTCCATGGCAACCCTCACTGCCCATGCACACCCACTCCTGCTCCCCCTGTGGTAGTCATTGGCGCATGTTCCCATGTGAACTCCCCATTCCCTGGGCAGAGGAGGAGGGATCTGAGAAGAAGCACCTTCCAGAAGCTTCCCGAAGGCGTAAGCCTAGCAAGCATTTTGAGGAGACCTCGCTATGTCCAGAACAGTTAGGGAGCCTTCTCTCATTGCCAAAGGCATTTGTGTTACTGGAGGACACAGAGAAATTCATGTTTCTCTCCTTAAAACACGCTGACCTGGTCTGTGAAGTGTAGCCATTAATAATATGAGCCCAGGCCCACTGTAGCCCAAACAAAATCATGGAAAGGGCCTAACAGAGATTTATTAGCTTGCTTGCTTGATTTTCCTGGGAATCTGTGCTTCAGTGTTGGTCAATGTATTTTTTTAAAGGGTAGAGATTTAAAAAAAATTATGTTTTTATTGATTTTTAGGGAGAGAAGAAGGAAGAGGGAGAAAGAGATAGAAATGGAATCGAGTCTGAAACCCGGGCATGTGCCCTGACCGAGAATTAAACCGGTGACCTCTTGGTGCATGGGTCGACGCTCAAAAAACTGAGCCACACCGGCGGGGCAGTGGATGTAATTTTAACAAACCAGTGTTTGTGTTATCTTAGTTTTCTGATATGGGAGCACAGTCTATGTGAAGGCAAAATTACCGGCTTTGGCGGTAGAAGTTGGAGGGTTGAATTCTGGCTTCACCATTCCTGATTTTGTGACCTTGAACAACTTTCTAGGTCTCATTTCTTCATCTGCAAAATGGGGATACTAATCTCCTCTCGTCTGCTGGGGCTCAAACATCTCAATTTTAGGACAAGACATAAAACCTACTTGTTAAAAGCAGGGTTAGCATGTGGGCCACTAAGAGGCACTAGTCCCTTACTTGAGGACTGATAGGTGGGCCCAACTGTGCTTATACCTAGAAGCTTTCGAAACACAAGGCACCATATTTCAGTGAAGACTGTGCCTGTGCTGTAGACCCCACTCTCGAGCAGCCGGCCACCTGTGTAACTTCCCCAGGGTGACATGCGTTACAGCCACATCCCACTCGCTGCCGCCTGCCTGCGCCAGGAGCTCCAGGGGCGGCCACGGCCATCAAAGAACAGAGCAAGCACCTTCTTTTCCTGGATTTCACAGCATCTCATAATCTGGGTATCACCTACGGAGATATCCTAAATTTCACACCACTTCCCGCCACCTGTTCCCAGTACTTGGCAACGGGTCTGGCCTCTTCCTGTACCCACCACCCACCCCCTGCCCATATGGTGGCCACAAATTTGCCCATGCTTCTCCTTGGTCTGGAATGTGCTCTTTTCCTTCTTCCTCCCCTTCCTAATACCCGTCTTTCAAGGGCAGCTCAAATCCTCCCTCTCCCCCAATCCTTTCCTGCTATGATCTCCAAACTCCAGTGACCTCGTTGCTAGGAATTCTTACCGTGACCGCAGCTAATGTAAACCTCTGGCAGACAAAGGTATCTGTCAGACTGACAACCGCCTGCCCACCCACCCACCCACCCACCCATCTGGCCATCCATAGTTTATAACTAGATCATAAGCTATTTAAGTTCACAGTTTTGCCTTTAGATACCACATAGGGCCTGGTGCAAAAGATACTTAATACTTGCTTCTTGATGGAGCTCAAGTGATTAATTAAAGAGCAAGTGTTTTAACTGAATAAAGGTTGGTACTACATAAACAAAGATGAAAGGGATGTTGGAAGGGGAACATGCCAGATAGCTTTTATTTTCATATCAGCAAAAGTAGAACCTTTGAGCAGAATTCTTTGGCTGTTGGATCAGCCGAAGGTCCTAAGACGGGCCAATTCAAATTAAGCCTGAAATAGATTTCTCTAAACAGCCACAGTTTGAAATAGGTCTTGAGCCTGGGGCCAGAGTGAGATGTTGGACTCAGATCTCAAGTGAGGAATCAGTGACTCCTAAAAGTCTGACATGCAATTTCTTCCCCCAGCCCCTGTTTTTATTAAAAAAAATTTTTTTTTCTCATTCTGACATGTAATTTCTTGATCCCAAGAGCCCCTCTCTAGCTCAGATAGTCACCTTATTACAGTATCGCTCATTCATATAGTCCCCAGAGCTATACGAAGCAATAGATGGATGGTGTATTTATTCTGTATCCCATCACATTCCATTTGAAAGCTTACCATTTAACCAGCTGGTTATCCTTAGCTGGATAACCAAGGGCGGAACGTTTACTCAAGTTCACTAAAGTGTTTTGCTGGGTTTATGAAACATCTTAAATTAAATATCCAGCTGGAATCATTCAGAACAGAAACACAGTCTCTTAATACAGGTGGCTTCCAACTCACAGCCCCATGACCGCTTGCATATAAAGCTCTTAGCTTGCCCTGGCTCCTTTCTCCCAGTAGGGGAGGAGGGTCTCCCCAACATGACTATGGGGATCTGATGGGAAAAATTCCATAGGAACTATGTGAGCTTAGAAGATGGGGGAAGGGAAACCTGGGAAGAGCCGGGGGGGAGCTGACCCAGGGGCAGACTCCCAGGCAAGGCTGACCTGCCTACGTGCTGACCAACCCCATGACGGTGGGGCCCAAAATAGCCTCCCCCCAAGGCCTGCACTGCTTTCACTCTGCGAATTATGCTGCGCTGCTTGAAATTCCGCTGTTTGGAGTGGCGTCTTGGCTGAGGCCGGTGGGAGGGAAGGCGCTCCTTGAGGGCACAGCGATGGGCCATTGGAAACAGGAGGGTGACCAACAGCAACTACAATCCTCATCTCTGGGGCCTTACGCAGCATTACCTCATTTAACCTTCACAGCCACCCCAGGAGGCAGGCTTAATATTACCCCGATTGTACCGATGAGGATGCTGAAGTTTAAGAGATGTGAAGTAACAGCTGAGTAAGTGGCAAGGCTGGGATCCAAGCCATAGTCTGAACTGAATGGGGAGACTTGAGCTTGTGCGGTTGAAATGCCCTGATTTCTTGCTCTGCCCTCCTACAGATGAAGGCAGAGACTCTAGCCTAATAATATTGTGAATTACATTTCAGTTGTGTCGTGGTTTACTTGCCAGCTTGATTTAGAAGATGGTTCCTATAGGCAATTTTGTGACTTGCTACCAAGCAGGGCGAGCATAATCCCACGATATTACAACAAACTGTGGATGGCCTGTAATGACAGTGTAACAATGCTCAATGTTCCTCTAGCGGCTTCCAGGCCCACAAAAAAAGCCCACTTTGCCAGTCCAGGGTTTTTCCCGTTTACTCTCAGTTTACAATGCTACCCCAATCGGACCGCACGTCCTACATACTGGATAGTATGTTCCATGAGGGCAGGGACTCTGTCTTTTATGGGTACCAAGGGTCCCCCAGCACCGAGGACAGTGCCTGGCACATTCAGCCACACACGAACTCTTTGTTAAACGCATCATGCTATTAGATCACAGCTTTTTAAAACCACATGCACTTTATGCCTTTTCTGTGAAACACCTTTAGGTCTCGCCCGCAGCGGAGACCTGCTATGTGACTGTGATTAACTACTAAATTCACGCAAGCTGTGCAAGATGGTTTTCAGTCGATAGTTGAAGTCCTTCCTCCCACATAAAGGGTTTCCCCCAAATAGCAAAACCAAACGCTCTCTGTGCATGTCCGTGGTTTGGGGACACTCTGCCCCAGCTTCAGCGGACCTCCTCCTGCCATCTGGAACTCTTGGACAATCTGCCTTTTTGGGCTTCCTTGTAGCTCTAAAGTGCTATGCCGCCTTCTAGATTCCTCATGCCTGCCTTAGTGACCTTTGGAGAAGATAGTGGCAAAAAGCAAAATAAAAGAACAAAGATAGCTAAAGGAAGAGTCTTGGATGCCCCACAAGGAAAACCACAAATCCTTGAATTTCAGTAAGTTCCAGTTGCTACAGGGGGTGGCCACAGCCCATTTACTTTGTAGCCAACCTCTAGGGAAGCAAGGGAGCCACTTATCATTTCTACTTGGGTAGTTCATCCTCGGAATAGGATCCTGACTGCTTCACCAACACTGGGACCAGCAGGACACAGGCAACCCGGGGTGAGTAGATGGACGGGATGCAGCCCGGTCCCCTCTGAGCAGCACAGAATGAGTGCGGCGGGTCAAAGAGCCCTTGCTCCATCACTAAGTAACCGCATTTGAAAGGAAGAGGGGCCAGGGTTTATGGCACGTTATATTTTCAAATGGAACAAGTGACTTAATGCTTTTCTGCATAAGCCTTAACCAGTGGCACTACAGCGCAGGATATAAATGTCAGCGCCGTGACAGGGGCGCGCTGACACGGTCGAGTGCGCAGAGCCTGCACACTGTCAGGGCCCCGCTTTCCCTGCGCTGACAGCCGGCTACCGGATTGAACATACCTGGAAGGAAGTCAGTTTGGCTTAGAAGGCGGCCCAGTTTCTCTGCAAGTTTCCTCTAGGGCCTACTGGGTCTTCCCACAGAGACAGCAGCCCTGGGTGGGCTCTGCTGGTTCGGATGTAAGTGGAGTAGTCAGAATCCTGTCCACCGTGACTCAACATCCGTTTTGGAAAAGGAAAGGCATCTCCCTGCCCCCACAGCAGGCGCCCCTCCACCCTGGTCAGCAGGAACAGTGCTACCTGGCTTTGTGACCCGTGGTATCTGGGCGGCACAGATTTCCTCAGGGCATTAGCAGGTCATAGTGATCCTAACCCTGACTGCACATCAGACTCACCTGGGGAAGATCTAATCCCCAGATGCCCAGGCCACGCCCCAAACCCATTAAGTCAGAACCTCTCAGGTGAGGTGCAATGTCAACAGTCATTCAAGTCCCCCCCCTGGTGATGCTAATGAGCAGGGGTCTTTTATGAGAATTTTCCCAAAGGAGGCCAGGGCAGGGGCATGAGGGCCAGGGGGCAAAACTCATAACCACTGGCATTTGGGGGTGGAAAGGCCTCCCTTTACTGTACAGTTTTAAATCGTTCATTGAGTTCTCAAGCAAGTAAGTAAGGTGTCCTAAGTCACAGAGTCCGTCGGAAGCAGAGCCAGAACCAGGCGCCGGCACTAACTAAGCCCAGGTAGTCAGGACACGGATATGCCACCGAGGGCTCCAGGAGTCAATGGGCTTCATCACCTGGCAGCCACGGTTCCCGCCTGCACGTCCCGGTTAGAGAGCAATCGTCTACCACTGTGTCTCTGGTCCTCTGGCCGAAGCGATGCGAATGAATGAAAAGCCGCGTAGCTCGCACGGGCACTGTTGGAAAGACACTGGTACTGAGGGGCATTTTACATTTAAGGTTCTATTGCAGAATCATTTATACAGACTAAGACGGAAATTCGCGCTTGAGACCAAAGCCTTTAAGGATAGGTTTCTACAGCACAACTAAGTGATGGAAACTCTCGGAGCAGCTACTTTAATTTCAAGGAATCAAGCATGTCCTCTTTCTAACCTAAGTCACTCTTGAAGTCTTAATTTGCCTTGAAAAATGAGCTTCTTGGGGACATCTGGCAGAATATGCTTTTATTGTTGTAAAGAAGCATAAAATAAAGACACCACATTTCCTAGGCTGTTCTTAGCCCAAGGCTGCAGGGTTTGGGGGACTCTTACCACACAGCTGACTTGTGGAGCCACTTCTGCTGTGCCTGTGACCACAGAATATTCCAAGTGCAAACTAGCTGGGGGCTCATGGGAGGGGGAGTAGCCAGGGTGACTTCCTGGCTAGAGCTCACTATTGCTTTATTTGGGGATTGTGTCGAATGTTATGCCTTGTTACCTACATACACCCCCCCCCCCCATGACCTCTGCTGTAATGTAGCACGCCTGGCTTCAGGCAGCAGACACACTTCTGACGAGTGGAGGGTAAATTAAACCACGCTGACGCCCTAATAAAGTGCCCTCTAAAACATCTGTGAGGGGCGCCATTGCAGGTGTGCCTTCTAATTTGCATAGCCTGGTTTCTTGTCTTAAGAGTTAACGTTGTCATGTGTGGGGTGAGCTCCAGCGCTCCCGCCAGTCCCAGCCAGCACGTTACCCTGTCCTTCCGGAACAGGCCCTTTCCCCCCCCGGCAGATCTGACCCTGCCCAGATCTGGCTCTGGGAATCCCTTCCCTCCTGTGTTTCCTCTGATGCGGGTTTGGCTTGTGAAACCTCAGCCTCTTCCCTGACCAGGGCGGTTTAGGATGGAGACGCAATTGCTTTCAGGCCAGGGCTTTGGAAGAAAGGAAAAACAAAACAAAACACGTGTGTGTGTGTGTGTGTGTGTGTGTGTGTGTGTGTGAGAGAGAGAGAGAGAGAGAGAGAGAGAGAGAGAGAGAGAGGAGAGGACTGCGTTTTCGGTGGTTGGCGGTGGTCTAGAAGATACTGCTCATCGGAATGCTAAATGCACAGCATAAAATGTGACACCCTCTGTCCTGGGCAAACCAGCAGCACGTGTCATCTACAGACTAGGCCTGTGGGCAGCAGCCTGAAGCGCCTGCGCGAGTCGGGAGGTAATGCTGCCCCCCGACTGGCCTGGGGTGCGTGCGGGCGGGGGGTGGGGTGCGTGAGGGTCCGCTGGTGGGCCCCCGCGGGGAGGGAACGGTTCTTACAGTCACTGCTCAGCGCGAAGGGCGCGCGGCGGCCGGGGGAGCGGTCTTCGGCGGGCGCCTCGGGAGGCCTCTTACCGGCGGGCAGCGGGAAGGCGGACGCGGTGTGGAGCAGCGCCAGGCAGACAGCCATGACATCCCATAACTTCATCCTGGAGTCCCGGCCGGCGGCGGCACCTGCGCCCGCGGGCGAGAGAACCGAGAGCGCGGTTAGGCCCGGGCGCCCCTCCACCGCGGCCCCCGCCCCTCCGGGGCTCTCTGGGCATCTCCGACTCGCGCCCCGTCCCAGGGGCGACCCGAGCGACTCTCTCGGGTGCGCACGCAACCGCCTTTCTCTTCCGACACCCTGTCCCGGGGTCTGATTGTGGCCCAGGGCCGCTGCCACCCCCCCCCCCCCAGTCCCGATACGACGACACCAGGACCCCGTCACCTCGCGGGCGCCAGGTCTCCCGATCAGTCCCTATTTCTGGCGCGCCCGCCCCCCACTCTCTGGGGGCGACCAGGAAGCCCCACGCTGTTTTGCGCCGCCCCAGCCCATCTCTCCAGACAGCTGCGGGCAAACCGGCTCTCAGCCCAAATAAGCGGCCAGATCTTTCATTTTAGAATAAAATCCAGCGCCCCTGGGCCGGGGGTCCGGGTCCCGCGCCCACATGAGCGGCGGCAGGCTCGGGGGCACCTCTGCCCCCACCGGCCGCCCACACTTCATCGCACCTGTTTGGTGGTGGGAACCAGGAGTTAGTACAGACTTGGAGACTGTGGGCCGGGGTGGGACTGTCTGTGTTAAGTTACGTAACTCCCCGCAGCATCCACTGGTTTAAAATACTAGTTCCCCCTCTTAAAGGTATGCACATCCACCAGCGTACATGAAAGCCCAGGGGAGCGCAAAGCGCGCAGCCCATGCTGCAGCTTGCACAGGGAGGGAGGGCGTTGGTCTTGAAAATGTTAATCCTTCGTGGTATATGTATATACCCGGACACTTTCAATTGTGCAGTTTTGCGCGACTTCGAGTCTACAATCCCTTCCCTTCCCAAATGAGTGTCAGCTCCCCGCGCCCCCCATCACAGTCACTCCTGGACGATTGTACCCAAGTCCTGGCCTCTGGGGCGAGGGGGGTGGGGGTGGGGGGAGGAATGCACCGGCCTCGGAAGGCCTAGGCCACCAGCGCCCACGAGTTGGGGGGCTTAGCTCAGCTCTGGGAGGGGGCTCCTTTAGGCTTCACAGTCCTCACAGCCCTGGAGAGTAGGGCCACGCAACGCCAGACGGGCCAGGAAAAGGCTTGGTCAACTCTGGGCCAAACTCCACCCAATCAGGAGGTGGGGAGGGAACGCCTGGCACCTCGGGGTGGTGTTACCCAGCGCCTTCCCAAAGCCGGTGTTCCAGTTTCTAAGGGAATTCTCAAGTCGAATATCCCCTCTCCTCCAAATAAAACGGATTCGAGGGAAACCTCCGAACTTTTTCCAGGGGAGAGAGGCAGTTTCCAGGTGATGCAAAAACCCGAGCGCCTGTCCTCTCTCTGAATCCCCAGGCTCGCCGCCTCCTCCGGCAGCCGCCCCTTCTTCCTCCCACCCACCCAGCGCTCCCGCCGGGGTTCCGGTGCGGGCCACCCCGGGAAGCGCTGAATTCCGCAGCCGCCTCCCACCGCTGCGGAGCCTAACGCACTTCCCCTCCCGCGGGCGTCTGTTGGGCCGCCACGCAGCTGTCGGTAGGGACCGGGAGTCGGTAGGGACCAGGCACTCGGACAACCTGCAGCTCCGGGCGCCGCGCCGGTTGGTTCCCCACCCGGGGAAAAAGCACAGGCGCACGGCCCCGGCGGCACCGCACCCAGGCCGGGCACCGGGAGCGCAGCGACGCGCGTTCTCAGGGGGGACTGGGGGCGCGAGGCCTGCGGCCCCCTCTCCCGGGGCCAGCTCCCCGGTGCGTGCGAAATGGCTGGCGGCCCCGAGAAGCGGGCAGGCGCGGGGTTAAAGCGCCATCCCACCTCGCGACGCTCGCCAGCAGGAAGCGACAGGGCACCGGAGCTCCCTTCCGCATGAATAGGGGCTTTCCTTTCCTCCGGCTTGGCCGACGGAGGGCTTTTTAAATGGGACGTGGGTGGAGATCCGCCAGTACAAGTGTGGCGAAGCCGGCAGGAGAGGAACCGAGAGACAACTCCCGCCTCGCCGGAGGAGGCTGCCGGCTCCCGTTCCCGCCCTCGGCTGGCGCGGCGCAGGCCCCGAAAGAGCTCTCGCACCAGCCGGACCGGGGAGGGCGAATTCTCCCCTCGGAGCGCCGCGCGGCCCGGCTCCGGCCAGAGCGGCTCTTTAGTTCCCGGAGGGGGTGGGGGTCTGGGATCGGGGCACACACCGCGGCCGACAAAGAGGCATTCTCTGCGTCCTTCTGCCTCCTGCCCCGCCCGCCCGCCCGCGGCTTCCCGGTTTGTCCCGATCACTTTCTCAAAGCACATCTGCCCGACGCTTTTCTGCCACCTTTCCTACGCGCGCGAGTTGCTTAACCAGCTGCCACGTGCGGTCACCAAGCTCTCCTCCCGAGTCGGCCTCGCCGGGTGCCTCCGCACCCCGTCTTGTACCCCTCAGGCCGGTCCCTGCAGGGCACAAGGGGCGCAGCGGGCGCCGGCCCCTGGTGGTCCTTTCCGCCCCGGGAGCTGCAGTGGCTGCAGAAGCAGCCGCGCGCCCGGGGCGCTTCTGAGTTCCCGACACCAGGGGGCACCAGAAACCGCCGGAGGCCCGGCGCCCACGCAGGCGGGGAGGCTGCGCTGTCATTTTCAATAAAAAAAAACAAAACACCGGTAGGCTCCCCCTACCATCCTCCCCAAATCCCCTACGGCTCCCGGAACTTGGGGATGTCCTCACCAGCATCCCCGCTTTCCGGGCTCCCACCTCTCCAGCCTCCCTCCCTAGTTTTTCTCGGTTCACCGCACCAGGGCTGGTTTCCCCGCAACCTACATTTAGAAACCTCCCCGCCAGATTCCCGGAGTCCGGGGACAGCTTCGCCGCCAAAGCCTCCGCGCCTTCTTGCGCCTGGCAGGCGGGGAGGCGTCTTTGGGCTTTGCCTTCAAGATCCAGATCTCAGGGAGAGAAAAGGGAGGCGGCGCGAGGCTTTCCTTTGGGGCAAGGACAGAAGTTGCCGAAATGGATTGATTGCTTTACTGCACTGTGCCTCGTGTCCATCCCAGGCGGTCAGAGGACTTATTCTCCCTGCGTTGGGGCCCAAGACTGGGGGAAGGGAAAGAATGAGGGGCGCTTTCTGGAGCCAGTCTGGAGAGGGGTCTTTCTGTTAAAGAGCCCGAGGCCGGGTTTCAGGTTCGGGGTCACCTGAACCCCTTGCGCGAGTTGGGGGTGAGGACGCTGGGGGCTTCCCGGACACCTAGCACTTGTTGCAGAGGCGACTCCGTCCCTCCCTCCCCGCCAAAGCGAAGGCCTTGCGAAACCGCGGGAGCGAGACCTGCCCGGGCCGGGCGGGCGCGCAGTGGCTCTCGCTTGGAGGGTTTTGCGGGAAGATGTTTGTGCGTGAGTTTGGAAGCGGCGTCGCTCCCTTGGGATGCTTTGAGCGTAGATTCAAACTCTGAGGAGCCGAGCGCGCGCTGACATATCTGCGGCTGAGGCCGGAAGACTGTGCTAGTCCCGCCAATAAGCAGAAAGTAGGGAGCATGGGCGGGTTTTCCACAGCCCAAACTAGGGGGGCGCCAAAAGGCTGGGGGTGGGGGTGGGGGTGGTCCAGAGAAAGGACATTCCCTGCAGGGATGAGGGTTCGTTTTCACCGGGTGAGGCTGGAAATCAAACCGAGAGGAAATCTGCCCCGAGGGGATGCAAGGTAGTGGAGGGCGTGCCGTGGGCAAAGTGGCATAGAGCACGGGGAAAAGGCCATTAAAATAACACTTGGATGGCCCAGCGGAGGCTTTGGGGGAGGTTCAAGTGTGTGTTTGAGGTGGAGGCCCGAGTCCTGACCCGGCCAGGGAGACCCTCTTCTAACCTCGACGGGGTGGTTAGTTGGGGTTGCAAGCATTAGCATCGTTCAAGCCGCCGGTTCCGAAAAGGGCGAGGAATGAAAGCCTGCCCGCAGGAGGGTAACTCCCTGTTTCAGGTCCTCAGCACCTTCAGACCCAACAAGATCATCAGTAAGTTTCACTCCCAGCAATATCTCTGCAGACGCACGTCCCGGGAGGACACTCTCTGATCGCAGCGGGTCCAAAGATGACCCCCAACCGCGCACTTGACAGAAGAGTGCCCCGCCGAGTCGGGGAGGGAAACTGCCCCTCTCGAACATTCCGGGGTCCACAGGCCCCGGGGGCACCAGATCTTTGCTCACGTGGGAGGGCAACTTGCCCCTCCGCAAGGCCGGCCTCTCTCGCGTTCAACTTCTCTCCCTCCTCGTCGCCCTGCGCCTCGGTTCCCTCTAGTCTTTCCTCTTTCCCATCCCGCCGCCTGCCCAGGGGTCCAGCCGCGCCCCCTGCCTCCGGCGCCCCGCTGTCTGCTGTGCCCGCCGGCGACTCGGGCACCACCCGCCCCCTCCACCCGGGCCCGCGCCTCCACTTACCTCGGATCCGGTCTCCGCAGACCCCCGGTTGGACATTAACTCCAGGAGCCCCAAGTCCCAGCCAGTACACCCATCCGGGCCGCGGGCAGGAGCGCGGAGCTCCGCCCCACAGGTCAGGGGCGCGACGAGTTCCCAATCCTGGGGCCGCTCCCGGCTGCGAGGGCGCGCGGGAGGGCGCGCGGGAGGCGGCGGCCAAGGTTCCCGCTGCCGCCGCCGCCGCGAGAAGGGCGAAGGATGCCGACAGCTCCCCCGCCGGCCCCCCGCACCCCCAGAGGCCGAGTCCGAGCAGCCGCCGCTGCCTTGGGTCGGGGGGTGACACCGCTGCGAGCGCGGCGCTCCGGGCTGGGGCTGCGCGGGCCCTGGGCGCGGCGGGCGGCTTAGCGGCGGTGGCCGCGCGCTGCGCCTTCTCGGGGCGCCGCGCCGGGGTGCACAGGGTGGGCCGGGCTGATGCAGCCGCCGCAGCTGAGGTCTGGCCTGGAAATCCGAACGAGACACCACGTCAACCAGCGCAGGGAGTCGGTTGAAGACATGAGGGCGCCAAGAGCGCAAGCTGGTCCTGGAAAGCCCGGGCCCGGGGGCCGGGGGCCGGGTGGGGGAGGGGAGGCGCGGGGCCCCTGGAGGGGAGGGTCGGGAGACGGCGGTGGAAGAGGTAAAAGGAGAGCAGCGAGGAGGCGCCCAAGCTCCCGCGGCCGGGGCTCCGGGTGCGAGTGGGCGATTCGAGGCGCCCCTCCCGGGGTGCAGGGCGAGCGCTCAGCGCCTGGAGACGCTGCCGGGCTCGCGCCGCCTCCTCCCGGGTGGATCCGGAGGCGTGTGCCGAGCGCTGCGAGGTCCCACCGGAGGGGGCAATCCGAACTTGACTGGGGTGTGCGCGCCGGGCTTCGTCCCGGGCGGAAGGAGGGCGCGCTGTCGGGTGGAGGGCTATCCTGAGCGATCCTCCCGCCTGTGAGGCTGTCTGTCCTTCCTCCTCGGAACCTAGCCCTCCGGCTGCTCTGCGGGGCAGAAGAAGGCGGTGGCGAGGAGAGGAGCTGCGGGCCGAGTTCTCCTAGCGCGGCGAGCAGAGGTGTGGAGCAGCCAGCGAAGGGAGCCCAGTGTTTGCCAGGGGACGCTGAGAGCGGGGATGCATTTATAGGGCGCTCACTCCGTGACGTGCCCTCCGGTGGCTCCTCTGATTCGCTTTCCGACCTAAACACACATTAGTTGAGTCCCATACGGGGCCAACACGGTCTCCAAATATCTGCTGGCTGAAGTCAGAGGCTTTGCATATCATGTATTACATGGCAGGCGAGGCAGGAGGCTTCTGAGGCTGGCCGGCTCCTCCGTCCTAGGCTCCATTTCATGCTGTTGAAACCTAACACCAGGCGCGGGGTAGGCACATACATTCAACATCCCAATTCCAGAGGCGTGAGACCACTTGATCAGGAACAGGGCAGGGAGGTTGAACTAAACTTGCTTTTATCCAGATTTTCAAAAAAATGTCGATGGGACCCCTAAGCGGGCACTCCCATGGGGGCTGCGCTCCAGTGTGTGGGGACCAGCTCCCGTCCCCAATCTCCAGGAGACCCTGTAGGCGTGCCCGTTGCTGGTTAATTGCCTCCAGAAGCAGCAAGAGCCTTCTTTAGTAGAGGACGTGAGGAGGGTAAGTCCTTACACCCTGCACACGGCTCTACCCACAAACAGGTTTCATTAACACAGGGCAGGAGGTGAGCTCCACCTGTAAAATAATGGATGCCACCAGGTATGTCTCTGCTAAGCAGAATCTGGCTTTTGGAAGCCACTGGCCCTGGATTCAGAGGGACCTCCTTGACTTTATTGGCTGGAGCCAGAGAAGGCACACACAGGCTCAGTTTACACCCAGGGACCTCTTCTTTGATGGCTCATCCGGTTGTTGGGGAGTAGATGACCCTTAAGTCGCTGATACAGACCATAGGCGAGGGGAAGTATGTGTGTGGGGGGAAGATCACATATTATTAAACGTGAAAGCCCAAGACCAGCTACTCTGGAGGTTTGTCGGTGAGGCTGGTGTGGGAGGGAAATCATTCTTGCCGTCGTTCCTGTGGTTTACAGACTCAGTGGAATGGAAGTCGAGTCCTCCAAACACACCGTGGCTGACAGGAGGATGCTCACTGTGTCCTTGGAGAGATTCATGGCAGAAGTGTAGATGGATTTGGAAATGGGAGGGCGGAATGAGCTTAATCCATTTATCCTAGGGTAGCGTGGTTTTCGGAAGGCGGAGGCCACACTCATGAGTGTTCTAACCCGAATGCTTTCGTTTTCAGGAAGGTTGTCACTGGGGATGGTCATGCCATCCCAGCACCTGCAGGGACTTAGCGCTGCTTCTGTGCCAGGCAAAGTGCTAGCCAGCCCCTGCGCATTGTGCTGTTTGGGGCTGCAAAGAGCAGAGCGCCCCGAGTTTACCCCAAGTAACGGGAGTTTGCTGTGGAAGCAAGGCTGACCGGAATCTCCACCACTCAGCCACGTGTCTCCGAAAAGCCTTCCGGAAAGGCCACCGGGCCAGGCCTCACGAAAACTGGATTGAAGTTCAGGAACTGGAAGGTCATTCAGGATACAGATCTGCGCCTGGGTTATCTCGCTGCCCCTAAGCAGCAGGCACAGTCTGCCTCTGATCCCTCCTAACAGGCTGAGCCGCCAGGTGATCCAGCTCCTCTCTCTCTCCTGCTGTTTTTCTCCGGGTGTCTCTTGGCTTCTGCTCCTGCTACCAACTGCTCAGCTCTCTGTGGATCTCACATTTAAACGCCTGTAGTGGAAGGATCTAATTGGCCCTGCCGGGCACTAACCAGGTGCTAGAGTTGGACTGAGCTTTTGTGTCAGGCCTCCTATGGGTCACGGGACACCCTGTAAGCTCAGCAGACCTTGGTCAGGGCTATCTAATCACCATGTCCACATTGTCCGGTCACCGGGCACAGAGCCTGGCCATCTTTGCTTAAGAAACTTCCTAGGGCTCCTCCTTGCCTTCCTTCCACAGGATTTGTGCCCCCATGGCAGGCACTTGGAGTTTAACACACTTGTGTCTCTTACCACACTCAGGATGAATAAGATACAGCTCCCGGCTCTTCATAAGCCGGCCGTCTGTGAAGAGAGAAAGCCATGTACACAAGTGAGCGCAGGATGAAATGAGAAATACTCTAATAAAAGTCTGTACGAGATGCTCAGGGTTAGTCTCCACATGGTCAGCAAAACCCTGGGGAGAGGACAAAATATACCCACGGCTCAGCCCTGAGCCCCAGGGACTAAATGCGAATCTCTTGGGCAGTGGAGCCCAGGGGCTGGTATGTTTAAAACGTTGAAACGTCCCCCAGGTTGTTCTATGTAGCAGCAGAGTTGAGGTGTCAAGTAACTTGGTTTATTTTCAATGACCATGCTCGCTTTATGATTCTTTTCCAGAGCAAAACGAAAAGATGCACTTATTTTGATAGGTTCTAGGACTGACTGTTCCAAAATAGTAAATTCCTTTGGAAATACTACTAATGATCTTGAAACAGTAATAGAAAGGAAAATGGAAATGCTAATGTAGAGATAAAGCAAATACTGCTAGTTCTGAAAGAACACTTATTTGCATTTTCACAACATTCGGGTGGCTGCAGAAAAGGGAAAAGGGTCTGAAATGTTCAAGCTCTCCGCCTACCGAGCCCAACATTTAAATGACTGTAATCGATATTGACAAACATCTGCTCAGACCCGCCTTTACAGACAATGAAAAGCAAAGTTTCTCCCAAAGTGATGCCAGGAAGGAAGTTTGGATATCGTGGGGACAGGGGACGGCCGGATCACAATCTCAAAGCCCCCAGAAGCTGAAAGTTGGGACCGCTGTAGCCCGTGGCCCTGCCTCCTCTTTTCCTGAAGAGACAAAGGTATGTTTGGTTTGAAAGTGTCCCTCTGCGAAGTCCAGAGAGAACAGCCTGCAGCAGCGTTTCTGTTCTGAAAAGGTAGATGGTCCTGTGATAAAGTAGCAACGCATTTCGTCCCAGGACCACAGCCCTTCATCTGGCAACACTGCCTGAGAACCCGAAAGAGCGAAGCAAGCCTTGTTCACGCATTTCATCTCTTCCTTCAGAAAAAAGGGTCAAAACCTTACTCCTTTCCCCTTTCCCGTTATCTTCGTCTTCCCTGGAATTTGTGTGGGTCTCTAACGGAAGGGTGTTTAAATGTTGGGTGCTCTCTGTGCTTGAGGACCTTTGGGTCCTGGGGAAGAGAAAACACACATTTAAAACGAGAAAAAGTAATACAGGGCTGGGCTGGGAGCCTTGAGTACCTGTTACCATATTACCGCATTTGGAACTCAAATGAGGCCTTGTTTGGGTCGGTAGGCAGAGGGGCGGGTCACGTGGGGGCGTTCCAGGCGAGGTGGAAAGTGTCTCTGCAGCCTGCAGGGAGGTGGGGCGGTGGGTCAGCCTGTGCCATTCACAGAGCCCCTCCCGCCTCCCCGTGGGGCTTTGCAGCTGCTTTGCGGATAAGGGCCAGGACCCGGGTCCCTGGACTCCCTCATCACCTGGGTCATGACGGCTGCAACGGAATCCATCACTTGGGCAGGGCAATTTCCTTTTCAAAGTCACCACTTTATTGGGCAGGGATTTGTTTCATGCTCGCTGGCTCTTTAGCAGTCATTTTCACCAGTCATACTATTACTCACAGGGAAAAGATAAATGCGCTCTCCTAGCACTCTGAGGAAGAGGCAGAAGAGGGGGTGGCTGGTGGTGGACTGCAAGGGCCCCTTTGCAAAGTGGCAGTGAGAGACACATTTTTTTGGAGTCAGTTGTTTTCTCGTGAGAAATCGATCCTGACATTGACATGGTAGGTTTATCAGTGGTTTCCAGCAGTTTCTTTTATGAGGATCAGATTGTCTAATTATCCATTCATTTTGTGTTTGGTTTTTGACATAACTTTATGAGACTCCTTTTCTTTTCTCCCCCCAGAAAGAAAACTTTAATCCAGTAAGGCGGAAACAACACCAGACTCGGTTGCTATGCAGATGTTCTAGAGGCTGAGATCTGGGGTTGGCAAGCTTTCTGTGAAGGGCAAGCATTTTCTGCACAAACAGTACATGCTTTTGGCTTTGCAGGCCATACAGTCTCTGTCATAACCACTGAGCTATACCCTTGCATTGCAAAAGCAGCCATAGATATATAAATGCATGGATGTGGCTGTGAGCCCATAAAACTTTATTTATGGACATGAAATTTTAGTTTTCTTTAATTTTCACCTGTCATGAAGTACTATTCTTTTGGTCCCCCGCCCCCTGCCCCCAACATTAAAAAATGTGAAAACCATTCTTAGCTCGTGGCCCATACCAAGGTAGGCAGGACTTGGCTACGGTTTGCTGGTTCTAGCTTGGGCAAAACTCGCAGCTTACAGGAGTTGTACCAGCTCTAGAATTATGACATTCCAGACCTGGAAGAGACCTGAGGCTTCATGTCCAGTCTCCTCATTCTACCAGAGAGAAAACGGAGGCCCTAAATCCTATCCTGATCCACTAATTAGGAGGTAATCATGTCCATGATCAGGCAACTGGAGTCTCTCTCTCTCTCTCTCTCTCTCTCTCTCATCATATCCTTGCGCCTTGTGATGACATCCTGTCCATTGGCTGTCTAAAAGCCAATCTGTGGCTTTTTAAGAAGGAAAAACATCTATTTAGTGCTCTGGCCCTGACAAGCCATGGGAGCTTGGGAAATTTCTAGCATCCCCAGCCTCACTTATTTTCCCCTTCTTGCTTTTTCTCTCCCGCACTGGGATACCGTGTGAATAGATGAGATAATAAACCAGGTTTTCTGAGTTCATAAATTACTCCCAGGGACTCATTTATATTGCACGTATACTTCCCGGCCACCAGGGTCCTATTTGCTAAATTACTGGCCTCCTGCCGTGCTTTAAGTGGGACCCCAGTGACCTGAAAGAGTTAATGCCTTCCTCCAAGCAATTCACTTACTCCTGGGGCGTAATTTACACTCGGACTGGACCTGGCTGACCATATGTGGAGTGCTTGGGGCTCGAGGAGGGAAAGTCAGCTCTAGAAATGCAAGGCATTAAGATCACAAAGGGCGCACTTGCAGGCCATTCCTCATGGAATCCTTCGTGTACATTTTCCCAGAATAGTTCAGTAAGGTGGGTGTGGTTACCCTTTGCACAGTCGTCCTCTAGCCATGGGATATCAGTGCATGACATACCCAACGCGGGGTTAGAGAGTAACATACTTATAGGATGACTTCACCATTTGAGAATGAATGGGTGAAAGATTAGAAAGTACATTTTAGAAATCTTAGTAAAAAAACCAAAAGGTAAAAGTAAGGTAAATGTAATAAAGTGTCTGCTTTGCAAGGTTGAAAAGTAGGAATGTGACTTAATAGTATGGATCAGTTTTTTTTAAAACAAACACAGGAGCACAGACATATTCAAAAGTATCCAAGTGGCCACCTGAGGAGAGTATCTGAACGCCCTAATATGCAGCTATTGCTCAAAACCCTCTTATGATGTGTGAGTGGACTTGTTCATTCATCCGACAGATGAATCATGTGGGCATCTCCCTTCATAAGGTCCTGTGTTGGCCATTGTCAAGGGCCAGAGAGGCATGAGATAGCATCCCTATTTTCAGTATTGGCAAATGTCTGGATGGGTTTGAATTTGAGTGCAGGAAACCACTGTCTTTACTAGCTGAGTATAGACAGAGACCCCCCAAAAGCTAGTAACCTTTGAAAGTCCTAGAAAAGGTCAGGACTGTACACCACCCAGTTAATTTAGACACCACCCAGTTAATCTAGAGGATGGTAGCTAAAGCATTATCCCCACGTTAGCTCACTGAATTCCTTACATATTTGTGTAGATCCTTGTTGATGATTGTTGATCAGATACTCTGCCCATTCCTGGAAATTGTCTACCAATGAGCTAATCAGATACTCTGTCTATTCCTGGAAACTGTCTGCTGATCTGTGTGTCATTGAAATCTCCTTACCTAAGGCTACTCCAAACTCAATAAAAGATTGGAACGGCCTGAGCATCAGTGGAAGTCCTTCTGGACTTGCCCGCCTGGTCCCCCAATATTTCAAAATTATCTCGTGTCATTTTTCTCTCATTTGTGTGCGGCCCCTCTTTCAGATACCGAACCCTACTCCACAGAGAACGTGGAGGGAAACATACTCGACATTTGAGCAAAGACCAAACCATCTGAAATAAATCTAGTGAAAGAAGTGGGTAAAAACCAAGGTCATTGAGAGACTACCCTTCTGGTATGGCTTGGTAAATTGCAAGGGTGGGCTCAGTTCTCACCCCTTCTCTGCATCCATGCTCTTGGCATGTGACTTTGCATACCCTCTTCCTAAAAAGGTGGTGTCCGTTTCCCCATCCCTCTGATGTGAACGGGCACCGTGACTTGTCTTGGCCAGGTGGAGGCGGTGGCTGTGAGGATGTGCTGCTTTTGAACCTGTGACCCAGGAGGCTAACATGTTTCCATTTTCTCTCTGAAACTCCTGCCATTATGATGAGGATATGCTTGGGCTAGCCTGACCAAGGATGAGAGCCTGACATGGTGCAGAGGAGTGCTCCACTGGTCACAGCCAAGGCCAGCCTCGATCAGCAAAGAGCCAGCTGACCACCCCCGCACCACCATTATCACTTCGGACATGCGGGTGAGTCTAGGTATAGTGGTCGGCAAACTCATCAGTCAACAGAGCCAAATATCAACAGTACAACTACTGAAATTTCTTTTGAGAGCCAAATTTTTTAAACTTAAACTATATAGGTAGGTACATTGTTATTAACTTAATTAGGGTACTCCTAAGGCTTAGGAAGAGCCACACTCAAGGGGCCAAAGAGCCGCCTGTGGCTCGCGAGCCGCAGTTTGCCGACCACGGGTCTAGGAAGACCAGCAGAGTTGCCTTTCTGCCCACCCCTGAGAGATGAGCAGTGTACACGTCTCGTGTGCTGCTGGGATTCTGTGTTACAAGCACAGTGCTGGCGGTAGACAATGGACACAGCTTGTAAACGGATCCTAAAAGAGGAACCCCCAATGTTGAATAAGAACAACGTTCTGGGGACAAGGGGTGTCTCCAGGTGACTGCCGGGGGCTGTGACAATCATCTGGGACTGGATGTTCCAGTGTTTCCTGGGCACCTGCCTCTGTTCCTACTGTACTTTCTGCCATGGTATGCATCCCAAATGCTCTGCAAGGGCAGGAGCCACTTCTCTTATTTCTGCATCGTTAGCATCTAACTCAGTGATGGCGAACCTTTTGAGCTCGGCGCGTCAGCATTTTGAAAAACCCTCACTTAACTCTGGTGCCGTGTCACATATAGAAATTTTTTGATCTTTGCAATCATAGTAAAACAAAGATTTATATTTTTGATATTTATTTTATATATTTAAATGCCATTTAACAAAGAAAAATCAACCAGAAAAATGAGTTCTCCTGTCACCCCTGACACGCGTGTCATAGGTTCGCCATCGCTGATCTAACTCATAAAGGGTATTTGTTAAGTGAGGGAAAGTGAAGAATTTCATTAAAAGCCGTAACTTGAATTGTGTGCTTTTAGCAACGTTGATCTATGTATTTGGTGTGTACTATGTAATCTTGAAAACGTAATGACTAGATTATACATGCATGTGTTTCAAAAGATGCAAAGGTATTTGCAGTGACCAGCGATCCCTTTTCTCTCATGCTATCTTCAAGCCATCCACTTCCCTGGTAACACAGGTAGTAAATTCCTATCAGTTCTTCCAGAGAACGTGCAGTCCTTAAAATAAAGTTTTGGCTAGGAAAGAAAGAACATTTCCAGCCATTATATTTTTAAAGTCTGCACATTTTACAACCCATTTTCTTTTGTATCCAAGAGGTTGGGCCTCTTGCATGTAGCCCTTAGGTTCATTGCTAGAATGTTGGGTAAGCTGTCCCCACCCCCTGACACCCTCCTCACCCTGGAGTTTGTTCCTTTCGGATTCAGGAACTTTCCCTCAGCCTGTGCTAGGTCTGCTCCTGCTGGAATCAACGCAGCTGCTTGTGTTTAATCCTTCGCCTGTGTGCTCCTAACACGGATGTCAGCCCGGCTCCGGGAGATGGTAATGACCGCGGGACCGGGCAGCAGAGGGAGCAGATAACCTCAAAACACTGGGTTCCCTGGTGCCAGGGAGCCTGCAGTTCAGAAGCCCCCAGAAGAACCTGTCATCATGGAGAACGCATGCCTCTAGGCGATGATAGTAAGGTGAGCATAATTTTAATGTAAAGCTCTTAACGGGATCTTTACAAACCAGCATGTGGTTTCTGCTTTAGAGCAACGCAAAGATTTGTAAACGGGCAAAACCATGTTGGCATAACCGTGTTGGCTGCAATAAAGCTGGCATTGTGTCTTTTAAGGCATACTTCTATGAAGTGGTTTAAACCAAAGCCACAAAAATGAGGAAAAAATGCATTTTCAGATGAATTTTAGTACATTGCGGAGGCCTCGCATTTGTGTTAAAGATGCATACTTCTAAAAATCCATTTTAATAATTAAATGGTTTAAAAGTATTCTTCCTCCTGATTCGTGGCATTTCAGGTTCAACAAAGTATGTACTAAGTACTGTTTTAAATGCTCGTCGTATAATTTCTCATCCAGTGAAATATATCGTTCATTAAACAGTATGATGTTACACAGATCAAAACAAGAAGACAGCTAGGACATACAGCGACGTGTTTGTTTTACAGCTGCGCTTTCTGGTTTGCAGAGTCTTGGTTTGCATGACGCGGTTGCCCAGCATCTCATCTTCTGCCCACTTTGCACCAGATTTCGCATGATTCATTCCCACGCATGGGATGGCCACGCTCGGAGATGAAAACCCCTCGCAGCGTGGCAGGCCTGGGATGCCAGCTTTTTCTTTATGATCGAGGGACTGTTTCATCAAAACATGGCTTCCAACAGATGTGTCCTGGTGTTTACTGAGGGAGAATTTCAGCCAGACTGATTAATTAGCAGCTAGTCAAGATGGTGCCCTGCGCCTCTCTGGGCAGTCTGGGTTTATGAAGCTGTCAGTAGGCTCAATCCAGATGATGAAAAAAATGACAGCAAACCCAACCTCAGATCACTCCACTAGCGTGTGAAATATGGTGTCCTAATGACTCTTCCTGGTTTTGATTGGAACAATGGTTTCCTTGAGTGTCCGTGATAGGAATAACACAGGGGTCAGCGTATTTTTTTCTGTAAAAGGCCAGCTAGTAAATATTTTAGGCTTTGTGGGTCACACAGTCGATCACAACGACCCGATTCAGCAATGGTAGACGATACGTAAATGAATACACATGGCTCAATTCCAATTAAACTTTACTTATGGACATTAAAATTCAAATTTCATGTGTCGCAAAATATTATTGTCCTTTCAATTTTTATCCAGCCATTTAAAAATTAAAAAAGAAATTCTCAGTTTGCCAGATGTATATTTGGCTCATGGACCAATAATTTGCCACACTTGACAATGAATCTTGAATCAGTTTCGGTCCTGGTTCTTTTTATAAAATACAAGGCTCATTCTTTTTAAGTCTTAGTTTCTATGCTTGTAAAATAAGGGATAATAGTAGTTGCACCATCTCTTCCCAGGATCATTGGCAGGATTAAATGAAGTAATGGATAGACAAGTATTTTGAAGAGTGAAATGCTATGCTCAGGGAAGATATTGATGAAGTGATTTATATCAAGAATGTGTCCAATTGAAGGAGGCCTAGAACTGGATTAACATTGCCTTAAACTCAGAAAGACATTTAATGTTCACTTACCTGGATGTATAAGGTCCTAGGATTGGGACAGCGGCTCCATGATGTCGTTCAAGACCTGACATTAGCTCACAATACCCCCTTTCACAGTGTGCAATGGGTCCATAACTTCATGTTCTCACACAACAGTGTCCCAAGGGAGGAAGAAGGGAATGGAGCCAACAGGGGCCTTCTCCCAGCCCTCCCTCCTTAAGCCTCTCCTATCCCTCCTCCAGCAGCTTCCCTTCACCTCTCACTGATCAGAACTGGTTCACTTGCCCATCCTGGCCCCACCACTGGCAAAGGGGAAGAGGACCGCTGTGCTCGGCTTGTAGACCAAGCATGACTCAGCTTCTGGAAGTGGGTCAGTGCAGCCTGGACAGTCAGGGTTCTGCTGGCAACAAATGGTGTCCGCCATATTCTTTTTCTCTACTATACGTTGTGTGGCTGGCAGGCCAGGGGAGCAGCTGATGAACTAATCCCCTGAGAATGCCCAGGGCGGAAGTGTTCAGGTGCCATCCAAGCTGTTCCCATAGTTACATAGAGACAAAAGCCATTGTTAGTGAGCGGACAGGGTCTGGCTATGAGTTGAGACAGAAATTCCATACTCACCTGCACTCACCTGAGAAGGAAGCAGGAAAGGGAGGAACCTGAAGGTCACGTCCATAGGGTGTCTGGGACATGCTGGAAAGAACCAGTTTAATCCCCAGCCACAATGATGTATTATAATAAAGTGCTCCACAGTCATTTTTCTGAGGAATCTCTATGGTAAAACCCAGTCCTGGAGGTACCTTTGTAGGTGTGTCTCATTTCCAAAAAGCTCAGTTTAAAAATCTAGTCTCACAAAATACAAATTAGGAGTCAATACCTAAGGTTTGAAATATTCTTCATTTTGTAGAAGAATTTACCTTAAAATCTCTTCTAATAGTGAAATACTTTGGTGTACTTTAAATTATTTCAATGATGAAAATGTGATTTCCACAGAATTAATGTATGGGCTTACACACACACACACACACACACCTTGTTGCATTACACTGAACTAGGTAGAGCTGTAAATTGATTGAAAAAGCATGAGGAAGATAATTCTTTAGAATACACTGTCACTGACGTGAACTAAATTAACGTTGCAGGGTTGTAGGGTGTTAGAATAAATGACATTTCCCAGGGTATTAAATGCCTACTCCAAGAAGAAAACCTTATACAAATTATACCCTCTGTACAAACAAATCTCAGGTCAAATCTCAGTACAAGGCAGAGATTCCTACATTGTGAGTGGGGTTGACCAAAGCTCCCTCAGAACTCCAAGAATATTTCATTCTATGAGGACCTTTTGACTTTGAAGGTCTCTCCTTAATACTGCGCTTCCATGATTAGAAATTCTATATAATAAAGGGCTAATATGCAAATTGATTGAAAGGTGGAACAACCGGTCGCTATGATGCACACTGACCACCAGGGGGCAGACGCTCAATGCAGGAGCTGCCCCCTGGTGATCAGAGCGCTCCCACAGGGGGAGCACCGCTCAGCCAGAAGCCGGGCTCATGGCTGGTGAGTGCAGCGGCAGTGGTGGGAGCTTCTCCTGCCTCCACGGCAGCGCTAAGGATCTCCTGAGGGGTCCGACTGCAAGATGGCACAGGCCGGGCTGAGGGACCCCCTCCCCAGTGCACAAATGTCATGCACCGGGCCTCTAGTGTCTTTATAACCAAGTTCTGAGCTCATAGCTGGCTGTTTGTACATTCACCTTTTCATTCATTTATTTGTTTCTTCTTTGTTTTTTTTTAAAGCTCACACCTGGTTTTTGCTCTCATGGAGTTCACAGCCTAGAATGAGGAGAGCAGTGTAAGCATCTATGCGATTGTACTGACGCATAAGTACACACAGGTTAGTGCTCTGAAGAAAGGCGCACTGCCCCGCGAAAGAAATGAAGGGACCTAACCGTGCTGGGGATCAGGGAAGGCTTCTAGGAGGAAGCAGTGCTTGACCTGAGAACCAATGTGTGGCTAGAGTTAATGGGTGAAGGGCAGAGTGGAATGGAAAGAGCATTTCTAACAGGTACAGTATGTGCATTCACCTGTCTGTCATCCGTCCATCCATCCGTCCGTCCATCCGTCCATCCTGTTTTACAAGACAGTCTAGTACCAAGTGATCACAGACTTGCAAACAAGTGGAAATAGCCTCTGCTTTCTAAGTCTACAAGTCCACTTGGGGAGACTAGGGAAGTGCATGTTTTTAAAAACCCTCAGAAAATGGTAGGAGGTTTAAGTGATAATGGATGGGAGGCAATTCCAGCCCTCCCTCCTGCTCTGCCTGGAGTGGGATTTGCCTGAGTGCACACCCAGTGTTAGCTCTCCCGGTAGCGACCTCGCTTCTTCCCGTGGAGAAGGCACCGAGCACAGAGGATGAGACGGTGTGCCAGCAGACGCACACTGCTTCCATGGGAACTGCAATTTGCAGTTAAAAATTGAAGCAAAATCCTGCATTAACAGGGGAATTTATCTAATTTTAGAATGAATTACTTTTTCTTAGTGCTTTTAGGATCAACCAAAAAGCAAAATTCAATGTTAAAAAAATGGGAGTTAAAGTGGTATCTGTTCTACACAAGAGACTGTGCCGTCTCTGCGACCTCCGCGGCGGTGGCTGCCTGCACGGAAGCCAGGCTCGCTGTCAGTGATTAGCAGATTTCCCCTTATGGCTGCTGTCAGGTTAATGGTAAATGTTCCGCTGAGTTCACATGATCTTGGCATTAAATTTATACCTGGAATGAGTTTAGAGCTCCAATATAATTCTCATTTCACACAAGAAGAAATTGAAAGCCAGATGGGTTAAGTGACTTTTTCAAGCAACTTAAAAAGTTATGCCCCAACGGACTCCACAGGCTTTGCGATGGCCGTGCAAGGAGCATACAAGCTGGCCTGGGGTCTTCTCACTCCCGGTCAGTGCAAGGGGCTTTGGCGTTTGCACTCAAATCCTTGCTATTTACTTGCCTTAGGAACTTGGACAAATGGGTTGACCCCCCTAAGCCTCATTTCCTCACCTGTAAAAGGGGAAATAATTGTAACGACCTCCCTGCATTATTGTGGAGATGGAAACGCACGAGAAGAGGCAGGCCTGCGGTAAATGCTTAGTAAACGCTTTGCCACTGTCTCTGGCCAACAGGAAGAGGACAGAAGTGGCCGCGTGTCAGCTCTGGGTGGGACTTCAAGAGGCACGGACGTGTCCTCTGTTCTCGTGTGCGCCTGGAAGCTGCCGTGAGAAAACAGGTCTTGGGCGTTCACTTATCCCAGAGTCAGGAAAACTGTAATGAACATTCTCGTACCAGTTCTTTTCTGGGCATATGCATTCATTTCTTTTAAGTACATACCTAGGAGTAGACTGACATGACAAGTGGCCAGTTTTGCACAGCGGCCGCACCATCTTCCGCGCTCCCTGGCACCGGGTGAGAGTTCCAGTGGCTCCCGTGGTCACTACATGGGATACGTCAGCCTTTCCCTGAGCCCATCCCGGTGGGCCTGTGCTGGTATCTCAGCGCTGGTAGCCTCCTGAGCTGAAAAAAGTCTCTTGCTTGTTTGAAAATGTCTCACACTAGCTTCTAGGCCCTCTGTTTCACCCTCAAGGATAGAGCACAGAACGTTTGACTGAGTCAGACCCACTTGTCACTCAGCCTTGCTCAGCTGCAGTATCAACTGGGAATTGGCCGGACCAAGCGCCATGTTCCGCAGAAGCACCAGCCGGTTCCCGGGGCGTGGGTGGGCCTTCCCGCGACACACTGCTCAGCTGCCGAAGCTCCTTCCCCTGTGGGCACATGTCTGTGAGGGTGACCTGGACGCAGGGAGGGTCTCCCCTGCCCTTTTCCGTGTATTTAGTAAACAGCAAACAGTCTCGCTGGACTGGCCTCCCTCTGTGTGGAGCTCACAGAGGAGCCTCCTCCGGGCTGTGCCAGGGATGGAGACACAGGCGGTAGCTGCGGTGAGCTTTCTAAGTCATCTTCCTCTCCCTCTGCTGCCCTTCCGACTTCTAGTTCCACTTTCTCCCCCTTTCCTGCTTCCTCTCCCTTTCCTTCTCCTCCCCCCTCCTTGTTTTTCTCCTTTCTGCAGCCGAACAAGAATTGAACAAAACCTATCAATTTGAAATCACCAGAAAAGTTCACACCTCCAAGACCTCTTGTGTTCCTTAGTCCCTTCTGAATTGACGGGAGGCCTGCTTTATCTCCTATGCCAGTGGTCAGCAAACTCATTAGTCAACAGAGCCAAATATCAACAGTACAACGATTGAAATTCCTTCTGAGAGCCAAATTTTTTAAACTTAAACTATATAGGTAGGTACATTGTTATTAACTTAATTAGGGGACTCCTAAGCTGGCCTTTGCTAAAAACGTCCTCAATCTGATTGAGGTACGTTCGCTGAGGTCGACCCTTCCAACTCTCCCATCCACACTCGTCTTGTATACTTGTTTCATCCATCTCCTTTCCGAACACTGACTTCTGCGCATGGGCCACGAAGTTTTAATTGCACTGTACGAGCGCACCCGCACGTGGTGTTTTGTGGAAGAGCCACACTCAAGGGGCCAAAGAGCCGCACGTGGCTCGTGAGCCGCGGTTTGCCGACCACCGTCCTAGACCATCCGAATGTCTGTTGCTAAGAGCTCTGTGTTGTCCTGTGATCATTACTTCACGTGGCTGTTCCCCCTTTCTAGGTAACCGTCCTAATTGTGATCCCTAATGTCGACATAGTAGTCCGTCTATTAACACACCAGCTTGCTGGGCCCTCTCACCAAATGTGATGCTATCCCAGAGCAGGGATGGAGCAGACTTTATTTTTATTTACTTATTTTTAAGTATGTTTTTGCTGATTTCAGAGAGGAAGGGAGAGGTGGCTGGCTCCTATGCTGGAGAGGTGGTGGAGTGAGAAAGATGCCTTTCCCCCATTGAGATGCTGGTCGTGTATGCTCCCACAGCATAAACCAGCTTGTTCTGGAAGCCAGACCTTCTCTCCCCCTCCTCCTGACATGTATGGGTGACTCACCCATATCCATCATGCAGTCACCAGGCCGTTGCCCTGACCCTAATGCTGGGGAGTCAAGAGAAATGGATTCGAATCTCTTATGTTACATCATGGACACAAAAGGCTTGTATACAATTACTAGTTACTTCTTGAAAAACCCTAATTGATGGGAAGTAAACAAAAAATAAGTACCTTTGTTTACTCAGAGAGTTTTGAGAACAAATAGCCTGGGTGCAGGGGAGGGGGACGGCTCTGGGAAGGGAAGGGACAGGAACGGCCGCCAGAGAGATGGAAGTTGGACCGGTGGGCGCGGCCGAAGTGTCGGTCTGGCCTGTAGCTTTCAGCTTCCCCGGGGAGCCCAGAAGGGCCAGGCCCATTATCACTCAAGAACCTGCTGTAAGAGTTTTCTGCCATGTGCACAGATAGGCGGGTGTGTGTGTGTGTGTGTGTGTGTGAATGTGTGTGTATGTGTGTGTGAATGTGTGTGTATGTGTGTGTATGTGTGTGTGTGAGTGTGTGTGTATGTGTGTGTGAATGTGTGTGTATGTGTGTGTGAATGTGTGTGTATGTGTGTGTGTATGTGTGTGTATGTGTGTATGTGTGTGTGAATGTGTGTGAATGTGTGTGTATGTGTGTGTGTGTATGTGTGAGTGTGTGTGTGTGTGTTTAATTGTGAAGAAACCACATGTCCCGTGGAAAATCACACCCCTTTTAAACAAGCTGAGCAGGTCCCCTGTGCTTACAGGGGAGCCTCCTGCCACGTGATGAATCGGGGTTGGCTCCGTCGAGGTCCTTTATGCTAACAGACCGTCTGTCTTGGGTTTTCCAGGAGTCCGGGTTGTCTTCGAGGAGGACACCACCAACCTGCAATCCGCTCATGTGTGGATGGAGGCACTGCAGGTCTCATTATCAGCCGCAGGAACTGGTCATGCCCAGGCTTTAGTGGGGTCCCGCTCTGTCTCCCCTCCCTTCCGTCCTGAGACGTCACTGGGCAAGTTCAGGTCCCGTGTGCTTCTGGGTCTCACAGCTCTGCTCCTCTTCGTTGCTTTTCTTTAGCATCAGTAGTTACTTTCTTTCTGTGTCCGTGATGCATCCGGACCCCGGGTTGGCCCTGAGGGGAAGGTGGGTGTTAGATACGGAGTGGACGGCTTCCCGAATTGTGCTCAAGGCTGTTCTTTCGTTTTCCGTCTTTCCAGGCGCTAAACCACTTTGGTGCTGGGCTGTGTGTGTGTGTGGCCCCTACCACCACAGAAAAGAAAAAATAGGTGCTATATTTTTCTCCTCTTTTTAAACAAATCCTCACTGAGGATATGTTTTTATTGATTTTTAGAGACAGAGGAAGGGAGAGAGAAACATCGTTGGTTGCCTCCCATACGTGCCCCAACTGGGGATCAAACCCAAAACCTTTTGGGGTATGGGACGATGCTCCAACCAACTGAGCCACCCACCAGGGCTATTTTTCTCTTTTAAATTCAAGTAAGTGGAAGTGTTGTTTAGAGAATGTTTGCGGATTCCCCCCATGATGTGTCCCAGGCTGGAAACTGCATGTGTCTCACTGTGGGAAATGGCTTCCCTGGAGGTACTCTGACTGGTTTCTGCTTCTAGAACGCTGTTCCTCCAGCCCAGTGTCCCCAACAGTTTATCATCCGAATCCCAATAACCAGGGCGGTAGTTCCTCTGCAGATTCCTGGTTACTCCCAGACTCACTGAGTCAGAGCCTGTGGGGGCTGGGAGCCAGGAACCCGCATTTCAATGGGAGCCCCAGTTAGGACCCCTGGCTCCTGAGGCATCTCCACCTGACTGGAGAGCACTCCCATCTTCCTCACCTGCAGCAAAGCCTGGGACTCAGAGAGGACCAAGGCCTGGCCTGGGGAGGGAAAACCTTGCCCGCCTCTTCTTCCAACACTCCCGTGTGGCGGGGCCCAGTGTCTGCGAACAGAAGGGCCTGCAGGAAGTTCGGGGAACACGACTAGGAAAGACACACGTTCTGGAGCACAGATGTCGGAGCTTCTCTGGTCAGGGATTGGGCAGCTTTTCATTCATTTGTCCTCAAATATTCCCGAGGTGCTTACTACGTGCCAGGCACCAGGCTCGCTGCACGCCTCACCTTCTTGTCGAATATGAAAGATGAAGCTGAGGTTAAGTCTCAAATAGTGCCTTTGAGTTACACACACAAACGTAGGCGAGGGACTTTAGCTTGTGTTTTCCATACACGTATAATTTATCCCTTTCTTGATTCGTGTGCTTATTCATTCAATAAACATTCATCTGCTCCTTCATCCAGCTGCGTCTCCTGTGGGCCAGTCCAGGTGCCAGGGACACCGTGGTTAGGGACACAAAGCGCTGGCCCTCATGGACCTTTCCTCTCAGCGTGGACAACGCTCCCATATGCGTATTAAACACAGAGACATGCTTTACAGTTTACCCTTCCAGCAGAGATTGGCAACTCAACAGGATGCGAATCAGAGCCCGGAGCCTCGCCCCTTGCTCCCCTCCTCCCGGCTTTACACGTGTTCTTTTCGGCAAAGACGCCTTCCCAGACATTCCATTGCGTGCTGAAGTCTTTGTACACCTACCTGGGGGAAGCGGATTAACACTGCGAATTAACTCTATGGGACACAAGTCAACATAGGAAGTCGGTTGTTCAGCCGTGGATTACGACTGCTTCCCGTCAGGAAACCCCTTTCCAAAAAAACCGTCACGGAGCACACACTTCAAAGAGGCTCCCAGCCACGCTGTGCTTCCAGCGTGTTAATTGGACCCAACTGCAAACAGCTGCCCAGCTCAGCCGCTGTTTGGGTTGGCGTTCACTCCCTCTAGATCTGGGTCATCATTTTTGGTTACATTATATTCATATTGGGATGTTAACGTATTTGTTATCGTTTCAGAATGTCCCGCCATCCAAAGGATTAGGAGATAATAAATAAAACATGAACGACATGCTTGTCAGACCCTGAGGTCACTGCCAAGTACATAAGCACTTGAGGGCAGATACCCTGTTTGATACACTGTGTGGGGTCATGGCCCCTCCCTTCAACATATGGGAAATTGTCCAACAAAAACAAAACAACCCTTGGTGTTTGCTGGTCTCTGGGTGTGGTGGAGGCATTGAATGATCTTTTATTGCCTATTCTCCGCCACTTAACTACTGAATTTTAATGCCACACATTGCAGGAAGAAGGAGGGAAGAATAATACTTGTTTATTAGGTGGCATTGCCGTTGGACCTAGTTTTATAGAATATTGATCTTTCTCAAGAAGCACTTGGGGGAGCAACTTATTGGCTAAATATGAAGGGTGGTTTCTGAAGTATTTATCAATGGCAAGGCATGGACACTGAGAATTAGGAGGAGCAGGCACTGGCCACAGTGACTGGCGTGGCCACGATCCTGCAGACTCGTGTGCAGCCAAAGGGTTCATCACCCAGCAAGTCATCCCTGAGGGTAGCTGGAAGGCAACCTTGCTGGGACTCAGTGTAGAACGTGATCCTGGGAGTCCTCTTGCCCTAGGAGCGAGAGCACTGGCTATTCATACCAACTCCCGTCGGATGCTGGCTGCAGGCTGCTTCCTGGGCATGAATTCTCCGGTGCTCCTGCCCTGCCAGTCAAGGGGCAGAGTCGTCTGGAGGACTGAGGATGCCCTTATGCTAAGAGATGCTGGTTCTTCCAATTGGAGGTCAGGCTGCTGGGTATTGATACCCAGGGGTGTGGGTGGGGGCCTGCAGCACCTGCTAGGGTGGTTAGGGGGACGTTGGAGATGTCAGTGGGCCTGAAATGGGGGTCATGAAGTGTTTCTCTCTCTGCATTGGGCACATCAGCCTTCCTGAGATTGTTTGGAACAAATTTGTCCTCAGAATATGACATCAGTTAAATGGGAGTGAGGGGGTGGAGTATATAATGAAAATGATGATGACCATGAGATTAATGAAATCAGTTATTACTTCCTTTAATTTAAAATATACTTTTATTGATTTCAGAGGGGAAGGGAGAGGGAGAGAGAGAAACATCAATGATGAGAGAGAATCATTGATTGGCTGCCTCCTGCATGTCCCCTACTGGGGATTGAGCCAGCAATCTGGGCATGTGTCCTTGACCGGAATTGAACCCAGGACCTTGCAGTCCACAGGCCGATGCTCTATCCACTGAGCAAACCGGCTAGGGCTATTACTTATTTTTATATCACTGTATGATAGTCATAATGAGGAAACTGAGGATGAGAGGTGTTGAATAACTTTCCCAAGGACACACAGGTGAGGGACGGTAGAGACAGGATTTGATTGGCCTTTCTGACTCCATATCACAGACTCCTGAAAGTACAGAAGGTTTAGCACAGATACTTCCCTTTCTCTTTTCTCCACTCCCTCCTTCCCTCCTTCCTTCCTTCCCTCCCTTCCTCTCTTCCTCCCCCCACTCCCTCAAAAAATATTTGAGCACTTATACAGTATGCGCCAGATGCTGTTTTAAACATCACACAGCAAAGAAACAAGTTGATCCTTTTTGATCCCAAGAGTGCCCCTATCCTCACCTTAAAAACCATTTTCCCTTCCCCAGGCTGTCCCCCGATTTTTGCAGGGCTCTGGCAAGTGTAAAGAGGGAGGCTCATATGCCATGCCTAAATATTTAAAAGTTATAAATCAAGCTAATAAATAAAATATATTTCACTCTCCTGCCTCGACAACTATCCCTGCATGGAAGGCAGGTTTGAGTTAAACATCTGTGGCCTCCTGGGGGGCCATGCAGGAAGGTGGTGGCTCGGGGAGTGTGGACTCCCAGCTCAGGCCGCCTGCCCCCACCTCTTCCTTCCCTGGCAGTCCCCCGTGGGAGGGGCGGTGCACGCACACGTGTGACATCCAGCCTGCACATCCAGCTCCGTCCCTGCACACGGAGAAAGAGTAGGTCGATTGTTAGCCACCCCGTGGCCTCTCTTTGGACTTCGGGGTGTGCATCCTGAGGCTGTGGCCAGCTCTTGAGAGAAGCGGCCGGGGATTGGCTCGGGACCATGCTTGTGGAGAAGGCCTGGGCACACTTCTCCAGGCTCAGCAGCTCTAGTCTACAGAGGGAAGCTATACTCCCCAGGCTCAGTCTTGATTGCTTCATGGACTCGTCCCAGACTTCTGTACATGGATGAGATTTCGGCTCCACTCCCCATTTGCTTCTCTACCCACGATAGCCAAAGTGTTGGGTAAACTCCTGAGACATGTCCAGACACAATGCTTGCCTCACTGGGTCAGATCCTCCTGGGGGAGCCAGAGAGATGGTCTGACCCAAAGAGCACACGTTCATGCCAGTGGCAGATGAAGGCTTAGTATAGGCACATCTTGGAGATGTTGCAGGTTCAGTCCCAGATCACCACAATGGAGAGAATCATAATTTTTGCTGCTGGAGGGTCTTGCCTTCAGTTTACAAAACATACAACATCTCTGAAGCACAATAATATGAAGCACAGTAAAACGAGGTGTGCCCGTATCTGCTAGAACACATGCCACTGTGTTCAGTGGGTGATATTGGTCTATTAATTCAATTAGTACTAGCTGCAGATGCCTAGGTCTGTGTTCCCCTGCAGGTGATTATGGTCTTCTGGGCGCAGGTGTGCCTCTTAGAGAATCACATTAACTTACTTACTAGTAAATGCCCACTTCGGTGCAGTGGCTGGCAGGACACTGACGGGGCGGATTCTGCGGTCACAGCCAGGCTCATTGAGCCGGAGTGCCATGAGCACACCTGGCTGATGAACTCTCCAAGAGGGTGCCGCCGCCATGGGGACTGCCCAGGACAGAGATCGAGTGGGAAACAGCCAGACCTCAGGGTCCGTGGCTCCTGGGAGAGCCAATTGGAGCTCAGACAGCAGGGCCTGGCCATGCCCAGAGAGCTCATGGCGGACCTTGCTCAGTCGCAGGTTCAGCACTGAGGCCTTCAGGGTGGACCCAGCACCTGGGGGATGGCACACGGACCTGCACATAGGAATCCTGTGCATCAAGGACCTCCCGCCCCTTCCAGGCCAGCACCTGACAAAGTGAACTCTTCCCCAGCGGCCATGTTGGAGAGGAATGGGAACGTGGGCGAGGAAAACGGTAAGATGGAACTATCAGGGGAAGTTTAAGTGATTGGATTGGATGGCATTTGATTTTCTGTCTCTACATAGTAAGGTGAAGGGCTCAGGAGAAAGATTAGGTCGATTATAGAAAATAAGGAAGCTGCATTTCCCTTGTGTCTGTTCACCCAGACCTGCATGCATGCACACACGTGCACACGCACACACACACGCACACAAATAGCACTTCTATAAGTTTTCTCCCTCCTCCCCCCAAGAACCTGTACCCACAGATCATTAGTGAGAAATGTAGACTTCGCTGTGGATTTCTCAGGGGAGACGAAGGAGTGTTCATTGTACACTCCGCAGCAAACAGGTTCACAATCCCCCTTCAACACTGTATTTCATCATTTCTAAGATGCACATTTTTCATTTGAATATTTGCTATCTATTTTTGTGTTTCCCCCCCAATTTTTATTGATTTTATTGGGATGGCACTGGTTAACAAAATCATACAGGTTTCAGGTGCACAATTCCACGACACATCCTCTGTACACTGTATTGTGTGTTCACTGCCCCAAGGATATCTGCTACCTCTGAACCAGAATCTGGCTTACTGGGATGGTGTGTCACAGCATATGTATAATTGGCAGCACGTCTGTAGCAGCACATAAAGTAATGGTGTGTCTTACACTGACATCTTCATAGTTGATGAAACCGTTGTAGCCTCTGCTTTGCTGTCCTTCTCAGCTGTGACCAGGGGCTTCCCCACTGAGGTCACGGGGGAGAGTGGTTTGAGGCACAGATTCCAGAGTCAGCCCATTGCTCATTAGCTCTGCCCTTCCCTGGCCAAGCGACCTTGAACAAGCTACTGAACCACTCTGGGCCTTTGTTTCCCCCTTGAAATGGGGATAACTATTACTAACTGCTACATAGGGTTGTTGTAAGAGTTAAATGAGCCGACATATGTAGAGAGATTGGAACAGTGCCAAGTAGAGGTACGCACTAGATAAGTAGTTTGTCTTATAGTTATTACCAGTTTAGTCTCCGCCCCACAGGCCCCACCTCCTGTTGCCTATTGCTTTCTCCTCCTTTCCTTATTTTATGAATAGTGGTTCAGTGACCTCTGTTTGCTATTTGAACAGCACTTGAGGTGTTGCTTCTCCTCCCCGTGTGGCTTTCCTAACTATTTCCTCTAAGCAAATATATTCTTTTTTTGAGTGGAGTTCTGAGAGGTGAAAACTGCTGTGCGTAGTAATGTATCTTTATCATGGCTTCTGAGTACTTATGGCGAATGCAAGAGACAGTGAGGTCGAGTCTGCCTGGAGTGGAGGTATTTGTGAGAAAGCGTTAGGGGAGAGGATGGGGAAAATGGCTTGTAGCCAGATGGTCATTTCAAGGGTCCATAGGCTACTTCTCCGACGCATGTCCTTGGAGCTTTTGTGTTTGACAACAGCCTTCCATGCTGTGGACATGCACTCACACTGGCCAGCCCATAGAGAATAGAGTGGGCTGTCACTCTCTTCAAGTCACTCCATAAAGGTGGCAGCTGCTTCGTGTCCACCCTAGAAGACAAGTTGGTGGATGTGAACTGAGAGATTAATTGGGATTTAGGTGGAAGGTGGAGACTCAGGAACAAATGTTCAGATATAGGGCCTCAGGGAAAGATAGACAAAAACAAAGAGACACCCCAGCACATCTGGGCCTGAGATGTGTCACAGGCCTGCGTGCCCTCGTAAGATTTTCCAGACCCTGGGAGCCAGAGTTTCAATGGCCACATCCCTGGTTCTCCCTCCAGTGAGGCTGGGCAGGGTCAGCAGCCCTAGCAAGTGGAAGGCCTCTGCTGTGGGGGGCTAGCCCTTCCAGCTCCAGACATCAGACACACCAAAGGCAGAGGGTGTGTCGGCACAAGGCGACCAGTACCCCGGTGCTCAGTACTCCACCCTGTTCATTCATGTTGCTGGGAATCGTGTCTACAAGAACAAATAGCTTTCTAGCTGGTCACTTTGGAACAAACCGAGTTTTTGAATGGGGATTAACAAAATATTTTTTGGGTTTGTTTTGGTATTAATGAGTCAGTGCTTTGTTTTGCTAGGAGTGTTTATAACCAAACCTAAATGTGCGTAGGGTCTTGGACCTCCCCCCACAACTATTTCCTATTTGTTTCCGGAAAAATTTCAACACCACATTTTGTCATAGCAACCAGAGGCAAATATCAAGGCAGCATTAGGGAGCCTTGGGCATGGGTTTCCCTGCAATGTGGCTTCAGTTTCTGTAGGGCATCCATGGTCTGTGCAGAGCCCCGGAAGGCGAGAGCTGGCCCTGCGGTTCCTCGTGGGGGAGCCGGGGGAGTCCAGCTTTGCTGACTTCATTCCCATCAGGAAATGCATCTGACAGTTGGCCGTGCCAGGTGCAGAAGGACTGACTAACTTACTCCTCAGGCCTTGCACCTGTTGTGTGTTGATTTTTATTTCTGTATGATTAATTTTCAAAATTAAATGTATTGAATTTAATTATTAAATCACGCTTTCCCTCTGAGGAGTTTAATAAACAAGGCTGTTGCTTGTTTCTTAAATTGTCCCTGCAAATACTCTTTGGAAGAAAGTGGGGCATATAGGAGTAAGCACACAGAATAAGAAGGCATGAGAGTCTTCAAACATCTGCCCACAGTGTCCCTCGTACTGTTCCTTTCCTCTTAGTCACTGTTGTCATGGCGATGCTATGAGGTTGGACTCCTTGCTCATGGCCACAATCATCTCTAGCCCAGCCTCTTGATGAAAGCACGTTTGAGTATTGAATCAGTTTTTCCAGGTGTTGGTTCTGAGTAGTGGTGTGTTGGTAAATGTTTAACACCTGGCTCTCAGAAATAATATTGCCTTCATCTGTAGGTGTGCTAATGTCTGGTGTAAATACTCCCACAGTGGCGAATTTCAAGCCACCGAATCACATTGTGAATGGGGAACTGGAAAGAGAGGAACATGTGGACTTTAAGGGCTGGTGGGAGTTGGCTGACCCCGAACCACTGATTCTGGGGACTAGGGGTTCTCAATCTTGGCACTGGGGGCACTTTGGGCCTCATAAGTCTTTGTTGTCTGTGGCTGTCCTGTGCATTGTAGGATGTCTAGTAGCATCTCTGGCTTCTACCCACTCGATGCCAAGATCATATCCTGATCCCTCCCCACCCAAGTGTGACAAAAGTATTTCCAGACATTGCCAGGTGTGCCCTGAGGAGCAAAATCACTCCCCAGGTCTGGGCCATTCTCCATACATGGTGTTTAGAAGGTACCTTCAGCAGACGGTAGGCCTTTACCAACTGCTCTCCATGAACCATCCTTAACATGCACCTGAAGAGGCGCTCTCTTGGCATTTCAGACTTGGTTGTTTTTTTTTAAAATCACAGTACATTTCCTTGAGGAGTCTCAGGAAGAGTGATGTCACAGAGAATTAAGGCACCGAGACAGCATGAGCACCAGGGGAGAACCAAGGTATGGATTCGAGATTGGGATAGGTTGTGATGGACGGAGAGGTCCCTTAGTTCAGCCTTTTCTTTGTGTGGAAGAGGAGTGATACTCAGAGGCCAGAAGTAACTGGTCCACGTGCGTGTGGGCATCACTGAGGTGGTCCATGCTGTGAAGTGCCTCTGTGTTATACTGGGAATTGGGACTGACTCCACCTTGAAGCTGTCTGAGTTTTGTAGGTTTTACTAGTACAATGTTAGGTTTGATGCCGAGTTTTGACATCTCTCAGTCCTTCCCCTCCACACACTCCCACCCTGGCAATATCAGCTCATGTAAACCACATTCTAATGAAGGCTTCTGTTTCAGACAGAATGATTCCCATCAGCTTCAGGAGTGAGTAGTTCATTCAAATGCTCTATGCAGGAGGGTCAAGCTGCTTGTCATTAAAGAACAAATGCTGACGATTGTCATTGATTTCCACATCTGCTCTGGGCCTTCTCATTGATGAGGCATCTCAGGCCATTCCCAAAATGCTCTAAGAAAAGGACTTCTGGAAGAAACGGACACTCTAGTGGAAAAGTTAAGACAGCGAGATGAATGCGATAAGAATGAAGAGAGCCCTTGCAGGATTGCTCCGGAAGTGTGTTTCCAATGCACTGGTGCCCAGTGGGAAAGGGAATATTAGGGAGGGATTATTTGCATCGGCAGGGTTCCTTGCCTTTGGCAGTTCCACTGTAATTAGGGCGATCAGACACTAGTAAGTCAATACCCTTCAAATGCCAACCACGTGGGCTTGTTGAGGAGAGCAAGTCTGCGTTTTATCGGGCGACTGAATAAAAGTGAAAGCAGTGCTTCAAATCACGGATCTTTAAAAGCACATCAACATGTGAAGAGAATTAAGATGTGGTGATTTCGCATGGAATAATTCATCACTTCACTCCAGATTAGTTTTTTACAACAGGAAGTACTGGCTCTTGAGGAAATTTTCCATAACCAAAGTTTACTGTCATTACCTTGAGCACCTACTATTGTCCTTGGTCACATTGCCACCAGGCCCACAGGGACCATGCAGACCCACCCTATGGCCTCTGTCCATTTCCATGCATCAGGGTCACCTTCCACCAGGCCTGTAAGGCTCCCTGGGCAATGTAGGCCAGTGGGTTTTTGCTTCCCCCACCCCCTGAGGGGTCAATAATACAAAAGGGTATAAGAGGGGGAGATGTTTGGGATTGTGGGGAGCATTTGAGGCAACTCTGTAGAATGTTCCCTACTCATTGATGTTCAGGCCATGCTGCCCCACAAGGAAAGGCCTTATGGGCCACGGAAACAAGCTTTCTTTCTTTGACATGGATTTTGAATTGATCTAATTATCATTTTTTTAAAAAGCAGTTACCCTTTACTGTATAATCTTTTGGAAATGTTTTATGCACATTTCATCATGGACTCTTCAAAAGGCTCATTATAAGTATATCTTGCCAAACTACTGTCCAAGGAATATGCCAATATGCGCTCCTACCTACTGTAAATGAACACCTGGATTATTATTATTGAAAAAGTCAATATGTTGTCATTTTCATTAGGATCTGTATAACTCTAATGAGATTATAATTTTGAATGTTGATTTTTTAAAATGAAGAGTTATTTTTAGAGCAGTTTTAGGTTCACAGCAAAATTGAGGGAAAGGCACAGGATTTTGCATATACCCCCGATTTCAACACACGCATAGGCTCCCCCTTTCCCAGCAGCCCCCACCAGAGGGGCGTTCTTGTTACAATGGATGCATCTACACTGACGTATTATCATCACCCAAGCCCATGGTTTACATCGCAGTTCATGATGGTGTTGCATGGCGTATAGATATGGATAAATGTGCAATGGCATGTGTCCGTCCATATGATATCACACAGTGTCCTCACTGCCCTAAACACCCTCTGTGCTCTGCCCACTCATCTGTTCCTCCCCCTCCTAACCCCTGGCAACCGCTGGTCTTTTATGATTCTTTCTCAAAGTGGAAAGAAAAGGTAGGAGCAACAGCTTTCAGGTCTAAGCGAAGCTCCTATTAACCTCCAGAAGCCCCAAGGGGAACTAAGGAGGGGGGGCGCGGATTGAGGAGAAAAGAGTATAAAGAACTTGATTATGGCATTTGCTTTTGAGTTGACATCTGCGATTTCCAGAAGTTAGCACTGCACTCTTGCAATATTGCCCGTGCTACACGAGCAGAACTAAGAGGTGGCAAGACACGAGCAGTATTGGTCATCAGAAACAGCCAGATGTGGTCTTGCTAGACTGTTCCCTCTGAAGGATCATTTGTGCCAACGACTTGCCTTTGTCATGTGATCCTTCCTGGTTCTGCAACACAGATGTGAGGAGCGAAGAGAGCATGCTGTTGGATTCCATTTCTAAAAGTGGAAAATACACAGTGAGCTTGGGGACTTTGAAAGCATGGATATTATTCTCCATATGTGCCCACAGCCAGATGTAGACATCGATCTAAAGGGTGGTATAGACATGTCCACTGCTTCTCACTGCCAAATGGTGAAGCCTGAGAGCTGTTTCAGCTGCACTGCGGTTGGCTCCATACGTGGGCGGGACCTGGTCCCTGGTGTGTTGATGGAGCGTCTGATTAAGTCTGTGCATGAAGGGTGGGTGCTCAGGTGTTGGGGGGGTCCACTCACCCCATTTTCACTCAGAAGCCTACTTGATTCATCAGAACAACTTATGGGGCTGTGAGACCCTTGGGGGTAGGACTCAGAGCTTATTTTGTATCCTCAGTACCTAACAGTGCCAGGCATGCAATAGGTTCTTTTTTTAAAAAAAAATTTTTTTACAGCTTTTTTGAAGTATAAATGATGTAGAATCAACTGCACATTTTTAAAGTTTTCCATTTGATGAGCTTTCATCAAAGTTTACACTCATGAAACCATTACAACAATCAAGGTGACAAACATATTCATTACCCCCCAGGTTTCCTGTGTTCCTTCACAGTCCTGTCCACTTCCAGCCACTGTTCCCAGGCAACTGCAGTCCTGCTTTCTGTCACTATAGATTTGTTTACATTTTCTAGAATCTGTATGTGTGTGTGTGTGTGTGTGTGTGTGTGTGTGTGTGTGTGTATATATATCCTATATATATATCCTATATAATAAAAGGCTAATATGCAAATTGTCCCCTCACCCTGGGAGTTCAACCTGGAGTTTGACCAGGGGGCGGTGCTGGCCAGCCAACTGCCCGCAGCCCCTCCCCCTGGCTGGCCCCACCACCAATTCACCGCCCCCCACCCCCGCCATCACGGGTGGGGCTGGCTGGCCAACCTCCTGCATCCCCTCCCCTCTGCCAGCCAGGCCCGATTGGCCCAGATCAGGGTGAGCTGGCCGGACCCCACCTGTGCACGAATTCCATGCACCAGGCCTCTAGTATATATATAAAAGCCTAAGCGACTGAACAACTGAACGACTGGTCGACCAGTCGCTATGATGCGCACTGACCACCAGGGGTCAGACACTCAATGCAGGAGCTGCCTCCTGGTGGTCAGTGCACTCCCACAGTGGGAGCACAGCTCAGCTGACCCACAGATGCCAGACTACATCCCTCGGGGGATGTTGGACTGCTGGTTTTGGCCCGACCCATGCAGGCCACAAATGTACATCTGCCCAACCAGAAAACGCTCAGAAAGGAGTCTGCACTACACCCAGCACTCCATGCCTCCAGGGTTTGCCTGCTCCTCCCCACCTGGCAAAGCGCTCAGCCAGACAGGAGCCAGATAAGGCCTCTCTGATAGAATTCAGTCTCATGCTCCACTTCCTTTCTGTAGTGACCCCGGATTTAACCTCGTCAGCCAGCTCCCATCCTCTCCCCACCCCCAGGCCTGGCCTGTGGGGATCAGGCCAAAACAGGCAGTCTGACATCCCCCGAGGGGTCCCGGATTGCGAGAGGATGTAGGCCAGGCTGAGGGACCCCACTGGTGCATGAATCTGTGCGCTGGGCCTCTAGTATTATATAAATGGAATCATGCAACATACGTTCTTTTTATGGTCTGGCTGTTTTCACTCAGCAAAATTATTTTGAGATTCATCAATGTTATTCAACACAGTGATAATTTGTTCCTTTTTATTGCTGAATAGTATTCCATTGTATGAACCATAATAGGTACTTAACAAAAGTTTGTGGCATTACATTGACTTGAAAATTAATTTAAAAAAATATACTTGAGTGAATAATGGGGATAACACCCCATTTCCATTGATTAGGTCCATGCAGGAAGTCCAAAGAGAGATCAGGAGATGAGTTGGCATGGTAGAGACTTTTGTCATTCAGTACCTGTTCTCCCTTCTTTCATAGTAATAGAATGCCTGGTTTCACTGGTCATAGAACTGTCTGGAATTAACACTGCATTTCTCAGGCTTCTGTTCATCTAAGTGTGGCCACGAGACTAAATTGTGGCCAATATGATGTAAACAGAAGGGGTGTGTGAAACAAAAGGAAGGGGAATTTCCTCCTTCTTTTCTCCCTCCTTGCTGCTCTGTGGCTCTTAGTCTAGCCTGAGTCCTCACAAGCGTTGTGATTGGGTATTCATAATGTCCGGAGCTCTAGTAGCCACTTTGAACCAGAGGGGTCCTTGAGAATGGCAGCCACCATGGCAGAGCAATAAGGTAGAAGAAGCCTGGGTCCCTGAAACCACAGGGATCATCCTGGACTAACTACCTCCAGGCTGCACGACTATGAGAGAGAAATAAACTTGGATCATGCTTATGCTTTGAAAAGCTGTCTCCTCCTCCTCCTCCTCCTCCTCCTCCTCCTCCTCCTCCTCCTCCTCCTCCTCCTCCTCCTCTTCCCAAAACAATCCTAGCTGATAGAGGTGGTAATAGAGTTAGAGAACAAGAGGGAGTTTGATGTTGCCAAAAGGTCATTTGCATCATGATAACTGGAAAACTAGCTACCTACAAGATGTTTGCACTTAATTGTTTAAGTATTGGAAATTCTCCTCAGATGTGGTAGCTATTAAGAGAACAGGCCCTGGAGCTAGGATGCCTGGGTTTGAATCCCAGCTCCACCACATTCACTCCATGTGTGACCTTGGGCAAGAGACTTCAATTGGCAGAGTCTCTGGGTATAGTCCCTATGTCATAAAGTAGTGGTATCCATCTTCACTCTAAGGATCATTCCAAATAGAAACCCAGCATCAGCGATTGGAATCCCTTTGGGTGAGTTCTGGGAAAATACCAACAAATCATTGTTACTAATTCTCCTTTTCCCAGACATGCAGCTTACTCCATTCTTTGTAGCCATCATTAACATTTTAGACTTCCCATTTTAGACTTATTTTATATTAATTTATGTTTAAATTGGTGGCTATATGGTGGGCTATGGGGTTAGCGTAACCTCATTGAAATTTTTTTGCAAATCATAGTTATGGTGGCTTATTTGCTTTCTGTAGATGTCTAATCTCATTGGTCGTGTATGAATTATTGTTATGTCTAATTCTTAGTGATGCTTTGGCGCGCATGCTCTCTCATTTGAAATATTTCAGAAGTACAGAAAACTGTATATGTCCAGATGTCATTTATCTTCCAAACACAACTTTGTGGAACAGTAGCTGCCAACTTTATTTATTGATTTAGCAGTGGAACCCTTTTTCCAATGGCAGTTACGCAAACCCCCGTTATAGGAATCATATATCAGAGCTTCTCCCGTGGAAGTGGAAGCAGAGCGCTTGGAGCCCAGCCGGATAAAACCCTCTTGCCTCCCCTCCCCACGCTGGGGCCCCTGAGATGCGGTCACAGAGCATGAAGGGCCTGTGAATGTAGCCCAAAACCACAGACTTGGAATATGTTCAAGATCCCGGAAGCAAGCTAAGCACTGTTCTCTGATCAATCACAATAAGTGACACAAGCCCAAATGTTTAAGCCCAGGCAGTTGGTTTTTAAAGGGGCCTGTGAGACTCCCATTCAGATCTCTGGCTCTTAGTCTAGCCCAGCGGTTCTCAACCTGTGGGTTGCGATCACTTTGGACGGTCGAACGACCCTTTCACAGGGGTCGCCTAAGACCATCCTGCATATCAGATATTTACATGACGATTCATAACAGCAGCAACATTACAGTTATGGAGTAGCAACGAAAATAATTGTATGGTTGGGGGTCACAACATGAGGAACTGTATTTAAAGGGCCAGAAGGTTGAGAACCACTGTTCTAGCCTGAGTCCTCACAAGCGTTGTGATTGGGTTCCCCAGCCACAGAAGAACAGAGCAACTCAGAGAGGGAAGACAGGCAGGCATGGCCAGACACGGCCACTAGCAGTTAAACCAGTGAGGGGGGGAGGCAAGGATGTTTGAAAAAGGCCAACCAAGGCATTAATGCCACCTTCTGAGGTCATTGACCCTAAAAAGAAAAGTCTCACTTATCTTTTATATTTTACATTCTTTTTTATAGTACTAACAACAATGCTCATTGAAATGATTACTATGTGCCCGGTTCTGTTCTAAGTGTTTTAATACAGTTAATTTATGTAATCCTCACCACTGCTTTATGACATAGGGACTATCCCCAGAGACTCAGAGAAGTGAAGTCTCTTGCTCAGCGTCACACAGCGAGCATGTGGTGGAGCTGGGATTCAAACCCAGGCATCCTGGCTCCAGGGCCTGTGCCCTTAATCGATACCACATCTTAGGCGAATTTCCAACATTTAAACAATGCAGTGCCAACATCTGCAGCTAGTGAGTTTTTCAGTTGTCTGGAAAATTCACTCATCCACTACGTGGAAAATGCACCGGCTCTTCAACACTCCTGGGTAAATCAATGACCACATTGAATTAAAACTGGAACCCAGGCCTCCTAATGTCATGTCTACAGTGTGTTTCCTGTGCCACATGGCTCATCAGGAAGGCCACAGAGAGGCAGCTAACCTGGGCAGGTCCCAGTAACCCCCGAGTAACCAGAAATATCCCACTGTCAGACCTGGCAATGGAAGTGAAACACGTGGACCAAAACCGCCTGCAAGCCTGGCCTGTGTGGCTCAGTGGTTGAGTGTCGACCTATGAACCAGGAGGTCACGGTTTGATTCCCGGTCAGAGCACATGCCCAGGTTGCGGGCTCGATCCCCAGTGTGGGGTGTGCAGGAGGCAGCCCATCAATGAGTCTCTCCATCATTGATGTTTCTTTCTCTTTCTCTCTCTCTCCCTCTTCCTCTCTGAAATCAATATATTTCAGATGGCTGTGCAAGATGGCTGTGCTTTCCTGCGAGGCACTGTCATCTGCCCAGGGGCCCGACAGGCATTGAGGAGTTGATGTGAAGGCTGCTGTGCTCCAGAGGCGTTTTCTGTCTCACCTGTGTTTATATGCTGTGGTGGCAGAGTCCCAGCTTCAAGTTTCAGAAGTGAGCCTTGTTTCAGGTTACGACAGGGCCAGGGTGTGGGTGCCGTTTGGCACCTGTCACTCAGGCTCGGGGACGGGCTGGACTTCACTCCGACTCAGTGGCTGCACTTTGTAGGGGGACCCAGACACCCCTCGCTTTGCTTGCTTGTTGTCATGCCCGTAGGTGCGGCCTCCTGTCCACCTGCCGGGGTAACACAGGGTTCACAGGGAAGCTTCTGATTGAGAAAGGCAGCATTCCCCAGGGAGGCCAGGAGCGCCTTTTCTCACGGGCCCGGGGTCTCACCGCCTTGGGCTGCTCAGCAAGGCATCCGAGGCGGTGGCTCTGCCCAAACCAGGCCTCGCCCCAGCTCTGCAGGCAGGAGTCTGAGGCCAGGAGCCAGCACGCGGCCCTGTGAGGCCCCTCTTCCTGGTCGCAGACAGCCGCCTTCTCATATCCCCACATGGCAGACAGCATTTCTCTCTTGTTTCTTTTTAAAAAGCTTTTTATGTTATTGGTGACAGTATTACAGATGTCCTTCATTTTCTCTCTTTTTACCTCCCGCCCCACCCCAGCCTCACCCAAGCCTTCCCCACACTATACCCTGTGTCCAGGGGTTATGCATATGTGCATATATGTTCTTTGGTTAATCTCTTCCTGTTCCTTTCCCCAAACCTTCCCCCAATATCTTATTCTGTTCCATACATCCATACCGCTGGACCTATTTTGTTCATCTGTTTATTTTGTTACTTAGATTCCACATCCGGGTGAGATCATGTCTTTCTCTGACTGGCTTATTTCGCTTAGCATGATGCTCTCCAGGTCCCTCCATGCTGTCTCAAAGGGCAAGAGATCCTTCTTTTTTACTGCTGCATAGTATTCCATGGCGTAAATGTGCCACAACTTTTTTATCCACTCACCTACTGATAGGCACTTGGGCTGTTTCCAGATCTTAGCTATGGTGAATTGTGCTGCTATGAACATAGGGGTGCATATATCCTTTCTGATTGGTGTTTCTGATTTCTTGGGATATATTCCTAGAAGTGGGATCAGTGGGCCAAACGGCAGTTCCATTTTTAATTTTTTTGAGGAAACGCCATACTGTCTTCCACAGTGGCTGCACCAGTCTGCATTCCCACCAGCAGTGCACAAGGGTTTCTTGTTCTCCACCTCCTCGCCAGTCTCTTGCTTCTTTTTATGGGGCACTAATCCCACCATGAGGGCTGCACCCTCATGACCTAGTTATTTTTCAGAGACCCCACCTCTGAACATCATGGCACTGGACGTTAGGGCTTCAATAGATGAATTTTGAGGGTAGACAAGCATTCATCCCACAGCAGCTGGAATGTTAATTCATTATATATTTCCCCTCAGTGTTATTCTCATGATTGCTGTAAGCGGTGAGTCACATGCAACATATCACACAGAGGGGCTTTAAGGTAATAATTTTCCTTCTTTTTTTTAAGAAGATAAGTATGTCAAAATGAAACAGAAAAATGCTCAAAACATTTGCTGACCTCTTAGCAAAATCAAATTCCTGATAATTTGTTAGTCATATCACATTGTTTTGAGCCAATCCCACGCAATACCCCCTCTGCATACTTGCCTGCCTGGGGAGCTCCTATTCATCTTGCAAATCCCAGTTTCTAGATGACCATCTCTGAGCTATTTTTGAACATTGAACATATCTCTAGATGGAATATATACCATGGACTAGTAATTATTTGTTGCATATCCACTGCCTTTGTTAGGGTGTGAGTTTTGAGAGGGTGGGGTTCATGACTTATGTATTGCCATAACCTTGGACATAGAAGGTGTGATGTGCAGAATTCTAAGATGGCCCCCAAGATTCATCCCCCCCACCCCCAACATACACACCTTATATAATTCCTGGTGTTTCAGGATTCTTAGGCCATATTCCCAAAAGTGGGATCACTGGGTCAAACGGCAGTTCTCTTTTTAATCTCAGGCCCCTGAGATTCCTACCTCCCCACTACCCCGCATACACACCTTGCATCCTCCCTTCTTCTAGGGTGTGGGTGGGATCTGTGAATGCCATGGACGTCACTCCCCGGAAAGGCTCTATTCTGTGGCCGAGGTAAGGGGTTTTACAGATGTAATCAAGGTCTCGAATCAGTGGACTGTGAGTCCATCAAAAGGTAGCATGTGCCGAGGAGGCCTGCCTTAGCCAGGGGCAGACCTTGAATGAGGACGGAACCCGGACTCCAGACCGTAGGAGCTGTGGGATAGAAATGAATGTGGTTGGAAGCCATATTGTGGGGATGTTGTTCGAAGCCATTGCAGTTGTGGTGCTTGGTCACGCAACAATGGAAACGAACACAGCAGACCTTTCTGAAATGTTTGTTGAATTTAATTGAATCAGGAAAATTGAATATTTAAAATGAATCTTCACTAAAGGTTTGGCCAATGTTGCGAACGTAGACATCTTAAAGATTCGCTCTCTCCCCTGAGTCCTCTTCCCATTCAGTCAACTTTCAGCACTTACAGGGTTTTCATAAATACCAGCTCCTGATTGTCTGGAAATAGGAAGCGCCATCTCTCCAGCCATCGCTCCGCATTCATGGGAGATAAAATGGATAAAAATTGCTGTTGAAACGAGACCACCATCATTTTCCAGGCTGCTCACTGCGTACAGAGCTCAGGATGATTAGAAAATGTAAAACACATGTGAACAGCTTGCCCCCTTTAGTTAAATCACATTTACATAGACCAGTTTTCCCAAAGGACATAAGTTAGCTGAACTTCGGCAATTAAAAAAAAACAAACCCAAACCCAAAGCACAAAACTAGGACCTTTTGCTGAAGCCACAAAACATGGATGAGCTAAACCATATCAGATGTAATGGTTTGTTTTGAGAAGTGCTTGGTCTGTTGTCTACATGTGTGCGTGGTTCTTAAAGGCAGACAGAAGGTCTTTAGCTGCTGAGATAGAAACCCAGTACCCTGGGTTTAGTTCCACTGAGGAAGTAGATACCGTCGGGATCTCTGAGGAGCCGGGTCAGGGACATGCTGCTGGCTCTCCGTTATGTTCCTCAGCCACCTCAGCGGCTGTGGCCACAGAGGGACTGTGGATGGGGCTGAAAACAGCATTGGACCCAAGCTTGGCCTTGGTGTTCTACCCGGGCAAGTTTCCAGGACCTCGAAATACCGCCTGGGGCCCTGGCTGGTTTGGCTGGGTGGATAGAGCGTCGGCCTGCGGACTGAAGGGTCCCGGGTTCGATGCCGGTCAAGGGGCACATGCCCCTCCCCCCGGGTTGCAGGCTTGACCCCCAGTGGGGAGTGTGCAGCAGGCAGCCAATCAATGGTTCGCTCTCATCATTGATGTTTCTATCTCTCTCTCCCTCTCCCTTCCTCTCTGAAATCAATACATTTTTTTTTTTTAAAAAAGAAAGAAATACCACCTCTGGGCACCCTCCTTGTTGTCTGCCACGTGGGGAGTAAGAACAGCCTCTTTGGTCCGGGGCCTCTTCCCTCCCACCGCCAACATTTTCAATTCCATTCGCCCTTGGCTTCCTGTTTCTAAGAAAAGAGGCCGGAGGGGCCTATGGAAGGCCTCACAGACAGCCTTGGAGGCTTCTGCGCAGCACACGGCTCTTAGCAAACACCCGCGTGTGAGTTAAGTGTAAACGGGGCACAGACAGATGGATTACATTTTTGGGGAAATACACATGGGCTTGCGATGTGAAGCAGGGCCGTGGGGGCGGGGCAGGGTGGGGCGGAGAAGGGAAGGGCTGGAAAAATGTGGTTGGGGTCTGGCCAATTGCAACATGTTAGAAACAAAGAATGGGAGATGTTGTGCCCAACCTAGAGCACGGCTGGGTTCACCCTTCCCTTCTAGTTACGTGCCATTTCCAGACTCGCACACGTGCCCGTGCTGGTTTGGGTGTTGGGCAGGTTTTTAAAAACGCAGTTATTTTGAAAGATCCGGGCATGTGATCGGTGCTGCCTCTGAATGTGAAGGGGGAGAGTCGGGCGTTGAGAAGCACCTCTCTGCCCCTAGGCCAAAGTGCTCCTCAGCCCCTCTAGGTATATTCATTCCCTTTGTGGAGGGCCCAAATCCAGGCAGTGCTGGTAAGATGTGTTGGCCTGAGACACGCCCTGGGCCTCAGTCTCCCCGCCTGTAGAATGGGGCAGGACCTACCCCAAGGCGCAGGGGTGGAGCTGTTGTGCGGTGCAGTGTTAGGAGGGTGGACTCGAGCATGTCCCCAGGATGCACATCCCAGCGCTGACACTTGCATGAGCTGGGGCAATGCTTTAGCCAATCTGCCTCAGTTTCCTCATCTGTACCATGGGGAGAGTGTTGGCCTCCACCACATAGGGTTACCTTGATAATTAATTACAAGAGCTACTACATGAAAAGAACTCAGCAAAGTGCCTGGCACATGTAAGTATTTGGCAAATGCTAACAATTGCTATCATTGTTTATCATTTCTCTTGTTCCATGAAGCCTCTGGGCGTTGTAGAAAACAAGGGTAAGGACAAGAGCAGCCTCTTATCTCAACCCTGGGGTCCTCCTCCAGCTTACAGTCCCTTTCTTATTGCTTCAATTTGTAGATTAATTCCCCATTATTTTCATCCCAAATAAAAAGCATCCCATCTAAATTTAGGATCACCTTTTTCTCCATTCAAGAAGGATCCTTTTCTCTCATCTACTTGACAGCCACCTAGCACTCAGAAGCACCTAATTAAACAGCCCAACTAAATCAGACTAGAGTGTGAGGGAATTCTGGGGGCTCAAATGGAAGAAAATCCTGAGGCCAGAGTTGTGTCAGTTAAACGCATTGCTTCTCAGTCCTTCTTACACATTAGGATGAACTGGGGAACATTAAAGAAATGGAGCTTGGCCTTAGTGAATTCTTGATTGAACTTTGTCACCACCATCAGCTACCATCACTACCACCATAATAATCTGGTATCTAAAGGTCTCATTTATCAACAGGAATTATGGTCTTATTTTTTATTCTGTCATGTGAAAATTTTCTCCATCAAAGATGCATTTAGGCCCTGGCCGGTGTTGGTCAATGGTTAGGGCATCAGCCCCCCCGCACCGAAGGGTCTTGGGTTTGATTTCCCATCCAGGGAAGGTGCCTGGGTGTGGGTTTGTTTCTGGTCCCTGGTAAGTTGGGATGCATGCAGGAGGCAACCAGTGGATGTGTATCTCTCACATGGATGTTTCTCTCTCTCTCTTTCTCTCTCCCTCTCTTCCTCTCTCCCTGTCCCTTCCACCCTTCTCCCTCCTTCCATCCCTTTCACTCTCTCTGAAAAGCAATAGAAAAAAATATCCTCAGTTGAGGAATAAAGAGATGCATTTAGAATTTAGCTCAACTATGTTCTTCTCTCCCATTCTGTCTGCCACTGCTCTACCTTACATCACATCCTGGGTGAGTGGCAGGAATGGAAGCGGTTGGTTCTGAGCTCTGTCCTGTGAAGTGCATGGTTTGAGATCCGGTAGTCAGAATTACATTCCCCTCTCCCCTCTTTCCTTTATATACTATGCTACCTGGTTTGGGAGCATTTTCTCCAGCTGCAAGCAATTGAGGCAAATTGTAAACTATTGTAAAACTGTCGTAATCTCTGTAACTAGGACTGGAGGCTGGAAAATGACCGGCTGTCATCAGATTTGAAGACTCCTCTCACTTGTGGTCTCATGCCTGATGTTTCTCAGGTTGTGGCCAAGTAATTCTTTGCACCTCAGTCTTCTTATCTGTAAAGGGAGAAGGTTGTCTTGCATTTCATGGTGTGTTCTTTGAAGTCCTGGGAGTCGACAGAGGCCTCGTTGGGAATTTGGGGGGATGGAGAGCATGGGGTCCAGGCTCCCCTCATCCCTCCCTCGTTTACCTAGCAAAGAGCCACTTACGTCTATCTTATATATTTGGCGTCTGTGATTAGTTGGATTATTGGTCAGCAAATAATCACTCCCTTCCCTCTCCCCTTGGAGCAGTTGTCACGCCCTTGTCCTGCTGACTTTGGGCTTGGTCATATGACTACCTTTGACCAAGGAGAGGATGTGATATAAGTAAAGGCTTAAAAAAAAAAATCCTCACCCAAGGATTTCCCCCCCATTGATTTTTAGGGAATGTGGAAGGGAGCGGGGAGGGAGAAAGTAGAAAGAAACATCGATGTGAGAGAGACACATTGATTGGTTGCCTCCTGCTTGTGCCCCAACTGAGGCCGGGATCAAACTTGCAGCCCAGGCACGTGCCCTTGACCGGGAATCGAACTCATGACCCTCCTGTGTGGGAGCCGACACCCTAACCACTGACCATGCTGGTCAGGGCATAGTTAGAGGCTTTAAATGAACTTGCATGGGTGGGCCTGATTCTTGAGCTTTTCCATTAACCATGAGCACATGCCCACAGGTAGCCATGGGTCTGAGGAGAAGGCGACATCCGTGGAGCAGACCTGCACCCGACCTGCAGCCTGAAGCAGAACTTCCCAGCTGCGCGCCTCCTAGACCAGCTTGTGGCCACCCACACATCTGTGAGCGTGAGAGTAAGTGCCATTCTGTGTTGCTAAGGGCCATTCTATTTGGGGGTGGTTTGTTACACGGCATTGTTGCAGCCGTAGCGAATACAGAAATCAGGTCCTTTGGTGTAAAGAAAAGTTTTCAGGACTGGATTTGCTGATTTTTCAGGTCCCCCATCCAGTGCTAGTATCCCGGGCTTTGTTCTCCGTGTGTGTACAGGAGAGAGAGAGAGAAAAAGGGTATTGGAAACATGAAAAATCTTGTGGAAAGAAAGAAAAGATCAGAGAAACGCTAAGATTTGCTCTTCAAGGGAAGAGGGGGTTGCGAGGGAGCAGGGAGCAGAGATGGGCGAGTGCATCGTTAAAGTGTTTTATTTCTTCTTTGAATCCTCAAGTACACAAGTTTCCCGCTGGCATTATTTCCACACTGTTACATTATCTTGCGCATTGTTTGTGTTCCATTTGCACAACCTCTGAAATTCCAGGAAGAAGGTGAAAGAATAACATTGCACGTAGCCCTGGGTTGTGCTGTGTTTATTTCATGATGGACCATTCACTCGCCTTAACCTCCAACTGACCTTTCTGGTTCCAGACAAGACAGCAGAGCTTTGCTATCAGATTCAACATCACACTCCTAAAGAACAGAAATAGCTTACTTCCCGGGCCAGAGGTGTTCCCCATTTACACTATTTGTGTCCATGGTCTCAAAGAGGTTCCAGGGAGGTAATTTCTAGGAATTCCTAGAGTACTTGACCGCTAAAGTGCATGCAGGGATACCCTGGGGTCTTAAACAATTGGCACCTGCCCCCAGCTCTGGGTGTATTCGCTGCAGGATTGGGGGGAGAGGAAGGAGGGGGAGGAAGGGCCTAGGCTATTTTCAAGGTTGTTTCACTCCATACGTTTGCAACAGGGTTTAATTTGATTCTTAAAGTTTTGAGAACATCTCAAATGTAAACAGAAAACCATTGTCCAAAGCCAAGAAGGGATATTTGGATGTCTTCTGTTTTGATGAATAATGGAAGGGTTGCCGTGTCATGCTTGAAGGCAGGCAGCCTCTTCGAAGATGAAGAGCATTTTGGATCAGCTCATGGAAGGGTGGTTCTGTTTCCCAGAAAGAGCGTCTTCGTGGTGTCTGTGAGGCCAGCGAGAGGCAGGCTGGGCTTTGTCTGTGGCCGGGGCTGGGTTTGAGGCCATCTCTGCCATCAGCCTGTGCTCAGGTTGGGTCCTACTCTGATGGCCATCTGCATTCAGGTATCAAGTGTTTTGTCTGCTTGTTTGTACTGGATTGAATGCCTTTGAGGACAGCAGAGGCTGCTTAATATTTTAGAGCCAGAACTCGGCACTGCCTGTGCAGAGAGAATTCTACTGCCATGCTCTTGGGGACCTGAGTCAATGACCCACAATGCCACGTGGGGAGAAGAGGCTTCTGGGAGATGATTTAATTTAGCTTGGCGTATGAGCATCTAGCAAACAGGTAGGTGCCAATGGTGGTCATTATTGAGAACTAGGAGGTTTTATCATAAAAGCCCTTTTCTGGTAACCTCTAAAAAAATTAAAAGAATGTATACCTACCCAATGGATAGAAAGGGAAGATGAGATTTAGAAAAAAACATGATTCCAACCCTCTTACAATCATAATCAATCTAGATACAGGCAAGAAAAAAGAGAAAAGGAACACAACATTTGGATAAATAGTAAGGTGAGGTCTTTATATCCAAATGAGTCAATTATTACATTAAATGTTAATGAACTAAATATTACAGTTGGAAGGTGAAGGTTGTCAGACTGAATAGAAAGCAAAACTCAAGTAATGAGTGGCATACATTAAAGTAAGCTTACAGGAGCCCTTCATCTGTGTCCATTAATGGCCACAGCCCTCGGGGAGAGCAACGTGGAGGTGTCTACCATCAGTCCTCAACTTGTTATGCTGTTTGATCTCAGAAGTCACGGTAACGGTTCAGACCTCACAGTCTGGAGTAGGATAGACCTTGGTTCAAGTCCCATCTCTGCCCTGTATAAGCTGAGTGACCTTGGACCAAAAACAGTCCTTCACATTTTCATCTGTAAAATGAGGATAGTTAGTACTTTCCTTAGAGGGATGTTGTGAGGAGTCACTGATATTTTGGGTGTCAAGTGCTTAGCCCAGAGCCTAGCACATGGGACCTGCTCAATAATTACATTAGCTCCATGTTTGCTAATATTATGCCGGCTGCTGTCACTGTTTTTTATTAACTGTTTATTAAAAACTGATTTTTTATTAAAACTGCTACTGCTGCAGTTTTTATTAGGGAAATACTACCAGGGAAATAATTAAGCTAAAGAAAAATGTTATATGAATAACAATGTTTATTGCACCCTGTCTACAGCAATAAAACGCCAGAAACGATCCAAATGTCTTATTCTATAATCCATTCAACAAATATTTATTGGGATTCTATTAGGTGCCAGGCATGGTTTCCCACCGTTTGGGATGCATCAGTGAACAAGACAGAGATTGCTGCTTTTGCGATTCGGTGCGTGTGGCTAACCTGTGGGGCAGAAGCTCAGTGGAACGTTTCACAGCTATTCACACAGTAGCAATGAAGACAGGGAAAGGTGGCTTATCGTGTGAGATCCGAAAGCAGCAAGAAGAAAACATAGGTGCGTTAAAACATGTGTGGGTGGACAGAGACGAGAAAAGGGAGCCTTTGAAAATGAAAATGGTTGTAAGAGGAATGTGATCATTTTTTTTTTTTTTTTGCTATTTAATAATGTATGAAGTGGTTTTACAATATTATGGAGAAGATGTAATCGAGAAATGCGAATTGGCACAAGGAAAGGAGTCTTCTGGTTTAGGAATCAAAGTGAGGCCTGTAGGCAGGAGAGGAAATTGCCTATGTAACGGGGAAGGGAAAATTGCTGTTTCACAATAGAAATGACTGTTGCTGTTTCCCAGGGCGCTGGGAGCAGTGCGTCCCCTGCCAGGGAAGGCGGTCCTTTGCTAGGAGACAGTATTAGGCAGATGAGGAGAAGAGGTCCTGGAGCCCCGGGAGGGGGAGTGCAGACGTACACGAGTCTGTAAGACAAAGTAACAGACTTTTCCATTTTCCTTGGCAGCTTGGGGGCGGAGGGAGAAGCAGGGATTTGAAGCCGGGCTGGGAGCAGCTGAGCAAGGGAACCCCCAGCTCCGGAGGGCAGGAGAGGCGGGCGCACACAGCCGCTTTAGGGACACTGGTGACTACTGCTAAAGTCTGAGCTATTTTTCTCTTCTGTTTTCCCCAAATTTCTGTAAAAATACGATTATACACAACAGTGATTCTCCATCCATTTGGGAAATGAACTGGGGGAGGGAAGTGCAGACAGATGTACAGACATAAAGGCAGGGGGCAAGGTGGTGAGAGCAGACCAAGGAGACCCCGGCGAGGAGAAGTCACATGGGAGGTGGCAGGAGACGCTCTGAAATCTGGAGGAAGTCTCTGTGCCCCGGGTGGCCGGGGCTCAGGCTATTTCATTGGATAGTCAGCGAAGGCTGGTGCCTTAGGACGCACAGAGTTCACATACACGGGGTCCCCTGAGGGTCCTGGCCAGAGGTCCCTTGTCCTTATTCCCCTTCCTGGGAACGTCAGTTGTTTCATTGCCGCCATTAGCAGCACCATCTTTGGCAAATGGACCCCACTCTCGCTAGGAGTCCTGCTGTTTTATTTACTTTATTAAAAATTAAAAAAAATCTGTTTATTGAAAGGAGAAGGAGAGTGAGATAGAAACATCAACGATGAAAGCGAATCATTAATCTGCTGCCTCCTGCACATCCCACATTGGAGATTGAGCCCGCAACCCGGGCCTGTGCCCTGACCGGGAACTGAACTGCGACCTCCTGGTTCATACGTTGACACTCAACCACTGAGCCACGCCGGGTGGACGTCCTGCTGTTGTAGGAGCGGTGGGGCCTGGAGAAGTCCTCCCTTTCCATGAGGGCCCCAGAGGCAGCGGGATTGGTGGGTCAGTTAGCCACTCAGGCTGGAGGCTGGGCAGACTTTGATGGGTGGTGAGGTGACGAGGGGGAGCACTAGGCAGACATGAAGCACTAGGCGGTGATTCCGGGGCGTTCAGGCCGGTGGTGGTGGTGGTAGTGGGGGTGATAACAAGTCTCCTAGGAAAACTGGGAAATAGTCTTGAGACTCTGATTCCTGTTCCCAGGGGACCTTGTGACAATGATGCACAACATAAAGGCTTCTAGACTAGCAACCCCGTGTGGACTTGGTGCACCAAGGGGGGGATGGGTGGGGGCTGTCTGCCCGGGTGCAGGCCATGGAGGTAGGAGGAGGAGAGTGCATTGGCTGTAGACAACTTAGAAGCAGAATAAAACAAACTGCTTTTTATTATCATCACTAGGGGCCCAGTGCACGAATTCGTGCAACTTGAAAGGAACTGTGGGCCGCGAGGAAAGGAACTTGGCCCATCCTCCATGCCCCCACCCGGCCCCTCCTGCCGCAGCCCCTGGTCCCCTGTCTGCTGGCAGCCCTGCTCCTGCTGCTGCTCCCACGTGCTGATGGCGCCGGCCCTGCTCCCACCTGCTGCTGGCACAGAGCGATTGAGGCTAGCACTACCAGTGGGTGTGACTAGTGGCTGCTGCCCTAATCATCCCTCAGGAGTAGTGGGAGGTGAAGAAGCCCTCAGGGGCAATTGGGACCAGCAGCCACTGCTTGCACCCACTGACAGCCCTGAGCAATTGAGATGGGTGCTGGGCGCCAGCAGTGGGTGTGAGTGGTGGCTGCTGGCCCTGATTGCCCCTCAGGAGCAGGGGGAGGTGGAGAAGCCCTGAGGGGAGATTGGGGTGGCAGCCGCCGCTCACACCCGCTAATAGCTCTGAGCAATCATGGCTGGCACTGGCAGCGAGCGCGAGTGGGGCTGGCACTGGCAGCAGGTGCAAGCACCCGGCAGGACTGTGGCATGTGTAGCAAAGAATTTTCAGTAACCACCAGATGCTTGCCCCAGTGACAGCGACCAGCGCCCCACCTTGGTCTGGCGCCCCCGTTCACCTGTTCCATCATCCCGCCGTGGCCAATGCCCTCCATGTCCCATGCTCTGCCACCTGCTCCTGATGCCCAGAGTGTTCCGCGTGCGCCCTCTGGTGGTCAGTGCACTCCATAGCGAACAGTTGTTCAATTGTTCCACTGTTCGGTCTATTTGCATATTAGGGTTTTATATATATAGATGTGCCACCAATTCTAAGCACTGTGGTGATAAAACCCCTCCCTGCAGGGCCAGACGATTCAGGTCATCCCTGCCCGCTTCACCTCCACTGCTGTGGGGTGGAGAACAGTCCAGGGGGAGCGAGAGGGGTGCATGCAGGACAGAAACCACATTCCTCAATCTGGCAAATCAGAGACTTCTCAGGACTGAACTTGAAAAGCATGAGCCTGGCCAAGGGCGGGATGAGAAAGCCCTGGGAAGATGGCAGCTGAGCAGAGGTAAAGCAAACTTCAGTGCCAATGGTGGCAGTTTGGTGAACACCTGCTCAATCCCCAGCAGGCTCTCAAGGTTGATGTCTTTTCAGAGAAAAGACAAGACGGAGTCTCAGCGGAGGCAGGGAGCGAGGGCTGGCACCTCTTTTGTGAAAGATCCCAGGCCCACCCTAGCCGGTTTGGCTCAGTGGATAGAGTGTCGGCCTGTGGACTGTAAGGTCCCAGGTTTGATTCCAGCCAAGGGCACATGCCCGGGTTGTGGGCTCGATCCCCAGTGGGGGGTGTGCAGGAGGCAGCCGATCGATGACTCTCTCTCATCATTGATGTTTCTATCTCTCTCTCTCTCTCTCCCTTCTGCTCTGAAATCAATTAAAAAAAAAAGAGATTCCAGCCCCAGCACGATTTTCAGGTAATATTCTAGGAAAAGCTGGAAAGGGTACAGTTTGCCATCTATAGGCCCTGGACACTGCACAGGGGTGGGAGGCATGGACAGTGCCTGGATCAACCCCCAGGTTGGGAGGTTGCATAACGAGGCAGAACATATATCAGCTTTGAGAGTCAGAGTGGACGAAAACATGGCCCTCTCGGTGATAAGCTGTATGACCTCGGGCCAGTTTTTAATTTAGAAGTGCTCATCTCAGAACTGGGTTTGCTCACCAACGTGCCGTGCAAAGTCTCGGGGCTGAGGGCCTGATGGGGTTGTTCTTTGTGCCTGGAAGGTCCCGTAGAGGATCCTAGAGAGGCGAGCAGGAGCCAGGCTGTGGGGTCATTGCAAACCCTTTACACAACCATTTGCCAGGGTTCTTTTGTACACAGAGCAGCTTGACTTTCCCCGAGGGCCTCACACACAGGGCCACCCCGTGCTCCCAGGGGGAAGGGCCACCTTGTGTGTGGATTTACACTCTCAGGTGGTGCGGTGGGAGGGCAGGGAGAAAGGCTGGCTGAGGGCGGTCTCATTTGCAAACCTGTCACCACAAATGGCGTCGCCCCTGCCGAAGGCTGAGAGACCGGGGTGGGTTGAGGGGTGAGGCTTGCAGCCCAGGCTCTATCTAAGGGAGGGAGGTTGCAGAGGGTGGGGTCATGATCAGGAGAGTTATGTTTAAGAGTCAGGGTCAGACAGAAGGCAGATGGGAGTCACCTGAGCTCACTGGGTTTAAAGGCCACTGCGAGAGGCCAGTGGTTGGCTCAGTGGGGCACTTATTCATGCATCAGAGCCCGCTGACTGCCTTCCACGCTGGTTCATAAGACTGGAGGGGGCCCCTCCCCAACTGGCTCATAGTCCTGGCGCCCAGGTCAGAGTTGTGGAAGTCTCTGCCCTTCTGTGGGTGACAGGGACCCGAGGTATTGCTCAGTGTCCACAGTCTTCTAGGCCCATGAAAGTGAGTGACGCACTCCAACGTCGCCCTTCCTGTCCTCTGGGTGCTTATCACCCACTGTTCTGCTGACCGGTCAAATCAAGGTGACCTCGCCTCTTTCCCCTCCCCCATCGATTTCTGGGCCCATTTTTTATAAAAATGATACAATCCTAAGGCCCTGGGGTTTCAAATAGCTCTCTGTAAATTAGAACTCAATAAATATTTCATTGTTAAACCCAAAATAGCACCCTGGCGCCTCCCCAGTATTAGAGGGATTGGAAAGTCTCCCCGGTGGAGAGTGGTGGGAAAACGGAGCCCAGCAATTGAAGACACATGTGGACGCGGCGGCTTCGCCCTCCTGGCTGTCAGAGAGGCAGGCGCTAACGTGTTCGAGGACGGCCTGCCAATACCAGCACTTCGTCCAAACAAATGGCGAGGCCTGGGGGCGGCGGCTCAACATATGGCTATGTTATGGCTACATCTGAATAAGCATGTTAATAAATCGGGACTCGGTCGTAGGCATTGTCTCAATCAGTTCAATGACCCTCTCTGACTCAAATTCAGGTATCAGGACTGGAAAGGGCAGAAGCTGGTCCCTTCAGTGAAAGATCAAGTCGGTGAACTAGAAACATCCTTCTGAGAAGCTAAAAGCCTTTTCATTTAGACATGGCCGTTGGAGGCATTAATAAAGATAGAATTCCCCAGCCCTGGCCAGTGTGCTCAGTGGATAGAGCATTGGCCTGCAGACCAAAGGGTCTCAGGCTCGATTTTGGTCAAGAGCATGTACCTTGGTTGCAGGCTCCTCCCCAGCCCGGGCCCTGGTCGTGGCCTGTGCAGGAGGCAACTGATCGATGTGTTTCTCTCACATTGATGTTTCTCTCTGTCTTTCCCTCTCTCTTCTACTCTCCCTAAAAATCAACAGGATAAAAAATATGCTCAGGTGAAAAAAAAAATAGAACCCCCCAAACCCCAAATTGCTAAGCTTGTCCATAGAAATGGGTTCTCCTTGTACGTATGGATTCGCTCACAGTTGGTTAGCCTTGGCCCTTTATAATGGGCAAAGATGGGCGGAGAAGTGCTGAGCCATAAACCAGAGGGGAGGAGGACTTGGAAAGCACCGGTGTGGGCCTGCTCCCATTGGCTGTTGACCACCCAAGACCCGCTCTCCTGCCCACCCGAGGGTTCTGGGCAGTGTCTCCCCAATCTGGCTCGTTCTGCAGAACTCCGAGGCAAAGCTGGCACTTTGAAACCCCAGTTTTATGAAAGTCTCGGTTACGGATTTCTGGTCTTAATTAGGGGGTTGGAGAAGTGATGTGTGTTTTCTAAGATTAGCTGCTACACCAGCTACTGTAACTGGCGAGGTCGGAACTCTTGCAGAAGCAGCCTGGCAGCTGAAGACAACTGGTTTTCTGTGTTGGGGCACGAAGTCGCCGGCGTGTTTGAGAAAGCCTTTGTAGATACCCTTTTTACTGCCTGGTTTGCGTGCACTGGCTGGGGACTTTGACTTGGAAAGGGAAAAGGTAAGTAAATGATACTGGTGGGCCAGTTAGAGTTTTTAAAGTTTGGAAGTGAATGAGTTCATGACCATTTTGAGAGCTGTGACAGCAGAGGATCTTTTACAAGCAGATGTTTCCTTCCTCCAGCACCTCTTACGGAGTAGCTGGGACGGTCCCTGGGGGTACGGTGGATACTGTGGGAGCCACCCAACATCGTCCCTGCTCCCGTGGGTCTTGCAGTCCGGTCTTTCAGTTGATTTCACCTCTCTTAAATCATTGCTGTACAGTTTTCAGTTTGGGCACTTGTCCCATTTATCTATTATCACAACAATGTGTGTAAAAAGCCACCCAAAATTCAGTGACTAAAAGCCACTGGCATTTATTAAGCCTATGAATCTGCAAGATGGCTGCTGAGGCTGGGCTTGTCTGGACAGTCCTCTGGTCTTGGCTGGGCTCACTGATATGACTGACAGCTGGAGGGTTGGATGTAGGGTGGACTCAGCTGGGAGGGTCTTCTGGTCTCAGCTCAGCTCATCTCACATACATTTCTCCCCGTTGATTGGCTGTTGGCTGGGACAGTTTCAGTCATTGGGTCACGTGTTTCTCATCCTCCAATGTGCTTGTCTGGGTGTGTACTTTAAGCACTCGCAGGTGAGAAAAAACAAACGTGGAAATATTCAAATTATTTTTTTCTTCTTCAAAATTTTATTATTTCCCCCCTTTCTATTGAATTTATTGGGGTGACACTGGTTAACAAGACTATACAGGTCTCAGGTGCACAGTTCTGTAACACATCAGAGGCACAGGGTATCGTGTGCTCACCATACTGTCTCCAGGGCTTATTGTTAAGCCGTGGCTTCTGTCAGGCCTTCCTGGTCGAAGCAAGTCATACGCTGAGAATGATGGGGTGGGGAAATAGGTGCCACCAGTCCCATGGCAAAGGCTGAGGATACAGAGGGTTGAAGGGTTGGAGCCATCATGTGCTCAGTCCCTCATGGTGCTTGCTGAGGGGGTCAGCCTGGTCTTTTTATTAGGAGGAAAGACAATGACATGTGTCTTTGGTGATTCAAATATGTTCTCCTTTCCGTTGAAGACTAAACACTATTACCCTCAATAGAAAAATAAATTGGTCAGTAAATACTTTTTGATTTAATACTTTTTATTTATTTATTTATTTTTAAAAAATATAGCTTATTGATTTTTTACAGAGAGGAAGGGAAAGGGATAGAGTTAGAAACATTGATGAGAGAGAAACATTGATCAGCTGCTTCCTACACACCCCCTACTGGGGATGTGCCCGCAACCAAGGTACGTGCCTTTGACTGGGATCAAACCTGGGACCCTTCAGTCCGCAGGCTGACCCTCTATTCACTGAGCCAAATCAGTCACGGCTTGAATACTTTTTAATGAAGAAAAAAGGTTCATGTAGGGGGAAAAGGCGGCTTTAGGAAGTTTGGAATAGGGAGTAGACTAGCCATGAAAGATAATTTGTCCTGGAGTGGGATGGGGAGAGGGATAAAGGTAGAAAGTTAGGCTGAAAATCAATGATGAAGGACCTTGAGTTGCAAGCAGAGGAATTTGGGCCTTTGCTTTTCGTATGAGTCATAGGGGAATATTAAAATAATCTGAAAACAAGGCATGTAAACGGAAAGTGACGTTGGAGTTAAATGGAAGACTCTTTGTCTAACAGCTTCTTTTCTGCTTTTATTGAAACAGCAGTGTCAGTGGGTGGAAGTGCTGTAGTGGGGGGCTCAGCAGCTTAGAACAGTTTTCAAGAGGCAAAACCCCCAGCGCAATCCTCTGGTGGGTCCGTCCAATGGCTTTGCTCTTTGCTGTAACTCCCTGCGCACCTAATATATAGCTTCCCGCAAATGCACTTTTTTTTTTTTTAAACAAGGAGACCAGGTGAGTAAGCACGGGTAACATAAACTGGCAGTCATCTCTTAAGCAGGAGAAACATGTTTAAGTGCATATTTTACCACCTGCAGCAGGAAGGTAGCTCTACCTCTGTCTATAGATCTGTCTGTACTTAGCAAGTGAGGCTGTGCCTGAATGCTCACTAGTATGTGTGTATTTTATACAAGTTACTTCTCAGGTCTGAGTTCATGCTCAGCCAAACCTTTCTGGATTTGATATTTGACATCAGGACAAAACATCTTTTTTTTTTTTCCAACCTGAAGCAACAAAACCCACCAGAATGGAGCTGTGGTTCTCCACCTGGAGGCACATTAGAACCATCCAGGGACTTAAAAACAATCCCAGTGCCTAGAAGCTCTGAGGTTAGGGCCCAGGCATCGGGATTTTAAAAAAACTCCCACGTGATTCCAATGTACCAGCAAGATTAGGAGCCACCGCAATGGACTGCGGACGTCGCCGTGAGGGCGCTTCCTCTGCTGGGCGGTCAGCTTTTCCAGTGTGAGGCCATACAAAGCAACGCAAATTCCCGCCGCTGGGTTCTGCATTGTCCCGCCTTGGTTCCTGCTGCCCACCCACTGCCAGTCCTGCCGGCCTCCGCTCAGTGCCCACGCGTGAAGCCATGGTGCCCAGCAATGCCTGTTCTCCTGGAGGCCGCACATTTCCCACCTGTCTCCGATCACCTGGAATATTTGAGAGGATGTTTCCCACAGAAAAGGGCACTTGCCTCCATAACCACAATACAGCCATAAAAAACAGAAAATTAACGTTGATATCTTGCTATCATCTCATCCTCACCCCTCTCTCAAGTGTGGCTCATTGTCCTCCGGTTCTGATAGCGAAAGGAGGTGGTTCGGAATCAAGTGCTGCTTTTAATTGTCTTGTCTCCTTGGCCTGGGAGCATAATTTGATTTTTATCACCGTGACACTTTGAAGTTTCAAAGCAAATTATTCTGTAGCAAATTTCTCCATGAGGCTTGTCTGATGTTTCCTCGCGTTGTTGAGATCATGCATTTTGGGCAGGAATACCACGGCAGCGAGGTTATACTCTCTTTGTTGCATCCTATCAAGTGGCCCAGATGTCTCCTCATGCTATGACTGGTGTTGTTACCTTTGATCACTTGATTAAGTTGGTGTCTTCTAGACTTTCCCACTGTAAAGTTACTCTTTTCCCCGTGTAACTGATCCGTATTTTGTGGGGAGGTATTTTGAAACTGTATACGCATCTCATTCCTTATCAACATTCCATTGATTCATCTATTCATTTACATCTCTGCAGACTCATGGTTTTCCGTTATTTTGCACTAATTTCAATTCTCCTTCTTTATTTTGATGCTGTAGTTTGGCCTGTGAGATCTCCTCCCAGCTGGCTCCGGTATTCCTTTCACTTGAATCCTGTCTTTTGTTGAGTGCTTCCTGGCTGTCTGGCCCGATGAGATTCTCTGGGCTCATCTGTACATTCTGTGCCCCAGCCCTGTGTCAGCCTTCTCTCCATGGAGCCCTGCTCTCTTTAGTACGAAGTAGCATTTGGAAGCCAAGATCTGAGTGCTGGGTGTGGTCATTGTGACTAGGGGGTTGCTGCTCCCAGGCCTGCTCAACGGCCAGAGCTGGTATGTGAGTGTGTGTGTGTGTGTGTGTGTGTGTGTGTATGTATACCTTTCTCTATCTATTGAAAAATCTTGAGTTCGCACAGATCTCTCCAGTTGTAATCCAACACCAGGGCTCATTTTAACTCCCTTCCCTCTGTATGTATAAGTCTCTTTTCCAGCAGCAAGAAACCTTTTATTATTAATACTAGAGGCCCGGTGCACAAAAATTTGTGCACTCGGGGGGGGGGGGGAGGGGGGGTCCCTCAGCCTGGCCTGTGCCCTCTAGCAGTCTGGGACCCCTTGGGAGATAACGACCTGCTGGCTTAGGCCTGCTCCCGGGTGGCAGAGGGCAGGCCCAATCCCTAGGTGCAGCCCCTGGTCGGGCTCAGAGCAGGGCCGATTGGGGAGTTGGGGCACTGCCCCCTGTCATGCACAGAGCAGGGCAATTGGGGAGTTGGGGTGCCGCCCCCTGTCATGCACAGAGCAGGGCTGATTGGGGAGTTGGGGCGCCGCCCCCTGTCACACTCAAGGCAGGGTGGATGGGGAGGTTGTGGAGCAACCCCCTGTCACACACAGAGCAGGGCCCATCAGGGGGGTTGGGGCTCTGTACCCTGTCACGCACAGAGCAGGGCCCATCAGGGGGTTGGGGTGCTGCCCTCTATCACCCACAGAGCAGGGCGGATCAGGGGGTTGGGGCGCCGCCACTCTCACACTCAGGGCAGGGCCGAGGGGGAGGTTATGGCTCTACCCCGTCACACACAGAGCAGGGCCTGTGGGGGGGGGGTGGTTGGGGAGCTCCCCCCTATCAGGCACAGAGCAGGGTGGATAGGGAGGTTGTGGCCCCGCCCCCTGTCACACACAGAGCCGCAGGGCGATCAGGGGGTTTGGGCGCTGCCCCCTGTCACGCTGATCCCAGTGCCGGGAGGCCTCACAGCTCCACTGATCCCGGTGCCGGGAGGCATATTACCCTTTTACTATATAGGGTAGAGGCCTGGTGCATGGGTGGGGCCGGCTGGTTTGCCCTGAAGGGTGTCCTGGACCAGGGTGGGGGTCCCCACTGGGGTGCCTGGCCAGTCTGGGTGAGGGGCTGAGGGCTGTTTTCAGGCTGGGAGTGACTGAAGTTCCCAACCGCTCCTTTTTTTCTTTTTTATTCTGGGCCAGCTTTAGCTTGAGGCTTGGCTCCAGCTCTTAGGCCTCCGGCTGAAAGTAGGTTTCTGGCCTTTGCTTACAATGTTGCGAATCTGCTGGCTGAAGTTGGGCGTATTTGTTACAGAGTTTCTTAAACTGCCGGCTCAGAGGCAGCGGCAGGCGGGGAACGTTGGTTTCCTCCGTCACTGAGGCAACCAAGCCTCATGTTAGTTTCAAGCTGCCTGGCTGCCGGACGCCATCTTGGCTGACAGTTAATTTGCATATCTCGCTGATTAGCCAATGAAAAGGGTATCGGTCGTACGCCAATTACCATGTTTCTCTTTTATTAGATAGGATATTTATTGATTTGGTTATATTTGGCTAGGATTTGATATATATCCTGGTATATATAACCAATCTTCCTCATCCACTGACATCCCTCCCTGGCCGTCAGGCAGGGATGCCACTCTGTATAAACTCTGGTATCTGACCCGGAATCACTGTGGCTTCCTCCACCATCACCATGGGACTGCCTGGCTCTGCCTTGACTAATGCTTTAGGACTGAATGGTGGAAGGGATCGGGTCTCAAGGGGCCCCTGAACCAGTTTTGGGTCACCGAGTCTCACACAGATTCTCTGGCCCAGCGTTCTTAACCGGTCTGGTGTTCATAGACCCCCCAAGGGTCCATGTGGGAAAGCCAGGGCGCCCGTGAACTCTGATGGGAAGTCTCTGACTTTGGTGGGAAATCATGACATCTTTACTCTCTGACTCCCAACTGAACATTAATTTCCTTCCAGGAAAAACGTAGGGGACACACCGCAGTGGTATCAGCGGTGCCTGTGACTGTCAACCACAGAATCGCACGTATTTTCATTTCCCATCACAGTTGTTGCAGGAGCTATGATTGGTGCCTGTCACTCCCTTAAAATTATGACTCTCCTTAGATCTTATTATCTGTGTGAAATAAGTCTCTTTATTATGATGTCACAAAATTATTTTAAAATTATGTTATAATTTTCTTTCAACATATTTAGTGTCCTTTATAATCCTATATATTTTATTTTGTGCATTGGAAGTCATGATCCCAAGGAGAGGTCTGCGGGAATGTAATGGTGGAACCCTCCAGCTCAACGCTCTTCTACTGAATATGAAAGCATGTTCCCCTAGTATTTTAAAATTTGGGGCCTCAACTAGATGAGAAAATTTCCCTGTAAGAAACTGTGGCATGCATGGAAATTCTTCCCCCTGGTAGGCGAGGGTCACTTCTGGGCCATGAACCCCTCTCAGGCTGCGCGGCCCCCTCCCCCCTGCTGATCTTTGCCCATCTGGCCTTTCTACTTGCGGGCACCTGTGCTCCTGAGGCCGGAGGAGACCCACAGGCAGGGGCTGCAGGAGTCCTTTGGGGTAAGTGGAAGGGATATGAGGAGGCCACCAATTGTATCTGCTGCCCACATGCTTCTCTCTGGGCCCAGCTCCTTCCTCTGTAAGACAAGGAGGGACGGTCTCTAAAGTCCCTCCTTGAGTCTCTCACAGGACTTGGACATGCTGGGCCCTGGAGGAGAACACAGGGCACAGCGGGAAGGGAAGAGCCCTACGTTTGCATCATCTCAGAGGGCGGGGTGGAGTGTGTCGCTCTGGGCTTCCCTTCCATCTCACCACCTCTTCCCTGAGATGGCAGAGTGGCGGAGAGGGAGGAAGGCCACAGAGCCCTCATGGGGTGCCTGCTGGCCAGCCCACCTGGGGATGAGTCTGCCCTCCTCCCCCGGAAAGTCTATTCTGCGAACAAGCCTCCGGTCTCCTATCGCTCCTCCCCAGATAGATTTCTAGATCTTCAGGACACTCGGGTTTCTGCTTGGTCTGGTTCAGAGTATCGCTTTCTGTGAGATCCTCTCCATAGCGCCTCGTAGGCGCTCTCGCAGGGGCCCTTGACCCACATACTCAGCGCGCAGTTGCCTCTCCTCAGCAGAGAAGCAACGTGAAGGGGGTAGGTGAAGCAGAGGTAGCAGAGGACCCCCAAGGCATGCTGTTTTCACGATTTCTATTTCTACTATTGGAACCCCGTGGGACTAACAGTATGTCAGAACTTACGCTGCCATCTGGATGGTATTCCAGGCACTATGCTAAGCACACAACATGCTTTTTCTCAGTGACAACCCTGTGAAGTAATCATGACCTCCCTGTCCCTCATTTTTACAGATGGATAAACAGATGTAACAAAGTTAAGAAACTTGCTCAAAGTCACACAACTAGTAGAAGTTGACTCTGAGATTTGAACCCAGCAGTAAGACTAGTGTCTGGACTCCTAATAGGAGATGAACTTCTTATTAACTGGTTAATGAATTTATCCATTTGGTAATACTGTGTCAGGAACTGTTCTCAGCTTCATCACTGAGGATTCATCACTGAACAAGACAGACAAAAAGTTCTGTCCTCTTGCAGCTTAACTTCTAGTGGAGGAGACAGAAATAAAGAGTAATATACTGGACACATAAATACACAGTACGTTAGAATGTGATATAGAAAAACAGGACAACGGGGGTTGGAGGCTAGGTGGGAGCTGAAATTTTAAGTGGGGTGGTCTGCATAGGCCATTTGCGCAAAGATGTGAAGTAGTAGAGAGAGTGAGTAGTAGAGAAGTGAAGTGGTAGAGAGAGTAGAGAAAACCGTTTCAGGTAGAGGAACTGCCAGTGCAAAGGTCCTGAGGCAGGAGTGCACCTGGTGTGTTTGAGAGACATTGGCCTACCTCCAATTTTGAAGGGATATCTAAACCATTGTGAAGACTTTAGCCTTTACCCCGAAGTGAGTGAGAGGGAAGCTGTAGAGAGGCAAGGACAGTTTTCTGTTACTACAGACAAATGTAACCAGGCCCTGTTGCAGACACATATAACCAGGCGAGAGATAGTGGTGGTTCAGACCAGACCTGGAAGGCATGTCTATGCCTCCAGCAGTTGCATTTAAAGTTGCTATCAGGTGTGCAATTTTTCCTTCAAATCTAGCAAAGCCTGAGCAAAGAGAATTTGGAGCAACTGGCCAGGTCTCTTCCTAACAAAAAATGTGGAGGCAGCCAGGTAAGCAAGAAACCGTGCTTGGCAGAGAAAACCGTCACCAATGTGGCTATTCACCAAGCTTCCAACATAACTTTGGAACAGGAATTCTAAGAGAGGGGACACTAGACTCAAACCAGCCTAAGGAAGGTCAAGAGGCCACAAAAAAGACTGCAAGCTGCAAATTAGGAAGGTGGGGAAAAATGTAAACTGGTAAGCTTGGGAAGGTTTGGCTTCTTGACATTCATTAGGACACTGTCAGTGTTCCTCCAGTAGAGGAGGACCCATGTCAGGCAGAGTGTGGCCAGGGACTGCTGGCCGAAGGTCCAGTACGGTTAGGAAGGTGGAGCAGAGGAGGAGTCCTTGGACATGGGCCGGGCGAAACAGGCCATGGAGCCACCAGCAGTACAGCTGGGCTCAGGGCTCTGGCCTTGCCCAGGTTCTCAGGAGCTTTCCTTTGCGTGTGGCCTAAGTGTTGGCCGAGGCATGATTGCACGGAGCCGCACTAGACGGTGCTACAACGCATACCAACCTGGCCTAAATGCAGAGGTTTTGAAACATTCCCAGGATGAGTTCTGGTTCTTGTTAGCCATGCAGGAAGTTTTAACTAATGACTAACATGGGGTTTGGGTGATCTGCTGGTTCCTTGACCCATGCGCTCCCTTTTCTGTTAGCATGGAGGACAGAAAGGTGAGGGGGGCTGTTGGGCTTGGGAATGCCAAACGTGGAATCAGAGAGACCGGAGATCACAGACGTATTGGCAGAGCAATGACCTTCACAATGACCTTCAGGGCTGATTCTAATGTCCCCTTTTGGACATGGGGCTGGAAGAAGGAAGGAGGAAAGGAGAAGAAAATCTCGTGTATTATATTGTCCGAGGATAGCAGACTTAGTCATTTTCAGTGCAAAGATGAGCTGGCGTATTGCATATAAAACACATGCCAAACATTGACTCAGGGGAACAGACATGAAGGAAAGGGGAAGGGGGCACAGGCAATGACTCACAGTGGTAGGACCCCACCCTACAGCCCTGGAAAATGGGACATCTGGCACGGGCTTGGTGCTGTAATGGGGGTGATGTGCTACGTGCCTCCTCAAGGACCCAGCCTGCTCTACTTGCCATGCTGCCTCCCTGTGATGCTGGTATCTCCACTGACCGGTGTGAGAGCTTGGGCACTGGGCAATCCTACCTCCCAGGTGCTAGGCCCAAAATGTGTCTTTAGTTCAGAGGGCTTTGGGCACCACTTTCTGGTATTGCTGACTCTGGCTCACCTGGGAACATCAAGGGACAAAAGTCATGGTACGCGAATATTTGAGCAGGAAGGGACCGTGGCAGGCACCTCATGCCACTCTCTCATTGTAATGGTGGGAGCTGAGAACCAGAGAGATCTGGTGGCTTGTCCATGGTTCCCGCTGGTCCCAGAACATATACTAGAGCTCAGGTTTATATTCTTAAAGACTTATCTTGGTTTTCCTTTCAGCAACTATCTATTGAGTATGCACTAGATGCTAGTCTCTGTGCTAGGCATGTTGTTGAACAAGGCAAAGTCCCTGCCCAGAAGGGACTAACAATCTGATGGGGGAGTCAGTCTATTAACAAAACAAACCCATGCGTGAAACAAGTACAGATGCTGACAAGACCCACACGGGAGGTGAATAGGGGGAAGAGACAGGGAGTGGCCGAGGGTTGCGGGGTGACTTTTAGAGGGAGCTCAGTGAAGGCCTCCCCTGGCTTCCCCAGGTAGATAAAGGACATCACTATCTACCCATGTGAGGGCTCAGCCTCTAAACCTAGGAGTCATCCTCAGTGCCTCTCTTAGCTCACCTCCTAAGTCCATTGCACCAGCAGCTCCGGTTAGATTAGTTGATCCCAAACCACGTCTTTTTCCACCTTCTCTGTAACCACCACCCTTAGCCCAGGCCACCACCCTCGCTCACTTGAGTGACGCCAATGGCCTGATGCTGCCCTTGCCCCTACAGTTCATTTTGTACACTGCAAGGTAGATCTTTCACAACATAAATCAGATCTTGTCACTCACCCAGGTAACACCTCCCAGTGGCATCTCATCACACCTGGAAGGAAGTTCAGGTTCCTGACGACCCTGTCTCGTTTTCTCACTCTTCCTGTCCCTCTCCCTGCTCCGGGCACTTTGGTCTTTATGATATTTTATGTGCACTCTGAGCTTGTCTAACTTACAGTGTTTGACAATAACAAAGGCAGCTCCTTTCCAATGACTTGGTCTGTCATGCGTGACTGGCCTTTAAGGGCAACCATATCAGCATCCCGTTTTACTCTGAGAGCTGTCCCAGTTTGGACAGTAAATTATATGGTCATCCCGTCGTCAAGGATTTGGGGATGATCTGTACATGGCCTTTTCCCTCCCTCCCTCCCTCCCTCCCTCTCGCTCTTCCTCAAACATATGTATGTACCAGACACATACTAAGTGTTGGAAGGCGGAGGCACCTAAAAATAAATAAGCCTCGCTTATGCCCTCAAGGAGCTTTCGAACATCTGCGCACACACTGAAGAGTGAAACAAAACAAAATTACAGTGCTGTGCCCTAGACGCTTTCAGATTTGATGTTTGCTATTCTATAGACAAAACGGCTTGCTATTGGCTTAGACGGTTTGCGGTTTACCCAGATGTTTGGCACCACCACCCAGACACAGCCTGATTTCCCTCTCCCCACCAGTCCCTCTCAGTCCTCCCTCTCTCTCCTTCCTTGTTTGTTCCCATTACTCAAGGTTTGGCAGGTTACATGCATGAACCATGCCAGAACTTCTTCACATGGAACATGATTAAGACCAAGGCCTTGGGTCTTTCCTGCCTTCTGACAATTCACTACATACTTTCCTGTTCTTCCTCTGTTCCTTCCAGACCCAAATCAGCCAGGAGGGATCTAAATTAGCTTCTTGATGGCCCGTGTATTCCTGCCAAAAGTGGTTTTGATTGCTTGGCCTCTGAGTTCCATGTATTCCAGCCCCTCGGTGTGTCTCTTGGGGAAGCACATGGAGGCTTCCGGCCCCTGGAGGGCTGTTTGTCTGCTGGACTCCCTTAGTGCAGGGGAAGAAGCCCTCCTCCGCGTGGGAGCCGAGAGGGGCTCCACGTGTGGTTCTGCGAGAGGTCAGAGGTGGGGGCCAGGGTCAGGAACCTAGCCTTTTGGAGAAATGCTCTCTGGTGGTCATCCATCCCTCCTCCTGGCTTCGCTGGGTATAGAGCTGGTGACCATTTACATGGGATGGCACCAGAGGGCAAACATATTACTCCTCCCTCAAAGACTCCTCTTGAGCCCCCACTGGGTTCTGAGAGTCCCACTTCTATTTTTACCTTCTATTGACTTTTGTTTTTAATTAAATTTATTGGGGCGACATTGGTGAATAAGCTTATATAGGTTTGAAAGTAGAATTCTATGGTACACCAGCTGTATATTGCATCGTGTGTTTGTTACCCACAGTCAAATCTGCTGCTGCCACCATATATTTGACCCTCTTTATGCTTCACTATCTCCTTCCCTCCCTTTCCTCTGGTAGCCCATACTGTTGTCTGTGTCTAGGAGTTTTTGTTTGTTTTTCTTGTTTGTTCACTTGTGGCTTTCAGTTTAATATCCCAAATATGAGTGAAATCATATGGTTCTTGACTTTTTCTGACTTATGGTATTTGGAGGTAGGTTCTGTGGCAGGTGATTAGGTCCTGAGGGTGGAGCCCTCATGAATGGAATGAGTGTCCTTATAAAAGAGACCTCGAGGAGCTCCTGTCCCTTCAGCCATGTAGGATGCATACAGCGAGAAGATGGCTGTCTGTGACTCAGCAAGTGGCTCCTACCAGACACAGAATCTGCCAGGCCCTCATCCTGGACTTCTCAGCCTCCAGGATGTGAGAAATAAATTTCTGTTGTTTATAAGCCAGCCAGTCTATGATATTCTGTTATACAGCGTGAATGGGCTAAGATAACACTGATGCTCGTAAGCTGGCTAGGTTTTATTGGTGCTTTAACGTCTTATTCCCCCCCCCTTTTTTTTTTTGCCTTTTCTTTTTGTCATTCATGAACTGACTTATGCAAATTGGGAGCATCCTTGACATGACAGCAGAGTCAGGTGTGGGACATGGCTCATAATCCTCATACCTGCTTTCGTTGTGTGTGTGTGCAGACACATACACCCCATGTACTCATATTTCAATGTCTGGCCTTTGCACCTTGAGAAGCTATAATAAAATTGAGGAAGACTTTGTCCTGATGAGTTTTCCAAGCCTCTATGGCAGAGTTCTGCCTTCATCAATGGACTCTATTATGACAAAGTCCATGAACTTGGGGTTGGTGCTCAACACTGGCACTTCAGTTTTAGTGCCCCCAAAGGCCTCCTCTTGTGGAGTGTATTCAAATCCTCCAGATGATGTTATGTTGGGGACATAACAATTGGAAACTGTCTGGTAGATTTCTAGAAAGAAATCTGTACTGAGGCAGTTTCTCAGGCCCCTGGAAACAATGAACTACTCCAACCCAAGAGAGCCAAGCTCCTGGGGTGTGGGGTTTTCCTGGTAAATGACTATTTAGAAAAGAAAACCTTTCTGTTTCAATCACTTGTTTGAAAAGCTTAACCAAATACGTTAACACCCTTCTTGGTAAATTCTTTGACTGTAATTGGATCTTTCTCACATTATGGAGGATTCTACGGAAAGACCAACATATGTTTGATACACTGGAGAAGAAGCTATAGAAGAAACTCCAGGAGACTCTGCCTGCAACTGGGACTTTTCCCTTCTTTTCTATGTCCCCGCCATCCATGTTTCCTTGTTATTATGATGATGATGATAATGACTCTGAGAGCTTCTCCTCCTGTCACGGCCACTTGCATGTCCTGAGCCCCTTCTCTGTGCCGGCCCTGCCCGGTGCTGAGATCTGTCACGTGCAGCAGCCACCCCAGCAGCCTTGCAGCAGCCATTTCCAGCTGAAGAGACAGAAGCTCAGGGAACCTGAGTCGCTTACTCAAGGCCTTGCGGCTGGAAGACTGTGTGGTGGCCTTTAATTCACGTCTGACATCTAACCATGTGCTCTCCGTCACTGTAGCCGTTGGCCCTGTCCTGAAAGGGAGCAAGTCAAGGTTTGTGCAATTTAGGTTAATAGTTGTGAGAAGGAGAGAGAGAGAGAGAGAGAGAGAGAGAGAGAGAGAGAGAGAGAGAGAGAGAGAGACAAAGGAGAGAAAGATGCATTAAGTGTAAGCCCAATATTGTACTGAACTCTTTTTTACTTGTCCCAGTAGACAGTTAAAATCCTCGTGTAGGCAGGTGATTTTATATCTCCCCCACCCCGTCCTAATTTCTTGCTCTCTTGGAGACCCCTTCAGTTTTACTTTCCTCTTTTTTCCTTCTTTTTTTTTTTTCTGTTCCATTTCCAGTAACCTGAACTTTTTTGAGTCAGCGACTTTTGCAATGCCTATACTGTTATTGCTTAAGGGTGAATTTTAGTGACTTACGGATTACCAAGCAGATATTTAAAGTTTCTGCCAATTTCTTTGGAAATAGCAGGATAATTTTTCTTTTAAAGGAATTTCTTTCTTTCAGTGGCTACTTTCTAGAAGAAACCTAACCCCTGAGGATCCTCACCAAGAATAGATGCAGAGAAGGTATTGCTTCTGGACATTGTCCTTGAGTTCAGGTGGCCTCCTTCTGTCTCCTGGCCCGAGAGAGACCCAGAGACAGGCACAGATCTTGCTGACGGCCCTTCTGATCTTCCAGAAAAGATGACTTGCTGCCTATGAAAAGGTCTGCCTCATGGTCAGGCAGCTCCCCTGTCTCCTGTTGATGAAAATCCCTCTTCAGAGCAGTAGCCCCTCTGAATGCCCTGGTATCTTTGCCTCTGTCCATCCATCTGTTCCCTGAGTGAGCATGTATTAGGTGCTGGGGATGAGAAAATGAACAGGGTCAAGCTCTCGACCCAGGGAGCTCCCAGCTTCTTGGGGAGACAGACACATAAATAGATGACATCGTGACAGTAAATCCTTGGAGAATATTGATGAAGGCCTTGGGAACAAAGGAGAAGGAGCCATAGGTCCTACATGGGGGAGTCCAGGGAGGCCTCACAGAGGAGGTGACATATGAGCTGGTTCCTGAGGGATAAGAAGGAACTTATCAGGCAGACGGACCAATACAGGCAAGAGACAAGATTCGCTAAGCTGTCTCTGGTACTTGAATAATGGTGACCTGGTGATGGTAACTGATTCATTCCGCCATCCACTTCCATGAAACTCATAACTTGTGTTCTTGGGTGAGAAGAGAGGTAGGACAAACAGAGGATCCCCTCCCCTGCCTGTTTGGCAGCCTTGCCCTGCTCTGTTGTTGAAAGCATTGAATTTATTTGCTTCCCGCATCTGGCCTTCAGGCTGAAGCCCTGAACATTTCGGCTCCTCTTCATTTTCTATCTACATTTTTCTGTTGGAAAGTGTTTGGGGGGATGTAACAGACAAAGCTTCTATTCTACTTACTTCCCTTAATCCAAAGCTTCTGCAGCCACTGGCAGCTCAGCGCTTCTCCCTCTCCAGCCTCCCCCGAGACACACTCGGAGGTGGAGAAAGGCCGGAAGTGTCACAGCGTGATAAGCGGAGGCCAAGATTGCCTGCCCGGAGCCAGTTCTGACTCCTCTCAGTGGCTGTGTCCATTGGCTGTCACCAGGCCCCACAGCCGGTGGGGGGCCTGCCATTGGCTGGGGCTGTGTTCACTAGTGGGGATTTTCTTCATCCTCCTTGGAAACGGTCATTGTCCGGGCCTTTGTCCTTCTGATGGACCACCAGTCCCTGCCATCCATTCTCCATCCACTCTGCTTTGCTGTTGTGTTCTTTCTGTTGCTTTGGGTCCTAATTTTGTGCCTATGTGTGAGGGAGTATGTGCATGGAGGGGAGGGGAGAGGATGGAATTGTTCTGGATTTGGGGAGCAGGACAGGAAAGAGAATATGTAGACTTACCCTACAGTGAGAGTTTAGTGCGACTGACCATTAATTAATGACCAGTGTTCATGGAAAAAAACTCCTACTGTTAATAACTCAGAAGATTAAATTAAGATCAAGCAGTTAGATATTGCTTGATTTTAGAATATAGTTATTTTTTTAAAATATATTTTTATTGATTTCAAAGAGGAAGGGAGAGGGAGAGAATCATTGATCAGCAGCTGTGCCCCACACTGGTGATTGAGCCCACAACCGGGCATGTGCCCTGACTGGGAATTGAATGGTGACCTCCTGGTTCATAGGTTGACGCTCAAACACTGAGTCACGCTGGCCAGGCTAGAATGAATTTCTTAATTGACCTTTGATTGCTTTATTGTTAGGTCAGGAATCATGTGAAATTTAGAATACTCCTGGGGGTGGGGGGGCCCTGCATGAAGAGGGCTGGGTCCCCTTAGTTCTGCTGCATCCTTGGGAGGTAATAAAACCAGGAAACTAAACTCAGGTGTGGGAGTTGGGAAAGGCTAGGATTGTACATCAACCTGACTCAGACAAGATGCTTAATTTTGGGCAAATCTTTAGTCTAGCCTTGTTTTGCTCAGATAGTCCTTCTCATGATGTTTTACCAGCTCTTTGATTAGTTGCAAACAACAGCATGGCTGCCATTTGTCTGAAAACATGTCCTCACACATGAAGGTGGCTTCCTTCGCAGGGGCCAAAGCGAAGCTCTTATGGACAGCTTCCTTATTTGAGCAGACAGAGTGTCAGGGGCACGATTGAGCCCTAGAGCCATCTGTCCCAACCCTCTGAAGTTCACCTCGTTCAATAGCTTTTCCAAGCACACGTGCTAAATGGCAGAAATAGGACGAGAACCCTGGACTCGCCAATTCCTTACACTTTCCTGAGATGCTGTCCTATATGTATGAATGCTCTTTCAACAACCATGAAGTGATCAAGTTGATTCTCACTGACTACCTGAAGTTCAAGTGCAGTGGTTCTCAGGCCTGGCTACACAATGAACCAACTGACCTAAACCTCAGGGTGGGGCCCTAGCATGAGTACCCTAAAAATTTCCCCAGTTTATTAAAAAATGCAGACAAGATGAGCAACCCCTGCTCTGGTGTGCAGAAGGAAATAAAGCTTTGCCCAAGAATCTTTAATTTGCTGACTGGACAACAGTCTAATGCAAACCTAATGTCACTCGTTTTCCTGAGAAAATAGTTCTCTTCGAGAGCAGGTCAAAGCCTAGCAAACATTTTTCTTCCCCCAAATTTGCAAGTGATGCAGGCACTCCATGACCGATTCCAAAGAGACCCTGGGCTGGGAAACCAGAAACCAACGGAGGATGGAGCTTTCCCTCCTTTCCACAGTGACTTGGAGGACCATTTGTGGGACCAGGAACCCCAGCCTCCCCCGCCCTGCTCTGCCCCTCCTTGAAATTTGTGAGTAAATTTGTTTTACATTAGAGATAATTAATGTCAGATCTTGCCTCAGTTTGTTCCAACAATAAGGCAGCTGTTTATAATTCAAATGCCTCAGGGTTTCTCACAACCTGTTTTTTTTTCAAAATCCCTGCAAAGGTGTTTAAAGCATAACAACCTAGCCATCACCCTCCCTTTGAAAACAGTCCCTGCCTCCCTTCTTTCTCTCTCTTCTGAGAGAGTCAGGGGCTCAAGGAAGGGGGAGCGTGCTGCTCACCCTGGTTTGGGAGAGCTGATCTGTGGGTGAGCTGGTGAGCACTTCCCCTCTTCACATTCAGCGACTTCACATTGGTAGTTTGAAATTGGCTTTGGTGAAGTGTTTACACCATGGGAATTGGCAAATGCTGTAAATTAGGAATTTATTTCCCCCAGGAGAGCAGGTTATTAAAGATTTACCAGCACACCACACTGGCCACAGGTGTATTCTCTGGATAGTTCCCAAGATGTAAGTATTGTCACTGGGGATTCTATTTTAAATTATTCTCCAAAGAAGATTATAGAAGCCTGCGGTATTAGCATCACACTTTCATAAGACATCTAACACGCCTCGCATGAAACATCCAGATTTCTATCTCCCTCCACCCCAAATACAGAGTGGGGCAAAAATAGGTTTAGAGTTGTGAGTTCTTGAAACACAGAGTGTATTATTTTCCATACAAACAGCTGTAAACCTACTTTCCCCCACCCTGTATAGTCCTCCCTTAGTCTTTCCCAGCTCAGTAAATGGAAATTCTGTCATTCCACTTACTCAAGGGAAAAATCTCAGAGTCATCTTTGGCTCCTTCCTTTCTCTCACACTCCCCATACTGTACATTAGGAAATCCTATTGCACTTACCTTTAAAATTATCCGTTCTTACCAGCTCCACTGCAGCCCCTGGTCCAAGCCACCATCATTCCTCATTTGATTTTCTGGATTCTTGCAATGGCCTCCTAAGTGGTCTCCCTGCTTAGAAATAGACCGTTATTCCTCTAAGTCTATTTGCCACATGCAGCAGAGAGAATAGTCGTTTAAGCACGTATGTCAGCTTATGTCATCCCAAAGCTCAAAACCCTGAGTGATTTCCTACTTCACTCAGGTTTTCCCACACTCTGACCTTTCTAACATTGTCTCCTTCTACTCCCCCTGCCTCCCCCCCCCCCAACACACACAGTCACTCTCCAGCCACACTAATCCCCATGCAGCTCTTCGACTATTGACTAGGCCGATGTGGTTCCCTCCCGCCCCTTGGAAGATGGCGTTGCTTCCGCCTGGAATCCCCTTGCCATGAATACCCAGTGGCTCACTCCCTCACCATACAACTTTCAGAGCTCTGCCCCAATGTCACCTGATTCAGAGGGGTCTTTCCTGGTCACACATCAAATAGAACATCCTACCCAACTCCGACAGCCACTTTCATTTCCTCCATGGCAGCTACCACCACCTGCCATGTATTTGTTTATCACTTTGCTTCTGGCCACTCCTAGAAAGTAAGCCCCAGTAAACATAGCTTTGCAGCATTTGCTGCTATATCCTCAGAGCCCAGAAGAGCGCTTGGCATCTAGCAGGCAATAAATACTTATGGAGGGGATGAGGAAATGTTTGTGAGGGTGTCTGCACACTGAGTGTGTGTGTGTGTACATACACATATACTGGGCTGGGCAAAAGTAGGTTTACAGTTGTAAGCATGCTAAATACAGACTTTATTCTTGTACTAGTGGCCCGGTGCATGAAATTCATGCACATTAAAAGGGAATTAATTAGAGGAAATATTTTAATATTGCTATTTGCCTTTTCTCTATAATAGAAGTGTCAGCGATGAAAGAAAATTAGTAAAATGCATATGAAAATCTCCCTCCTGTCAGAGTCTGGGGTGCGCTGTGGGACCCAGAGTCAATTCCCCGCCCACCTGTGTGTGCCTTGAAATCGCATGAGACCCAGACCTGGCTGGCCCCACCCCTGTCAAGCCATGCAGGGCAGGGGGTGCAGCCTCAGGAACCCTGTCAAGCCCCACCAGGGCAGGGGGCGTGGCCTCAGGTCCCCCCAGCCCCTGTGCCAGTGGGGGGGGGTGGCATGACCTCAGGTCCCCTGGCCTGGCCTCAGATCCCCCGGCCCTGGCACGAGGGCACGAGGGCGTGATGACCATTTGCATATTAGCTCTTTATTATATAGGATTATTATTTATTAATTATTGCATTATTTTCCATATGGACAAATGTAAACCTACTTTTGCTCCACCGTGTGTGTGTGTGTGTGTGTGTGTGTGTGTGTGTGTGTCTCAAACCATATGAAATTGTTAATATTTGCTACCTTTTCTAGTTGTATGTACTGGATAGTAGGGGACCTCAACAAGCATTTAATTCAACCTTATTTTTTTATATAGATGAATTCCTTGAGACCATGAAAAGGCAGATGACTTGCTCCAGGGATAGCTAGTGATGGAAACGGGTTTTTCTTTTATAAGCAAAATGATTTCCAAAGCAGGACACTCAGATAGAATGCGTCAAGCTATTGGTCCTTCCCATGTGTGATGGTTTCTGTCTTCATCTCTGAGCAGGCTAGGAGAAATGCTTTCAAAGAGACTTTCCCCCCTCTGGTAGGATAATGCTTCCCAGAGCGCTCCTGGAGAAGGCTCATAGCTGCCCTGTACCCCTGTCAACGGGTTCCTCCACCCTGGCTGGATCAAGGCCAGGAAGCACCTTGCTCGCTGCTGGGTGCCTTGGCGAGAAAGCTTGCAGCTGGGTGCCTTCAGGAGTCAGCTATGAAGCCTGGATGCAACTACAGGTCTGCAGTGAAGAACGGAGCATGACTGGAGCCACCTGGCCTTTTATGCCGAAGTCCCAGCTCTGCGAATGTGTCACCCTTCTCTGTGCCAAGACCCCTTCCGGGGAGTCCTGCCCCAGGGGGCAAAGATCTCAGTGGCCCTCCCCATGAAAGGATGCGGAGAAGGAATGTGGATTTCTTTGGGGTGTCCACTCTACAGAGAGTTTGACTAGTTTCATCGGATGTTTCGCAGGGAAGAATGTTTGATGTGAATTTATTGCTTTAATAAAATTGATGAGAAGGGAATGGGGCTGGTGGGGAGACATTTGGATTGATTTGCCAACCAATCTGGGTTTGAGAACAATTTGAGACGAGAGCTCTCATGCCAGTGCTGAATATAGATGAGGGACTGTTCAACCACGCTGTGCTTCTTTTATGTGAGCCATTTCTCTGAATTTTCTAAGGATGCATTTGGCTTTCCTTGGAAAACTCTGCCCTCAGAGTAAAATTTAGCTGCAGATTTGTGTGCTCAGACCTGGGTTAAGAATTTTCCTTAAAAAATGGACACAGTCCTCCCCAGGCCCCTCCTGCTAACACTGCGAGCACTGAGTACCTTGCTCTCAGAGAGCAGCATTTCTCGTAGGACCCCGAGCCTTTGCTCGTCCCTCTGTCTGGAACACCTATTTCCTTGCCTACGTGACAAGTTGCTATGCACTTTCACAGTTTCATCCCAAGAGTTACCTCCCTGACAGAGGCCCTTCTGAATACTTGAGGCAACCTGAGGCGTTCCTTTCTTTTTTAAAAAAAAAAATAATTATTATTTTTTAAATTGATTGATTGATTGATTTCAGAGAGAGAGGGAGGGGGAGAGAGAGAGAGAGAGAGAGAGAGAGAGAGAGAGAGAGGCATCGATTTGTTGTTCCACTTAATTATGCATTCATTGGTTGCTTCTTGTATGTGCCCTCTCCAGAGATGGAGCCTACAACCTTGGTGTATTGGGACAGCACTCTAACCAACTGAGCTACCCGGCCAGGGCGGGCTTTCCTTTCTTAATGGCCTCATCATGCCGTGCATTGGTTCTGTGGAAGACACAAGGGTTTTCATCAATTTCTGGTTCCACTCTACTTCTGGGCATTCAGGAGGATTACACCTTCCTGTCCCTCTGAAATTATGTATAACCAGGTGACTCTCCGACCACCAGCATGTGAATGGAGTTGTTGCACTGAAGTATATTTAAGTGCTGAAGTACAATCCTGTAGCTCCTTTTCCCTTTGCCTAGACAACCAGCTATATTCCATATAGAGGAGTCTCTGTTAGCCTGTGATTCTGCATAAGGATGAAATGGAGCAGAGCCCCCCACCTGCTCATGATGGACATATAATATGAGCAAAAAATAAATCTTTATTGTTTAAAGCCGCGGAGATGTTTGTTATTGCAGCATACCCTAATCAATCCTGACTATACACTTTTATCATAACCATTATCCTACTTTTAACAATATCAGTTTACCCTTTCTTTGAGGTCAAGGATTATATCATTACATTATTTTTATAGAGTAGGCACTTCAAAACAGTTGTTAGCTAGTGCTAGACTAGAAAATTTAATGTTTTTTGAGTGTCTGCAGTGTACCTGGCACTGTGCTAAAGATTTTACCCACACTGTCTCATTTAATCTTTGCAACAAGCCCATGAGGTGGATATGACTATTCCCATTTTATTGAAAGGAAAGAGGCCTAGGTGACTTGCTCAGTGTCACACAGCTGGAGCGAGGCGAACCAGCAATCAAACCCAAGTAGATCTGATTCTGAAACCCACGCTCATTCCACTGCATGTAACCTTAGGGGTATGCTCTGACTACTGAGAGGTTCCTGTCAAAGTAGACATTCCTGTCGTGACCCACGCAAAGGACATTTAGACAAGCGCTGACTAAATGTGAGAGGCAAGTAAGCAAATAAACAAAATTGAGTACATGTTTTTCACATCTACTGGGGAATGGTAAATTCTTCAGATAGCTTTCCAGTTCCTGGGGAAGGTCCAATCACATGCTGTGCGTTCACCAAAAGTTTTATCCACAGTCCAGAGAGAACTCTAACCCAGACCGTTGCTTGCTTGGCCCAGTTCTGGTTGGCATGGTTCTGGTTGGCATGGCTCTGGTTGGCATGGTTCTGGTTGGCATGGCTGGGCTTCTGGACCACCTTCCGTGGTGGCCTCCCTGAACATGTGCTAATGATCAATGACAAGGCCCAGCCTCTAGCCCTGGCATGGCATTCTCAGGCACACATTCCCTCGAGGATGCGTCAGCTGGACGCTCAAGCAGCTATGAAATGATGCGTGGATATGGTTCGACAGTGGAGAGAAGACATGCTCAAAGCCTCACAGAAGTGTGGGTGACACCTTGGCCCATTGAAGGAACAGCCACAGCCAAAGGGATGAAGACCACAGAGAGCTTCCAAGAGAAGCAAGAGCCACCTGAGAGGCAGAGGGGCTGAATGCCAATGACTGCCAAGTGGAGGGTTTTCCCATGTTGGTAGGAAAACCAGAGAGTGAACCTCAGTGTTGGGCTTGGACCTGGAACATTTTCATTTCCCTTAAGTTGTTATGCTTGGCTCTCCATTGACTTTTATTTGTGTTGTTGGTGCTTTTTTGCTAACCTGAACTTTGATAGTACATAATATTAATTTGGCATTTTCATGTATTACTATATATAATACAATGAATACAGGGGTGGATAAAAGTAGGTTTACATTTGTGAGTATGTAGACCTTTTTTCTTTCTTTCTTTCTTTCTTTCTTTCTTTCTTTCTTTCTTTCTTTCTTTCTTTCTTTCTTTCTTTCTATTTTCCATATGAACAACTGTAAACCAACCTTTGCCCACCTCTGTAAATATGTATATAAAATAAATACATGTATATGGGAAAGTCGAATGTCATTTGCACAACCAGTAGACATGTTAGTTTTCTAAAACCTAGAGCAGGGCTTTATACCTTTGTGAAATACCTAGCATGGGGCTTCATACATTTGTAGCTCTGCCAGCCGATCCAGTGTGTGTCACCTCTTTGGGGAAACAGCTGCTGGTCACCAACAGCAACTTTGATCTTGAGAGTGTATAGGGATCAGAATACATAATACAAGTATCCTTTGCTAATTGAATTTACTTGGATCCTAGTTTGAACAGTAAGTTTACTTATGTTATTTGTTTCCTGAGCTTTGATAGTGAGTAGTAAGAGTTTGGACAGCAAGGGTATTTTGAGGTACCTAGGATTTTATTTTATTTATTTTTTAAAAATTGTTTTTATTGATTTCAGAGAGAGGAAGGGAAAGGGGGAGAGTGATAGAAACATCATGAGAGAGGAACGTTGATCAGCTGCCTCATGCATGCCCCCTACTGGGGGTTGAGCCTGCAACCAGAGCATGTGCCCTGACCGGGAATCAAACTGTGACCTCCTGGTTCATAGGTCGACACTCAACCACGCTTGCTGGGCCTTGGGAATTTATTGACATAAGTGACTGAGCGATGACATGGAGAGGTCAATGCTATTGAAAGAAGAGTTTATGGCTTGTGATTTTTGAGAGGAAGGGGCACGTCATGCCATGTGCGCTTCACGGGGAAGCCCCAGGGTTGGTCAGGAGGCTGCAGAAACAAGGGGGAAGCATGGGCAGGAGCCTTTATTGTGATTCCTGTGGGAAATGCAGGGCAGAGGAGGATAGATATTTAGGATTGGCAAGGGTGAAATCATTTTGTCAGGCTCTGGGCGATATAAGAAGGTCTCCTGTGTACAGGACCTGGCCCTCGGGTGATTTAGTGCAGCGGGAAGGTTGCCTTGGAGTTAGATAAAGGAGGTGGTTGGGGCACGGGCTCTGGCTTGGTTAGTTTGCATAGGAAAGGCACACTCCCAGACTAGTTGTTTGCTATCTCTAGGAACTAGCTAACTCTAGGACAGTGGTTCTCAACCTTCCTAATACCGTGACCCTTTAATACAGCTCCTCATGTGGTGGCGACCCCCAATTTCATTGTTACAAATGGAACATAATTAAAGCATAGTGATTAATCACAAAAACAATATGTAATTACATATGTGTTTTCAGATGGTCTTAGGCGACCCCTGTGAAAGGGTCATTTGACCCCCAAAGGGGTTGCGACCCACAGGTTGAGAACCGCTGCTCTAGGAGATGCAAGAGGTCAAAGGTCCTCAGATATCAAAGCAGCATACAATAAAGAAAAGAAAAACATGATGAGTACAGAAAGCCACCTGCCCCTAGCTCTGTAGATACCGACTAGAAAATTCAGAGCATGCTTCCGTCTACACCCCGCCTTCAGGTGCCCTTCCCAGCAGCACTTGGGTGGGTGCCATTATCCCCATTTTACAGGTGAAGAAACTGAAGCAGTTGCCCCAGGCCCGACAGCAGCATCTGATGGATTCGGGATTTAATCTCCAATTCTGCCCACCGCGCCCCGGGGGTTATTAAACCTCACAGAGAGACACTCTGTGCCGTCTGCTCCTGAGGCCGCAGTGACGTTGTCACGGGGCGGGCTGGGGATGTGAATGGCTGCAATTAGGCCTCGCAGTTGAGCACCAGGCTAAGGGAAGGAAAAGAAGGTCTTGTCCGGACTAGCGCTCTGAGCCTGGCACTTCCATTATTCGCCTTTGGTGTCGGTGGAAGGGTTCACTTTTTTTTTTTATATATAAACTAAGCTTTCAATCTGGACATCTATCAAAATGCGAGGTTTCTGCAGATAGAACATGTTTGTAGCTGCTGGAGGCTGTCTGGGGGCAATAGACAGGGTTAGGGGGGTGGCCAGGCTGTGCCTATGGAGGTGAGCCCACACTCAACCAGGCCCAGGGCAGAGGGGTGCAGAATGGGGAGAAGGGCCCAGAATGGGGAGTGAGCATGGGTTTAGTCTGTTTCTTCCCTTCCCACACCGGTACTTCCCAGCTCTCGCTGAGTGTTGGTGACACGCTGGTGTCTTCAAACTTGGGCATCTATTTGTTCTGAATGCCCATGAAAGTGGGATTGTTGAAAATACAAGTTTTGTTTAAATGACTGCCCAGGGACACGTTTAATACCACGTAGGAAGCCTCGGGGACTACCAGGGTCAGCCCAGGGGGCTGCTCTTCAGGGCCTAGATCAGGCACGTCCTCTGGAGTCAAGTGGCTTTTAGGTGTGGGCGCCCTGGAGTGGCACCGCTGGCCTTCAGACCTTGGCACTGCCACTTCCTGCTGTGACCTTGGGCCAATGCCTGAATAAGAAGAGCTACTATTGAAAGCTTTTGTCACAGACCAGGTACTGATTCTAAGCCTTTTGCATAAACTAAGTCATTTAGTTCTCAAAATCACCCAGTGAGGAAGGTACAAGTATGGTCCCCACGTTGCTAATGGGGAAACCGAGTCACGGGGAGGTTATAGTTCATCACCAAGGTCAAGCACCTTAGTAAATGGCAGAACCAGGTTTCCAATCCTTGCAGTCTGGCTCCTGGATCCATGATCTTTTTTTAAAAATATATATATTTTATTGATTTTTTACAGAGAGGAAGGGAGAGGGATAGAGAGTTAGAAACATCGATCAGCTGCCTCCTGCACACCCCGTACTGGGAATGTGCCCGCAACCAAGGTTCATGCCCTTGACTGGAATCAAACCCGGGACCCTTGAATCCACAGGCCGACGCTCTATCCACTGAGCCAAACCGGTTAGGGCCTGGATCCATGGTCTTAGCCACAATGCTCCACGGTGGCACCTGAGCTTGTAGAACTTTCATTTCTTTATCTATCCAATGCCTGTTATCATAATCCCCGCTCCAGTGATTGCTGGGAGGTTAATTGAGATAATGTGAAGGAAGAACTTGGCGCATAGCAAGTACTCTGTGTTTGCTGTTTGCTCCTATCATTCTTCATGAGCCAGTGTGTCCACTTCTCTCTTTCCCAGCTGTCTGTCCTTGCGCCCTCTCTTTGTGGCCCTAGGATGTATGGTGGGACTAGAGGGTGTATTTTCCTGGATAAGTTCAGAAAAGAAAAATGTCCCAAAGCATGTAGTAACTGCATGATTGTGCTGTTGTCCCTTGCGCTTCCTGCCCTGGAGACCTGTGACGGGGGTTGCACACCACCTTTCAGCAATATGGGGTCCGTCCATGTTTTAAGGCCAGTATAGGCCCGCCCCCTGCACAGCTCACTAGCTGACCTGGTGTGACTTGACTTGGGATGACACCGAGGCTCTGGGCAGGGTCACTGTTTTCACGTCTGCTCACCCAGGACCCGCCTTCAGGTGCCGTCTAAGCTGGGATGGGTGATGTTAGTCCAGGAAGGAGCAGGGCTCTGAAGACTTCCTCTGTGCCGCTCTCTGCAGCCGGAGGAGGCGGCGGGAATTGATACAGTTATCCTGGCTGATTTTCCAGGGCTGTCCAGTGATCTAAGCGACACTGATCTCTCCAGACAGGATGAAACATTTACATCACTGAAAAAGAGTTTAATGAGATGCGAGGGAAGATTCTCATCTGTAAGGTTGATGAAAAGAGCCCAGCCAGTGTAGCTCAATGGTTGAGCATTGACCCATGAATGCAGAGGTCACCGGTTCGATTCCTGGTCAGGTCAGGCACATGCTCGGGGTGCCCAGTGGGAGGCAGCCAATGTTCCTCTCTCATCAATGTTTCTATGTTTCTATCCCTGTCTCTAAAATAATCAATAAAAACATATTTTTTAGAATGTTTGATTAAAAGATGATGAGAGGGTAAAAAATCTCCATCCACGAGGACTTAAAAACCTTTAAAAATAGTTTTTGTAATTAAGAGAACATATCCACATTCCTATTTTGGAAACATAAGAAAATACCAATGGATTCTTTTTTTCACTTTCTGGAAACAATCTGAAGTGTTATTTAGACCAATTAAAAGTTACACATGTGAATCTTTTGTTTCACAAAATTGAGATTATACTGTATTACAGAACATTGTTTTATTTACATATTATATTTTATCATAAGAATTCTTTCTTGTCATTAGCTGTATTTTGTTTTTTGAAACACATGGACACAAAGTTTCAGGGCAGGCAGCCACCATCTTGGGTGGTTTGCAAAGACTATCAGGGCGTTGGCTCGGAAGGCCTAAGGAGAAATAATCCTCCTTCTCTTTGGTGGATGCTCTATTCATACTACCTGTGCAAGGTGTGTTTCCGAGAGAACGTTCTAGCATCGACTACGGAAGGTCATTTCTGAGGAAGGGCAGTGTAGGGTAGGTGAGAAACCGAGTGAGTGGAGAGGGAAGGTGTGAGTGCACCTGATGGTGAGCCACGAGGACCTGGGCTGGTGATCCGATCCAGACGGGGCTGGAGGCATATCTGCCGGCTCCGTGGTGAGCGGAGAGAACATGTGGCAGTGGCCAGTGCTGGTGACCACACATTTCCAGGCCTCGTCCCGGCACGGGGTGGGCCGGTACTTCCCTGCTCCGCGGTGGTTCCTATGGCCAATGACATGTGAGTGGAGGCATGTGTATGGCTTTCAGGGGGAGGCCCATGTTCCTTCTGCATCCGTGACTGGCAGGGTCCCAAAGGGTGGCAGCCCCCTCTGGGTCCCAGAGCAAGGGTGGCAGATCCGGGCCCACAGCTGACCTGCCATGGACATCTTCCTTTGACGGAGGAAGCGGACTATACCTGTGGGCCCACGCAGGGCGCTGACATGATGCAGACAGGCACTCTGGGTAATGGTACCTGCCTCTGGGCACCCAGATATTAGTTTAGAACAGGAGGTGAAAGAGAGTGAGCCTCAGAAAAGGCTAGAGCCCTTGTTCCCCACGGAACCTGTCAGAGGAGGACTAGAGGGTGCCCGTGGTCTCCTAGGAGCCACAGAGAACAGACCTGCTATGGGCCGCAGTGGTGACTACCCGGGAGTGCAGCTGCAGGTGCCGGGGTGGGGCCCATGGGCTCTAGAGCGGCCTGGGAGATGAAATTCCAGCCGGGGCCAGAGAGGGCGAGCGAGGGCCCCACCTCTGGCGGCTAACGTCATGTGCCAGCGTGGCTGTGGCGCCCAGTTGTCTGGACGACACTGTAGAGATGTGTTGTAGGTGTGATTAGCATCTGCAATCCGTTTGCTTTAAGTAAAGGAGATCATTGGAGGGGTGGGCCTCATCTAATCAGTTGACTGCCTTAAGAGCAAAAATTGTGGTTTTCTGAGGAAGAAGTTCTGCCTCAAGATCGCAAAGTTAACTCCAGCTGAGAGCCTGCTGGCCTGCCAGACACATTTCAGACTTGTTAACCCTCGCAACTGTGTGGGCTAATTCTTTAACATAAATCTCTTCAGATGTATGAATACATATCTAATAACTATCTATGTACATCATCTACCTATCTATCTCCATCCCTTCCATTGAGAAAAACTTTATTAAAAAAAACCCCAATAAAAATAATAGCCTTAACAGGCCCAGGAGCCCCACTCTCTGGCTATTGAATGAAAATGCCTGTTTCAGAGACAGAGCAACTCAGCGTTTCAAACCTTTATTCTGGCACAGTCTCAAATTGTTCTTCAGACTTATTAACCAAAAGCCAAGCTGCTCTTCAGGGATCCCCGCCTCCCCCCAAAGTCTTTTCGAATGTCCTTTCCCATCCCAGAGCTGCCCCGCAGGTGGAGAAAGGAGCTATCAGCTTGAGTTCACACCCCTGCAACGACGTTCCTGGGGGGACAGACCACAGGACAGAAAGCCCTATCTCCACCGTTGTTTTTCTTGGAAACCAAGGAGAACTTTCCAGGGAATCCAGTTCTGCAAACATGTATCCATCCGAGATAAGTTGTGAAACGGACCTGCTTTGTTCTTGGCTCCTCTTTTGGGGGAAGCTCTCTGGGTCACCTTTCCTTCACCTCTTGTTTCCCTAACCCCCTATCCAAGCCCCTTTGTGCCCTCAGCTCGCCTGTAATCAGTCCCTCTCTGCCCACCGACGTCTGGGCAATTCCTGCTGGAGCTGGGACACTTTCTCCTTGAACCACAACCTTTCCTTGACTCTTGTCCCACTGCCATGGGGTTCCACCACCAATGACTAACCGTACCCTTGCTAATGTGTTAGCTTGTTTCTGCCTAACTCAAGGCATGACCTAACCCCACTAAAAACCTTTTTTTTTAAACCACTTGATGGGGATCTAGGATTGGAGCAGTCACTTCTCAAATTCTAGTCATCCAGTAGTGTGTAGTAGTGTGTAGGCTCATGAAAACTGGTAGTTCAATATTCAGGAATTTTCCAAGCCGGTTGCTAAAATGTAGTTGGAAATTGGCCATAGCGGGAGTATTTGTCCCAGTGGAAACTGGCAAATACAACAAATTAGAGCTTTCTGTCTTCTTTAGAAAGCTCGCTTACCAACATGTCACTACACCTATCCCTCCTCACCTGCTATAAGGGGTCTAATGAAATGTCACAAAAACTCTCGCTAGTCACATGGTGTGGGACGTGAGCTGAGGGTCGCAGGGAAGGAAGGAACTTCTTACCTCCTCTGTCGAGAAGTCTTTGTTATTTTCCCTTTTTATCCTCATTAAATTTTATAATCCTTTTGATTACCTTAATTTATTATTATGGCCCTCCATGTATTTCTTGTTTGGATAACCCCTTAATTGTTTTCTTCTGTGTCTTGATTGGAATATCCTTCAGGAAAGGTGATGTGTTATTATTTTTTAAAATATATTTTTATTGATTTTAGGGAGGAAGAGAGAGAGAGAGAGAGAAACATCAGTGATGAGAATCATTTATTGGCTGCCTCCTGCACACCCTCTACTGGTAATCGAGCCCACAACTGGGCATGTGCCCTGACCAGGAATTGAACTGTGACCTTCTGGTTCATAGGTCAATGCTGAACCACTGAGAAACACTGACCAGGCAGGAAAGGTAATGTGTTTTACAATATGAGAAATATTTCAGGAGCAACATACCACAATTAAAGTGAACATATGCTGGGGGAACCGTGGAAGACCAAGTATGACATGTTTGGATTTGTTGAATGTGAACTGGGGCTGAAGGAAGCAACTGAACGGTCAAGATGAGCCTGGGGCACTTGTTTACTGAGCACCCAACAAGGGCGCCTCAGAGGCTGAGAGAGGCTGAGAGAGGCCCTGGCCACTTCTATTTTTTAGATGCCTAGAAAAATGGACAAATGCCTTGTATATAGACAGAAGCTTCAAAAGGTTGAGTTCTGGAGGAGTAGATTCTCCTGCTCTGGAACCCACCGTGGCTGGAACGTAGAAACAATGACTCTCTCCCAGACTGTGGGCTCCCTGGGGACGAAGACACTGTGTCCCATCTCTGCAATCCCAACCCCTGGTACAGTGCCAGGCACCGTCACTGATGGGTGCTTCCATAAACAATGGCTTAAAGAAAGGTACCCATGAGAAGGAAGATCAAGACACATCAGGTGCTGAAATTAGTAAGGTCTACCTTTTCTAGCCAGTGGTTCCTAGACTTCAAATTTCACAAAATTGAATGCAATTTTGAATAATCTTGAGGACAAACAGGATTGCTACGCTTTTTATTTCATTAAGTAATGCCACTAAAAACAAGCCAACAGCTACTCTCTCCTAGGACTAAGATTTTACTAAGAAGAAAATATTTTGATGTGAAAAATTAGAAGGAACGATCAATAGTTCTTCCCAATAAAGGATATTCTATTGAGCATATATTTTGATAGATATATTGATATATAGCTGTATGATATATATATATGTGTGTCCTTGCCATATACCTTTGTTGAATGTTGAAGAACTCAAGTCCTAATGATTTCATCAAGAGTTCAAAGAAAGTCTATAGATAAGCCCTACTTCTTATTGACACAATGAAGAGAAAATTAGGTAATAATCACAGGCACCACTTATTGATTGTCTATCTACTAAGTGGATATAGGTTATTCATTAATCCAAATGAAGCAACAAATATGAAAGCCATTGAATGAGATGCATGTCTGAGACTGGACCGTTCCTTGAACATCTGCAAACCAGGACTGGTCTGGCCTTGGGTTCTGAGGATACTGGGAGATGGGAGGGATGTTTCTGCTCCTTATCCCCTCTTTGGCTTTACATGGCTAAAGCGATCCTGGGTAATCCCAAATCTGAGGATTTCCCAAGGTCTTCAGGATCAAACATGGCAAACCTAGAGCGCTAAGGGACACCTGGACTAGATTCTGGGTGTTTATTCCATTTTCTGTATGTGTGAGAATTTAATTAAGAGCTTGCTAACGTCTCAGTCTTAGGAATACAGTGACTACGGAGATTAGCTGTTTATTTTATTTACTAAAGAGGAATATGCTCCTACATTGACAACAGAGCTTGGGTTTCTTTGTTTGGAACCTTTACTTCTCAAATATTGTCAGTAGGCTTTTGTTGAGTTACCTACTATGTGCAAATGTAAATGGTAGATTCTGTAGGTGACACACAAAAGTAGAAGGTATTTGCCTTACAATCCCTTGGCCATCCAAGTTTCAGTCGAGTGGAGGAACTAGGATGGGTAGGTATTGTTTTAAAAGTCAAAACAAATAAACCAAAAACCCCCTCTAGCAAATTAGTATGTAAAATGGGAAATTAAGATTTTAAAAAAGAAGATCTATAAACATTCATAGGAAGGAGAGATTTCTGGCTGACATGTTTAGGAAAGGTTTTAAGGAGGAGGTGAGCATCTGGCTGGGCTTTGAATGTTGGAAAAAATTTCAAATGTAGTGAAAGTATCATGTAGTGAAAGGTAGGGACCATGTGATGGGTTCAGGGATAGAGCACAAGGTGGGCTGGGCCTGGCAAAGGCTTAGGGAGCAATGGGAGATGAGGCTGGATGGCCATCCAAGGGCTATTAGCAAAAAGAGCAGAATGCTGGGCAAAGGAGAATGGGCTAAGTTTCTCCAAAAATAAGAACCAGTGAAGGTTGCTTCTTTCCTCTTTTTTATTTTTATTTTTTTCAACAATGGCAACATGATGCGTGGAAGGGATTTCACTCTGTATAGATCCGGGCCCCTGAGGAGACGGGGTCCACCTCCTTCAGGCTGGGGGCTGTGCCTGTGGACCACCAGCCCCAGCCCCGGAGAACAGGACGGATTAGCTTGGATTCTTTGGGCACCGAGTGTATGTGTGCTGAGTCTGGGGCCTCGGTGTCATTTCCTTTGAGAGAGACAATCGAGCCTCCTCTGCTCAACTTGTTTATAAAAATCCTGAGAATTATTTTCCAGACCATGGAGGGGTGGGGCGGGGGGCGGGGGGCAGGCCAGTATGTTTAGTAGTGATCCTATAAACAGATGAAGATGCTTTTTTTTTTTTTTTAATAGGAGGAGACTAAGATTATTTTTGTGATTTGAGGAAACTGCTGATTTCTGGGATGGCCGAGGCAGAAACAGTTTGTATCTTCCTATACTGACTTTCTCCCGCAAGGAGAATATTACGTATTTTTACTGGCAACACTTAAAATCGTCTCATGTCAGACTCAGTGAATGTCTAGGAATTGACACGGTGTGGTTGGGTGGTTCCCGTAGGAGTTCAGGTTCCCTCCAGCGAAGTGCGGACGGGAGACGGGAGAGATAAGCAGGAGCCGCAGCTTCCTTTCCCCAGAGCACGCGCGGAGTGCGGCCTGGAGCTGCACTTCAAAGAATTCTTTGTGATGTTGAATCTTAAGTTTCTCATTAATATGATCAGTTCGAGGAACTATGGACTATCAAGGCTCATATACTTTGAAGATTACTCTTTCCTTCTATTTTTTTTTTTTTTTTTTAGTGCAACAACTGGCCTGTTTTATTTGAAAATTAGAATGAGCTGGAGCAGAGAGCAAGGACCAAGGTGGGGAGAAGAGTCAATGGCTATTTATTTATTTATTATTATTTTTAATTGATTTTGAGAGAGAGAGAGAGAGAGAGAGGGAGAGAGAGAGAGAAGAGAAGAGAAGAGAGATAGATGGGGAGAGAGAAAGAGAAACATCAATTTTATTGTCCCACCTATTTATGTATTCATTGGTTGATTCTTGTATGACCAGGGAGAGGGGATCGAACCTGCAACCTTGGTGTATCGGGATGATGCTCTAACCAACTGAACCACCTGGCCAGGGCCAGGCTAATCCTTTGTTGAGATACTGTTCTTACACCATAATACCAGCCGTGGCATTATGGGCTAAGTGGCCATAGGCAGATTTGACTTTGGGCATCTGGACAGAAGATGGTGCCAAATGGGTAGCTCTGTTTGGTGCCTGAAATTCATCATGTCCACAGGTAGGGGTTTAAATGAATATGTTTTATCTGGAACCCCCGGCACATGTTTGACCAAGTAGAGAGTAAGAGAAACCCAAGAAGAATGGGTGGAGGATGGAGGAGGAAGACCCTGAGGACAGCATGGCTGAGGGGTGGGGCCTGAGCAACTCTCACCTGAGCCTAGAGACACTAGATGAGGGAACACGATCAGAGAAGAGAGCTGCGGGCCACCAGGAGCTCTGGCGAGAGTTCCTGTGCAATTCTGCCTCTTGCGGAAAAATGCCCATAATCTACAGCCCCTCCCCCATGCTTGCTCTTGGCAGTGATTAAATGAGCTAGTCAGATTTGCTGTCCGATTCTGAGGAGAAAGGGTGGTAGGATAAGGGTCAGTGGGAGCCAGGAAGGAAAGTCTGAGTCGCCTTGTTAGAGAACTCCTGGAAAAATCCATTCTGCTTGGCAATAAATATTTAGACTTTTTCCATAAGATGCCAAGTTTGTGATCTAGTTTTAAGTCCATTTTCATCAACCCATCCAACAAAATGCCAGGTCCAGCAATGTGACCTTCACAAAACACAGAATTCTAGAAAATGCTGAGTGATCATTTGGTCTAGAAGCTTTTACATTTTTTTTTCTCTCTATTTAGAGCAGTGCAATCTTTTCTTCAAAAGAAACCAAGCCAAGAAGTTCAACATAAGTTCATTTAAAAGTGGAGCAGCTCCGGGCAGAGAGGAGAACCGAGTTGCCCAGAGGCATCGAAGTTGGGGAGTGATTCAGCAGGACACAGAGTCCTGGTCTCAGATACTCCCCAATGCTCTGCTCCCTGCACCGCATGGTACTAAACACTGAACGGACAGTCCCCAAGCTGAGCTGGAGAACTGTGGGCATGAAGGTAGGCTGTACTGCTGCTATTGTAAAGCTGTGGATATTAGTCAGTGAACGTATGGGGTTTGTGTATGCAGAGAAGGAGAAGATGAACCTGGATGGTGAGTTTCTTGTAGACCTGATTCTGGGAACATTGAAAGGGTAAGAAGGAGTCACCCTTTGTTAGAATGAAGTTCTGTTGCTTAAGACCTTTCATATGTTGGCGATTCCTGATTTTGTTGCTTTGTACTCATGTCTTTTTTTTTTAAAATATATTTTATTGATTTTTTACAGAGAGGAAGGGAGAGAGACAGAGAGTTAGAAACATCAATGAGAGAGAAACATCGATCAGCTGCCTCCTGCACATCTCCTCCTGGGGATGTGCCCGCAACCCAGGTACATGCCCTTGACCAGAATCAAACCTGGGACCTTTCAGTGCGCAGGCCGACGCTCTATCCACTGAGCCAAACCGGTTTCGGCTGTACTCATGTCTTTATATTTTACACGTATGGCACATATAAAACATGTGTGCAATGTCTATGGACAGTTTAAGAATAACAGTGTGAACACCGGTGGATCTCCCTCCTCCACGGCTTAAGAATGAGAGTATTTCCAATAGTGTTGAGCCTCCTTGTGGGTGCCCTGTGCCTCTTGAATCCCTCTGCTTCCACCAGCCACCAATCTTAATGTTGTATAGTTTGTTGCTTTTCACTGCAGTTTTACTACCATATATACATCTCTAATCAATATATTGTTTATTTTTGTATGCATTTAACTTCATAGAAATCGCGTAGTAACGGCGGAGAGGATGCCGTCATGAAGAGTTCTCAGGTCCTGAATTTCTAAGACGTATTTGTTGAAAGACAAACTTAACCTAATACAAGGAAGCTCCACTTCATAGAGGTGACGTTTCTTACTACTCAAGAATGGAGGCGAGCTCTGGAAATTCAAATTTACAAGGATTATGTGTTTATGGTTGACAGAGCTGGGTATAAAGGAACAGAAATGTTTTTATTTCTTGAGGTCTTATTTGACTTGTTGGGTTCACATCAAAGAGGACAAAAAACTGTGCCCTTCCATTCGACGCTTCTTGGGGTCTCAGCCATCACTCGTATCTTGACCCAGGAAGCCCCTCTTGGGGTCGCAAGTCATTTCCAAAAAGAAGCCAATATAACAATGGATGAGAATGAGCTTCTTTTATGTATTCAACATGCAGCACCCAGAAAATCCAAGGACCGTTTCACCTTGGGTTTTTAACTGCCTTCTTGAAAAATAATACAGAGCATCAGTTAGCCATCTGATTCAAGGATCCAGGTGCATTCCGGTCCAACCAGCACATTTCCCTAAATTATTTTATAAATGACAGAAGCACCCAGACTTTAATGCCACAGGGCCATAAGGATATAGATGAGTTGACGTTTAAACGGGGTCTCCAAGCCCCAATAGGGTAGGTACTATGTCCGCTTAGTCCATTGTCATGTCCCGGTACCTAGTTTAGTAACTGGCCCATAATAGAGGCACAAAACAATGGGGTTAATAAGCTAAAAAGTCATGCAAGAATGGCATGGGGTTTTCTTTCTGTGTATAGTATCATATATTAGTAGAGCGATTGGGCTTAATTTGTCAACACCTATTTAGTGAATATTGAACTCAGATATAATGCAGCATGGTTTAGTTTGTTCCTTAAAGGAATAAAAAACCCACACAAATGAAAATAAAGATCCCACTGGGCCATTTTGGTGGAAATGAGCATCTGGGGAGATGGAATTGGATTCCTCATTGGAGGCTCTAAGAACATTCATGCTTGAATTCTTCTGGGGTGAGAGAGTATCACCCTCCAGATCTTAAGAGTTCTTAAAAGGGAGGGATAGTATTTCAGAAACAACCCTTTCAAGCCTTAATGCCTTTCATCAAAGGCTTTTAAAGCACTTTGCCTTTAACAGGGTCCATGTCTACCTCCTGCCCAGCTTACACACATGCCTCCCTTTGAGGTCAGTGGAGGCGAAGAGTGGTGAGAAAACAGGCCAATGGGTGTAGTGGAGGCTGCAGCCTACGTATTCCAGTCTTCATATGAGTGTGCACCTGAGACTTCAAAGAAGTCCATGTAGGCCAAAATGAAATCAAGCGCGAGGGCCAAAGAAAAGCAGCTGCCAGATGAAGGGATCTTAGGTCTCACCATGAGAGCCCTCTCGAAATGGAGCAGTTAGCCACCGGAGGCAGGGAGGCCCTTGTCATTGGAGATATTCAAGCTGCCTGACCACTTGGTGGCAATGTTGTGGTGGGGTGGGTCGAGCAGGACCTACGCTCAAGGTGGAGACCCAGCTTCATGGTCTGTAAGTGCTCCCACCTCCACGTCTACTAGGTATGAGCCTGTGAGATCGCGTCTGTCTCTCCTTCCTTTACTTGCACCCTCACCCACCCGCATTTCATCCCTGTTGAAGTTTAGTGAAGGAGGCAAATGACTTCCCGCCCACAACAGTGCAGCTGGAATCAGAAGTGACTTGGAAAAGGAGCTCCCAGGACAGGTTTTGGGACAAGAGCACATTCCCCTCTGGTATTCCAAAGGAGAACCCTGAGCCCGGGAGGACGCTGAATCACCAGAGATTTGGTTGGGATTCCTATGCTGTGCTTGTCAAGGCAGGACGTGGCCCTGGGAGATTTTATCACGGTTAATCAAGTCATTAATCGCCAGTGCGGAGTTTTCATGGGGATCTCTGTCAGAAAGTGTTTGCTTCAGGGAAGTACTTGTGATTGCTGAGTGTAGTGGGTGACTCCCAAACCTCAGTGTGCATCACAGTTACCCCCAGGCTGGTTTAAAGAAAGATCGCTGGGCCCCACCCTTAGACTTTCTGATTCACTAGGTCTGAGATGTGGCCAGAGAATTTGCTGTGATTCACACCTTTCCAGGTGTATTAGTTTTCTAATGCTGCTGTAACAAAGTACCACAGACTCGGTGGCTCAGAACAACACAAGGTTATTATCTTGTAAGTCTGGAGGAAAGCAGTCCAAAATGGGGTCCATTGGGCTAAAAGCAAGGTGTTGGCAGAGTTGTGGGGAGACTCCATTTCCTTGCCTTTTCCAGCTTCCAGAAGCTGCCAGCATTTGGGCCCATGCCCCTCTCCCATCTTCAGAGCCAGCAAGGCCTGGGTGTGCCTTTCTCATCATGCCAGTGCTGCGTTTCTTAACTCCCCTGCTTCTCTTCCCTGTTTCAGGGTCCTCGTGAGCACGTTTTTAGGGGACTCACAGCTGGGGTTCCAGGTGACTGACCGAGTCTTATTCTCCGGTGAGCAGGCTGTCCTTAAGGCTGGGACTTCCTATTCTAAGATCCTTTCTTGTCAGCCTATGTCCCAGGTCAATTCTCTCTTGTTATGCTGTTCTTTATTGGATAGCGTTTTTTTTTTGTTTTGTTTTGTTTTTGTCTTAAACTCTTGTAAGTGGAAATAGAGTTTCTTGCTTGTGAATTTAACTTGTCAAATAGAATTGCTATCATTATAATTATTATGTGCAATTGAGATGAACCGCTGCTGTTCACAGCTTCATTCCTGGAGTTTGAAAGGAAGGGACTGTGGGAATGCTGAGAATCACAGATTTGGAGAACGCTTTGTTAAAAATCAAACACTAACAGCAACGTGTGTTCTGTAATCTGTAAATTTTATGCACCTCGACATAGGTGGTCATTCTTTCTTCTTTCACTTAAAAAAAAATCTTGATTATCAGGACCATGATTATCAGGTGAAAGGTTATATGATTAGAGTCACATTTGGGATAAGAGAGAGAAGAGGAGGACAAAAGACCTATGAAAATTATAACCCCAGGGTAGTAATTTTGTAAATCAAGTGTATGAGTAGGTGATGATTCAGCACCAGTCCCTTTTTTTCCCCAGCAAGGATATATTTTGCTGTTGGGTGGGAGAGAAAAAACAGTGGATAGATGTGGAATTAAGACATCGATCCTAATGCCTCCTTCTAGTCTTTCTCACCTCTGTCTTCCCTAGCAAACTCCCTGCTGTGTCTGCGTTCATTTACTTGAGGTTGTGGATGAATAGACTGGGACGGAGGATGTTTACCTGCTGGTGAGCAAAGCTTGTTGGGTCGGTTCCCCTGAGTGGTTATGAGGCAGTGCCCAGCCCAGCAGGTGTGTCCCCGAAGTGCATCTGTCATCAGAAAGGGAATTCCTCCTTGTTGCCAATGAAGTGTGATTGCTTGTCAGGTGAGTGAGCACCCTGAGCCCTGGGTCCCAGCCAAGATTGTGCGGGTTTGGCTGTAGGAAGTGCTCTGGGATCCGAGGGGAACATTCTGTCGTAAACCCAGGGAGTGAAATTCGCAGTAATGCGACTAATACCATGATGAAAGGTGCATCCGCCTCACGTTCTTAGGCTATACCTTGAACATTTGGAAGAAAAGTTAAATTAATTGATTAAAATATCAACATTCAACACAAGTTCCGAATGTCCTCCACCATGTCTTGGTGCACTGTCAGAAGATGAATATGGTAAATTCCCTCCTGAGTAACAGCCAATGAGCAGCCACAAAATAGGCTTCTTAATTTTTCAATGGTCACCAAGTCAAGATGTTTCTAGAACAAGAGACCCAGTTTTGAGATCAATAAATAATTGTGTCCTGAGCAGATGGTGTCCCACTCTGTGATGATAGTGAAGAAAATGACGATGAAGGAGATGATAGCAATGCATACTGTGGAGTGTTTTCCCATGTATCACCACAGTTAATCCTCAAACAACCCAGTGAGGTAGGTGCTACAGTAATCCTCGTTTTACCGAGGAGGAAATAGAGGCTTAGGAAGCTTAACGAACGTGCCTGAGGTGACACAGCTAGCAAGTTCCAGAATTGAGCTACAAACCAATCATGTTGACTCCAGACTATTTTTCTTATCGTCTCATTCTTCCAGGAATAAATTTCTTTCTTTCTTTCTTTCTTTCTTTCTTTCTTTCTTTCTTTCTTTCTTTCTTTCTTCCTTCCTTCCTTCCTTCCTTCCTTCCTTTCTTCCTTTCTTCTTCTTCTTCTTCTTCTTTTCTTCTTCTTCTTCTTCTTCTTCTTCTTCTTCTTCTTCTTCTTCTTCTTCTTTCTCTCTCTCTCTCTCTCTCTCTCTCTCTCTCTCTCTCTCTCCTCCTTCCTTCCTTCCTTCCTTCCTTCCTCCCTCCCTCCCTCCCTCCCTTCCTTCCTCTTTCTTTCTTTCTTTCTTTCTTTCTTTCTTTCTTTCTTTCTTTCTTTCTCTCTCTCTCTCTCTCTCTCTCTCTCTCTCTCTCTCTCTCTTCCTTCCTTCCTTCCTTCCTTTCTCTCTCTCTCTCTCTCTCCTTCCTTCCTTCCTTCCTTCCTTCCTTCCTTCCTTCCTTCCTTCCTTTCTTTCTCTCTCTCTCTCTCTCTCTCACTCTCTCTCTCTCCTTCCTTCCTTCCTTCCTTCCTTCCTTCCTTCCTTCCTTCCTTCCTTCCTTCCTTCCTTCCTTCCTTCCCTCCCTCCCTCCCTCCCTCCTTCCCTCCCTTCTTCCCTCCTTTCTTTCTTTCTTTCTTTCTTTCTTTCTTTCTTTCTTTCTTTCTTTCTTTCTTTCTCTCTCTCTCTCTCCCTCTCCCTCTCTCTCTTTTCCATTTTGGTTTGTCTTCTTTATATTATTTAATTTTCTCATATTGAATAAGCACTTGTTATGTGTGAGGCATAATGTTAAGAGGCAAGGATTTAAAGATGAACAAAACTTAGGTCCAACCTACAAGAAACTTGTAGGTACCTTTACTTCTTTACTGCCACTTTCTTCTCCTCTTCGCTTTCCTCCTTTTCCTTCATCTTCATCATCCTTGGCAGCCATAGCAGATGACTTGGCTATTCCACCAAGACTTTTAAAGAACTTTCCCTCTAAGTGAAAATTAACTGCTAAAGTGGACAAATCTGGAAGGCAACTATCTATCCGCTTGTCAGAAAGACTCTGACAAGAGAAAGGAAATGGTGCTAAAAATACCACCCAGATGTGAAGGGCAGAAGGAGGGCCAGTCTTCAGAATGAGACAGTGCAAAGCTGGAGAAGGTGAAAATAACATTTGGTCCATGATCACACCCAGAGTGATAGTGATCTGCTTCTATGTGTCTACAGGGTGTGTGCACACAGAAAATGAGGTGGTTGGGCAGAGTTCTGCAGATTAATCTGCCAGGAGGATCAAGGGGGCAGGGAGGGGAGGAAAGAAAATGATTGATTGCAATTTCTACATAGATTTTTTTTGGTAGCCTTTACATGCCATTTCAGTCTTTGGGCCTGCTCATGAAAATCTGGAGATTTCTTGTTTGAGCTATTTTTAGATATTCAACTTGCTTTTAATATTAGCTGAATGACATTGATTACCTACAATGCACACTGCCTGAGGCTCTAGAGGAATTCCTATGAAACCATATGGGTTCCAGTGGCAGGCACAGCCGCTTCTCCTGGTGGTGGTTTATTCCCATTATCTCAAATGACCAGATTTTAATGAGAATTGAGTTCATGACTGTATTCCCGTGAGGTACTGCCCGATCAAGAGAAACGATGCATGTAAGAGCACCTTTGAAAGGATTCCAAATGGTCAAGAGGTCAATTTAAGGTCCTGACCCCCAAGCCTTATTTTTTCTGTTGGGATATTTTCTTGAAATGATCTGTTCTGAGTTTGTATTTTTAATTAGGAGCTTTACAAAGGCCTCTAAAATGAATGATACAATGGGTTTTCTGCATTTGTAGGTTTCTGCCTTTGGTTTGTTTTTTTTTGGATTGCTGTCAATCACTGTGCTCTTGGCTCCTCATCCAATGAGAGGGCTTGTGAGAATGCAGAGGTTTCTCAGAAGGCCTTGTTCCACTGGAGAGGCTGCGGCTTTCAGATGCTGTGTTAGTCAGCATTCTCCGGAGATCAGAATATATATAATATCAGTGTGTGTGTGTGTGTGTGCGTGTGTGTGTGTGTGTGTGTGTGTGTGTGTGTGGAGAGAGAGAGGGAGGGAGAGAGAGAGAGAGAGAGAGAGAGAGAGAGAGAGAGAGAGATATCTTAAGTATCGGTTCATGATATTATGGTAGCTAGCAAGTCTGAATTCTGTAAAGCTGGCCAGCCAGTTGGAAAGTCAGGCAGGGTTTCTATGTTGCTGTCTTAAGTCCTTCAACTGATTAGAGGAGGCCCACCCACATTATAGAGGACAATCTGCTTTAAAGCCTACTGATTATAAATGTTAATCACATCTTAAAAATTCCTCCACACCAACATCTAAACTAGTGTCTGACCAAACAATTGGGTACGTTAGCTTAGCCACACTGGCACATAAATGGCCATCTGAGATGTCTACCGCTTGGGGGGGGGGTGTTCTGTCTAGAGCAGAAGGGTGACAGGGTTTGTCTTTGGACTGAAGTTAAACCAATGCTGCGTGGTTGAGGGAGCCCACCCTGCTGGACTGTACCTCTTTCCTAAATAATACAGACTGTATGTCATGGTGGATCAGCCTAGTCAATCCACAGAGGGTCTGGCCTGAAGCATTTGAGGCTGCAGCACGAATTCATGTACTAAATCACAGAATGTTAAAGGAGCGGGGCCTCAGAGCCAGGGCCCCTGGTAGTCCATTTACAATCTCTGTCTACACTAGGAAAAGGCTCCCCCTCTTCTGAGTGGACACACCCAAGCCAGGATGCATGACCTGGTGAGCACTGGATGCTACACCTCACTAGACACTTCAGCCAGGTGTCCCTGTGCAGTGAGCAAGCCTACCAGCCATAAGCATTTGGCTTTACTCAGGGAGAACCAAGTCCCATGTTATAGGTGAGCACATGACCCCAGATATTGATGAACTTGCCAAAGTGTGTACCCCAGGTCATCTTGAATTTGGAATTCCAGATTCTAAAACTAGAGTCTGAGTCTCCTGATGACATGTACCTTGTTCTTTGGGCGAGGGAGTCAGGGGAGGTGTGGACAGAAAAGAACCCTCGCCTCCCAGTGTTCCCTCCTGCCACTTGTCAGCACACCAATTTCAGAATTACTTAATCTGACTATAAAGTAAAAATGCTTTCTGAGAGTATTTCCTCATTTACATGCTGGCAAGAATGACTTGATTCAGGCAATGGTAATCATTCCTTACATCTAAAAAAATACCTAATGAATTTCAAGTACACACAGGGTTCCCAAGCAGCATTATTTACAGCAACCGTCACACAGAAACCACCTCAGTGTTTGCTGATGAATGAATGGATAAAGGAAATATGCTGTCGCCTACCCGGTGCGGCTCAGTGGTTGAGCATCAACCTATGAACCAGGAGGTCATGGTTAGATTCATGGTTGGGGCACATGCCAGGGTTGTGGGCTCGATCCCTAGTAGGGGACGTACAGGAGGCAGCCAATCAACGATTCTCTCTCACCACTGATGTTTCTCTCTCTCTCTCTCTCCCTTTCCCTCTCCCTTCCTCTCTGAAATCAATAAAAAAATATTTTTAAAAAGAAAGAAACTATGCTGTATATATATATATATATAATATATAATGGAATTTATATAATGGACTATTATTCAGCCATAAGAAATGAGGAAATGCTGATACTTGAGACAACATGGACCTTACTGAAATTGTGTTAAATGAAATAAGTCCAACAGAGAAAGATGAACACTGTATGGTCTTATATGTGGAATCTAAAAAAACCCACCCAAATTCATAGAAAAAAATCAGATTTGTGCTTATCAGAGGCAGGAGGTGTGTGTGTGTGTGTGGGGGGG